>NC_028361.1:13090373-13104184 GCF_000741045.1 Vigna radiata var. radiata | reverse complement strand
AAAACGATACTTGGTGATGGGTGTCGCGGCCCATACAAATTTGATTGCATATAAGAAATGCAGTATAGCTAGGAAGTGACTCCTAGGTCGTCTCTCAAGGACCAATTTTGTGGTTCGGAATCAGGTCAAACACGAAGTAGGGGGTGGTTTGTGAAAGGATTGTGAATGCGGATAAACTAAATAAAAACACGGATGCAACAGAAATGTAAAAACAGAATTGCAAACATAGATGTAAAAATGGAATCAAATGCAGAATGAAAACGGTTGGTCATTAATTCAATTACTATGCTTCCAATCACCGATCAACGACAAGTACACACTACTGTAATTCAAATCCGACACGAATCACCCAACTAAGCGAAGGTTGATTCGGTCTTCAGAATTGTAAACTAAGCGAATGCAATGCACAAATTTAATCAGTCATCTACCATACAGTCTAATCAACTAAGCGAAGAATTGACACCGATTAACCAACTAAACGTATACTTAATCGCAGGCAGACAACAAATTAAATATTGAGCATAATCAAAGCAGCAGTATGACAATTAAAGTTCAAAAGTCTTAGGGAAGCAAAATAACTTTATTAACAACCAACATGACTAACCTAAGCTAACATCACAACCGAATTAGAAAAAAAACTCAGCGTGATTCACTTGAATTGAATAGATCAAAACATGTAGCATTGCAGCTACTCTCACTTTCAAGCAAAAATAGAAATCAACGTTTTTCTTCTCTACCGAAAGTAACATTGCCGGAATAAATAGTAACATCAAATGCAAAAAGTCCAGCACTGCATTAAATATGACAAGCTTTTGAAATATATTTAAATGGAAAAGTGCTAGCCTAATATACTACTTCAATCAATCACGGTTTTCTTAAAATAAATATTTCAAAGCAAAAGTGCCTAAGAATTAAGTGCCGTGTTTTTCTTAGAAAGAAAATGAAATATGTTTCTCCAAATAATTCCATCACCAACCGTGCACACTTGTCAAAGAAACATGANAAATGATTTTCTCCAATATTAAAGTAACCGTGCAGCATTCCATAAGCAATCAACGTGACCAAGCTAAATTAAATTGGCTTTGTTTTTAAAAGAAANATTTGCTTCTAAATATAACACTTGATGCCGTGACCATGTGCTGNTATCAAAAGGAAAACAAAAATGCAAAGCTGAATTAATTGAAGTACACAAGCAAAATCAATTAACCTATTAAAATTCATCTATATTAAACTAAAAGAAAAACATTTTAAAGGTGNTGCACCATTTCTCTCAAAATAAAAATCACCATCTCCTTCTTTGCTGAACTTCCGTGTGCTCTCTCTCCTTCAACCATAACCCTCCATCTCTGAAATAAAAAAAAAATCTTCTTCATGTTGCAGCTACTTCTTTTTAAAGCCAAAAACAAAACCTCCTCTCTGTGTGCTTCTTTCTTCAAATCACAATTTAACGTGTTTTCCTCCTCTGCCCATGCTCCTAGTGGCGGCTTTCGTTTTTTAATCACCTAAAGAATAATCTGAGAGTGAAATTGGAAAGTGATTTTTCAAGTAAGTGGCGGTTGGTCCCACTTCTCCCCTAGGGTTTCGTGTTTTCTGTTAAGTGGTGTCCCCTTCCAAAAAAAAATACCCAATCTGGACTTTCCATGCACTCTTCAAAGTTGAACCGAGACATTGTGGCTGCAGCCTTTCAATTGCTGGACACACCTCATTTTGCTGGGCCGCACNTCCAAATTTAAATTTTNATCCGCANCCCTCTTCAAGTCTGTTGGACCTTTTGTATGGGCTGCACCTCTTTTATTTAATAAGGCAATTGATTCCATCCAATTTACATGTTAAGCTTCTTTCCTTCAAAAACCTTGCAGCCCACTTCTTCCAATTGAAATACAACATCACATTTAACNTCCAAATATCCCAAATTGTATTTTNCAAAATTTTCCCTGAAAATAATAATGCAAATAATTAGCTCAGAATATTCAAATTAATTAAAATTAGAATTTCCGATCAAATTAAGCACAATTAGCAGAAATGGGAAAATGTCGGACATTTAAGCACAATTCCCTGATTAATTATAGTACAATAAACTAAGTGAAATCAATAAAATATCGATTCATCACTTGGTCTTACCATTTATATTACGATTTGGTACGCTTGCCAATTTGTCAACAATTGGCTATTCCAAACATCTTGAGTATCTATAACTAGTAACATGTATTTGCTTACTGCATCATGAATGAATGATTAAATGTTTGATGTCTGATTGTGTGTATGATTGTCTGTATCCGTGAGGGAATGAATTGTTTTAAAAACATATTTACGAACTTTAGTCGACTTGATTATGAACTTATTCAACTATATGCCTTTATTGTACAACTCTGTTTTTGAAAACTCTATCTGTTACAAGAGTCAACTTGATGGAAGCTCTCTTGGAATCCAATCACGAACAACCTCCAAGTCCAGAGATGGCAGCGGAATGAAGGTGCATTATGAAGCACGAAAGGTGTTTGATGAAGGCTTCAATGAAGGTGTGTGGTAGAAGTAAGGATTCTCAAGCTTCGAAAGTCTTCCAAGAGGGAAGGAAGCTAGAGGAGAGGGTGCAGAAGAGGCACAAGTGTTTGAACTCTGAAAAATGATTCTGGAGAAATCTCAACACCATTTCATTAAGTTTCAAATTGAATTTTACAAAGAGAAGAGTCCTCCTTTTATAGATGAAGGAGTGACTAAAAAATGTGCTAAGCAAGCTACTCTAAGTGTAAAAGAAGCTTGTTGAGGAAGCTATGCAGTTGGAGAGACTTGGGACGCAAGGTACAACGTGCCAGGTCAGCAATCCAAGTGAACAAGAAGACTCTGCAGTTCTGGTGCTGGGGCGCCTGTAGAGGGGCGTTGGGGCGCCATCTGGCACTGGGGCGCCCTGGAGAGGGGCGCTGGGGCGCCTCTGGTTCCCTTTTGTGATTCCTTAGTTGTCCTTCTAGGAAGCCTTCCTTAGATATATGTACATGGTGTCTCCTCTTTATTAAAGACCTACAAAACAATGTAAAGTTTATTCAGCAGAGAGAGAAACATGCTAAGACTTTAGAAAGAAAAGATTAAGTTCTTTAATCAATTTCCCTTTCATGGTCTTAGTGTAGTTGATGCTTCTTTGGATGGGAAGTCCCTTTAGGGGTTGCCATCATTTCCTCCCTCTTTAAAAACGATTTGTCCTCAAATCGGGAAGAAAGAAGAAGCACAACTTATGTGTTTACTTTCCTCCTGGGTCAAAGATATATCTACAAAAGATAGCAAAAGTGAGTATGATGAATAAGAGATATGCAACCTTGTGATAAAAAATTTATTAGAAGAAATCTTGGCCTTTTTGTTTTCACTTTGTTTGGAACATTCCCCATGATGAAATGGAGAATCAAAGTGATATTTTTGAAAAGAAGAAAAGTCAAGGTATTTACCTGTTAAGGAAGGAGTTAATATCATGCATACCTTTGTCACCTTTTTCTTTTCTTGAGAAGGTTGCTTGTCCAACCTAATTTCTTGTTTTCTTTCATTTTCAATTTTTTCTTTGATTTTTATCTCATCCTCTTTCACTTGTTCAGGTGTAAGAGGAATCAATGTGATTTTATTTCCTTTATGGAGGAAAGTTATTTTGTTGGTATATCCATCATGAGTGGAGTTATGATCATATTGCCATGGCCTACCAAGTAATACATGCCTAGCATCCATTGGACCAACATCACATAAAACATTTTCTTCATATTTGCCAATGGATATTGGTATCGTTACTTGTGTGTTCAATACTATTTCTTCATCCTCTGTTATCCACTGAAGGTTATAAGGCTTTGGATGAGGAATAGTAGGTAAGGCTAATTTGTTCACCACTCTAGAACTACAACAATTGCTAGAAGAACCACTATCCACAATTAATGAACAAGTGTTTTCAAAAATTTTGCATCTTGTGCGGAATAGGTGCTCCCTTTGAGATTGTTCTAGCGCTTTGGTTTGATTTCCAAGAAGTCTTCTACCCAACAATAACTCACCTTCACAAGGTAAGGCTTTTTCCTCATATATGGAAGTATCCAAATCACTAGAAGAATCTTCATTTTCACTTTGGTGGTCCAAGAGATAAGTAGACCTTTTATGAGGACACTCGGAAGAATAATGACCTCTCTCTCCACACTTAAAACATCTAGTCTCTCTACCCCTTGGTTCTTTTGAAGACTCTTTGTGAGGGTATTTCGTTCTCGCTCTCTCTCTTTTTCTTTACCTCTCACTTTTTCCTTTTCTTTTTGTTTTTCTTTGTCTTGAAGTTTTTCATACCGCACTAGACTACCCTCCCTCTTATGATCCTTCCTATCCTCGGAGGTGGTAGGGTAAGTCCTTTTAGTGGAAGCTTTTCTTCTAAGCTGCTCTTCCACTCTCACACATAACTGGACAAAGTCAGTTAGATCTAGGTAAGGTAAGAGTTCTACCTTATCTCTAATCTCATAGTTCAATCCACTCTAAAATCTAGCTATGGTGAATCTCTCTTCTTCTTTGATCCCAGCTCTCAACATGAGTAACTCTAACTTTTGTCTGTACTCCTCAACACTCATGTTTCTTTGTTGAAGTCGATGAAGCTTGTCCATGACTTCTCTTGCATAGTAGGCCGGGACATGTCGCCTGTGTAAGGCTGCTTTCAGCTCATTCCAATATTGAATTGTGTAGTCGCCATGCATCCTTTGGTCTCTAATGATGGATGTCCACCAATAAAGGGCTACACCTTGAAAGGTCAAGGTGGCTAGGGTCACTCTCCTCCTATCATCTATGTTGTAGCATTCAAAAATTTGTTCAACCTTCATCTCCCACTCAAAGTATTCTTCAACATTATCTCTACCATAGAAAGGAGGAAGGTCAAGCTTAGGTTCTACATGATGTTCTCTAGGGTTGTGATGACGCCTAGGAGGGCGTTGATAGTGATCATAAGGTTGGTAGGTATGGTGTTCACTATGGTGGGAATGATCATCTTGATCATGATTGTGCCTATGAGAGTGAGCTCCTTGGGTGTGCCCGCTTTGATTGAGAGTAAGAGTGGCGACCATTTGCCTTAGCTCATTCAATTCATTCTTGGTTCTATTGAGTTCTTCTCTTAACTCTATGTTCTCTTGATCTTGAGTGACATTACCTTGAACACTAGGGTGACTCATGCTTGTGAAGTAGAGAAATTGTTTTCACAAAGATTTGAAAGCCTTTCACAAGTATGAATCAAAACTGTTTGAAAAGAGAATTTGCTTGTTTTTGGTGAATGATTTCTATAAAGATTCTAGAGGTGAAGAAACCAAATAGCTCCCAAGAAGGAGAGGTGAGTCACAATGGACAAGCTTAGAAACCTTGTCCTTCCTTAGCCAGAGTGTCTCCTGACGTTTCTCACCCAAGTTTCTAGATAGAAGTCTTTCAAAACCTTTTTGAATGCAAGGATGTGATGCTCCTAAAAACCAAACGAAGGTTTAACAAAATGAAACACGCTCCTAACTATCACGAAGACTTAAAACATAAAAGTCAATCAAGCAAAGTAAAGTAAATGAATGGAAATGGAAGACAATGATAAACAACCCTATGTGAAAGTGCAAGTGACACTTGGAGCCCCTTGACACACTTTCACTCTAAGAAGTGGGAACTAACTATTACAATGTTGCTTAGTAGACTTGGAATTGCTTGAAAAGCATTTTCCCAAGTTACTTTAAGTTTGAAAAATGTAAAGCAAATTAAACTTCAAAGGTTCCATGATACAAGGCTGTAAAAGTAATAGGATGAGCTATAGTATGTAGACAATGGTAGACTACAAAAGTTGAATATATCCATCCTATCTCCAAAGTGTTTGAATTTTGTGGTAGAAAAGGTGGAGAAATGCTGCTGGTTTCTCAAGTCAGTTGCAGGTTGGAGAACAACCTTTGTGTCCAATTCTACAAACTCTCCACTTCCTAAGATGCTACCCTCTTGGAGGAAGCTTGTGGAACCTGGATCACCTTAAAATCAAGTCACACACCACTGTCAAACACACCAAACCGTGAGAGAATGGTTAGTTGCTGCACCAGAATTTAATTAGCCAAAAACCAGTTTGCTAGCATAGTATGGAAGCCAAAAATGATGAATTCAAGTGAGATACAGCTGGAATAAAAGGTAGCACACAAAAGGAGCCTAGGAAAGGGACTAGAACAGATTATAAAAGCAAGAAATTACTCAAAAACAACGAGGAAAATCTGTGCAATGCAAGCTGTTTGATAAAAGGCATAAGTGTTTGACAAAATGTCTCTATGAACAACAAATTTATGTGTTTCTCTGAATTGTGCCTTCTAAAACTGGATTGCAGGGATTTGATTGTTTTTTCTGTATGCTTTTAGATGTGTTTGAACATTGGAAATGATTTAGAAGGTAAATCCCAGCTTTTGCCAATCCAATTTGCACAACCAAAAATCTGATATGGTGACGGCAAGGTAGTCGTGCTACAGCAGTCAAAATGGCTGAAAAATGAGAAACAACAGTGGTGAATTTGAATGTTAGTGAGTTAAATGGTTCAATGACACCTCAATCAACTTTATATCATCATAATAGATGTGTACAAACACATAGCTAGCAAAGAGACGAACTACAACACAATATGACAAGTGCACTTCCTAAAAATGAGTGAAATTTGGTGATGTAGCAGGTCAATATTAATTTGGCTCAATATTTACCATTTGAACAGTAACAACCCAATTTCAATTCACCAAAAACGACTGCTTAAGCAATGAAACAGATCCAAAACAAACAGGATCTCAATATGAGGTGTACACTTGCATATTTCAAGCAAAAATGATGGTTTAAAATGTGAATTGATGTTGTGGCTGAGAAAAGAGAAAATAGACCATACCAACAAGTTTTAAATGGTCAATGAAACATGTTCCATTAGTTGCTATGCACAGAAACAAGCATAAACTCAAAATCACCTATTGAGTTGCCAAAATATGCTGTAAAATGAAGTAAACAACAGCAGATTTGAGAAAATATGCAGTGAATCAAAGTTGGTTGGATCAATCAACATATAGAAATGGTCCTATACCTAGATCTAGCTTAGAAAAGATGAGCTAGGAGAAATTAAATGGACGTAATATACTGCAAAGAAAACATCAGCACGGTGCAAAAGTTGCAGAACCAAAACTCTCGGGAAATCCAATTTTCACACAACTCAATCACTCTTTTGGAGATTCAATGGTGACATCATATTTCTATCACTTGAAACATGTATAAATGGATCAAATAAACTTGTCTCAAGCATTGACAACATGAAATGTGAACAAAACAGAATTCACACATTCATTCCAGAATTAACGTTCAAGGCAACAGCTGGAACCAAAATTGTCACAACTCAACTATTCAATTTGCAATTTTGTGATGTTTGTGAATTGAAATCATTGTAGCCACATCTAAGATCATTAAGCAAACATGCTCAAAGCTTTAAACAACAAAATTCTGGACGAAATCAGATATGAGAATTCCAAAACAAAAATGACGTGTGATGCAGAGGATCTTCTCGGTCAACACTCAAAAATTGCTTTGATCAAAGCTAGGCAATGCCTCATGGCTTTGTGTGATCAAAATGAGTGGAAAAATGCATCGACTCACACAGCAAAACAAATCACACGCTGACCAGAATCAAATACACAGACATGTAACAGAGAAAAATTGCAAACACTTGCACATGACTTAGACAAAACGAATCTGACAGTAGAAGCTGGAATTGTACCAAAAACAAACAATTGCACCGTTTAAAATAAAGAAAACACCTATGGAACAGTGAATGAATCAAAATTCACTCAAACAGAATGAATCAAAACAACAAAATAAAAAAAAAATTGAACAGTGACATTTGAACAGCACAAGATGGAGAAAAAAAAACAGAGAAAATGGAAACGAGACACTTAGCTCTTGAAGCGTGACTGGAACGGCTGACTCTTGATGCCAAATGATGGAAGCTCTCTTGGAATCCAATCATGAGCAACCTTCAAGTCTAGAGATGGCAGCGGAATGAAGGTGCATCATGAAGCACGGAAGGTGTTTGATGAAGGCTTCAATGAAGGTGTGTGGAAAAAGCAAGGATTCTCAAGCTCCGAAATCCTTCCAAGAGGTAAGGAAGCTAGAGGAGAGGGTGCAGAAGAGGCACAAGTGTTTGAACTCTGAAAAATGATTATGGAGAAATCTCAACAGCATTTCATTAAGTTTCAAAGTTGAATTTTACAAAGAGAAGAGTCCTCCTTTTATAGATGAAGGAGTGACTCAAAAACGTGCTAAGCAAGCTACTTTAAGTGTAAAAGAGGCTTGTTGATGAAGCAAGGTACAACATGTCAGGTCAGCAATCCAAGTGAAGAAGAAGACTCTGCAGTTCTGGTGCTGGGGCGCCCTATAGAGGGGCGCTGGGGCGCCCTGGAGAGGGGCGTTGGGGCGCCATCTGGTTCTCTTTTGTGATTCCTTGGTTGTCCTTCTTGGCAGCCTTCCTTAGCTATAAGTACATGGTGTCTCCTCTTTATTAAAGACCTACAAAACAATGTAAAGTTTATTTAGCAAAAAGAGAAACATGCTAAGACTTTAGAAAGAAAAGATTATGTTCTTTAATCAATTTCCCTTTCATGGTCTTAGTGTAGTTGATGCTTCTTTGGATGGGAAGTCCCTTTAGGGGTTGCCATCACAACTTTCACTTTATTCGAATCGACTTAAAACCCCTTTTTTAGGTTTACAAAAATTTTGAATTTTTAAATGTGTCTTTCCTTAGTATGTTCGCGCCTGTATGTATATATAGGTTTCTGGTATGCCCCTGGTTCATACACTCTGAAAACAAAACCCTTATTCTGATAAAAGAAGGCTCTGCACTACTGAGTATGATTGCCTCTTCTTCTCATCCTAGAAAGCGTTCCGTGTCTGCAATGCGGGAAGCGAATCCTTTTGGATGGTTTAGTAATGATGAACTAAGAACAAATTTTATATGCAAATGGGGGTTTGATATGATCATAGATGAGGCAAAAATGAAGAGCTTTTAGAGTGACAAAAAGAATTAAAAAGAATAGTATAGGTTTCATAGGCGTGTATTTGCCTCTTTGATTTCTTTCTCTTAGTTCTTGTGAATAAACGCTTATAAACTCTTCGTTCTCTTTAAGAACAAGCAATGTGGGACTTGCCATGGCTTGGTCTTAAAAANAATAGGAGAGGAAATGGGCGTCCTAGGAATTAGTGCAAGATAGCATAGCTAGTGTTAGTTTTTGAACTCTAGGAGAACTAGGAAGCTTATAAACCCTTTTGGAATGAGAGAATTAAGCAATGTGGGACTCCCATGAACCTAGGGACGTTGCAGCTGCTGCTGGACAAAACTTGAAGCTTTTCAAGTCCCACATCACTTGAAACTCTTCACCAAACTCCTTCCAAAAGCTATATAAGTAAGCCTAGGGGTTCTTCTTGTACACACCTTTGCATTGAATGAAATTTGAGTTGAATTGCAATCTTGCATTCTTCTTTGAGATAGAATTTTGTCTCTAAAGTCCCAAATTTGGGCAGACCTTATCTTGCTCAAGCAAGTGGCGGTCCTCCTCTTTATGCTTATCTTGGAAGCTTGTTCAAGTGGCGCATCTTCATTTCCTATGTTTCCTTTCTCTAATCTTTTCCAATTTTAATTTCTTTTCCATTCTCTTAAATGTCATTTAGAATATTCTCTCTAGGTATGCACTTCCCCATCATGTGGTATCATGAGCCTTAGGTTTTTGATCTCTTAGGAATTGCATGCTAGATTAGAATAGCTTAAATGTGCTTCCTTTTTCGCTCAGCCATTTTAATTTCCGCCCAGCGCTGCGTGAATTTCCAGTCAGATTGTGTGCCTTCGTTTGAAGTCATTTCTTATCCGTTTGGCATGCAATATTTTTTAAAAGTTTCGTCTGGATGTCTATTTTCATGTATAGTTTTTACTCTGTTCAAATTCGTTCTGTGTAGTTCCCAATAAATTTTTTTCTCCACTATGTTAGTCCAGTGCTTACTGTTTGAGTGACTTCTAATCTGTTTGCATTGTTTGCTTGCTGTTTGGTACTTGTGGTGGCTGGAAATGATCCTTGGATGGTGCTAAGACCTCCCAACACTCTTAAGCAAGGAATCAAAGCTTCAAATCAAGGCTTGGAGGTGTTTTCCATGGCTGTCCAGAAGCCTTATCCATGCTGACATTTCTTCAAACAACAATAATGCTATTGGAAGTCTTCAACAAGTAGGTGTCCTTATTCCATTTTGCTTGTCGTTCCAACTTTAATTTCTTGTCTTGGCTGGATTGTATGTGTCTTTTCTTGCTTATTAGCTTTGAATTGAGTCATATGTTTGTTCCTCTTTAGGAGTTTCCTAGAGTATTTTTTCTGAAATTGCATAGCTAAGAGTATTTTTACATCTCCTTGATTGTATGCTGAATTGAGCTTGATCTTTATAGGATTTAAGTGTGTGAACCTTGCTTATATGTTCTGTATCCATAGAGGCATCTATCAATTCTATTTGGCCTTTTAATAAAACACACTTACTGTTTTGAAACTTCATTGGTCGAGACATTCCTTGCAGCCTGCACCAAAACAGAGAAAAAAAAATTGTATTTGATGTACATACTTGCTGGCTGAGACATCTTTGCTGTATTTAGTGTGTTTGAGCATTCCTTTCAAGCCTCTTTTATCATCTAAAATACAAAATATATTGGTTTGAGGTTTGCCAAAATTATTTCCAGCATTAATTTGGTCTTGCTCTTCATGTATACTTAGTATGTTGATGTGAATTTGCTTCTTGGTTGTGTGATTTTCTTTGCTGTCTTGTTCATTTTGTGCCACTTTTTTGACTCCATTTTTCTTGCTGTTTTGTCTTCATAAAATCATTAAATTGTTGCCTCCTTGTTTTTGGGCCAAGTTTCTTGATTTTTAGGTTCTATTTTCATCATTTGTCTTGTAGTTTTCATTCATTTTTTGGCTTCTAACATGTGTTGTCTTGATTTGGCTTCTTTGCATTGAGGGTGGATTGTACATCTTTCCATTTGCTTTGGACTTGAGTTGGTGCTCTCAAAGTGGACTTGTGAGACATTTTACTATCTTAAAAGAAGAGTGTTTCCCCTTGTTTTTTTGAGACACTTCCCGTGAGTTTTGAACCATTTCATTGCTTTCTTTGAGTGAAATCGTGACCAATTTTGGGTTGCTGCATTGCCGTGAATTTTCTGTGGTTCTAACCTGTTTTTGGTGTTAGTTTTTGTGGTTGTTGCCTTACCATGTCTGCAGGTTCCAGTCGTGCTTCATTTCATGGAGATAGCCCCCATGGAAGTCCTTCTAGCAAGTTTGATGTGATAAAGGCTTTCCAACAAATGCAACATCAACTTGATGCCATGAGAAAGCGGTTAGACTCGGAAACAAAGGCTAAAGGGAAGCAATCTCATGGTCATGAGCATGGTTCATCTAAGAAAAAGCAAGAAGACAAAGCTTTGGATCCAAACCTTGCAATACCAAAGTTATATTTGCCTAGTTTCAAGGGAGACACCGATCCTAGTGTATTTTTAGATTGGATAGCTAAAGTAGAACAAGTTTTTAATTTGTATGATGTAGATGGACATTTGCATTTAAAGTTAGCTACTTTAGCCTTAGAGGGATACGCCATGCAATGGCTAACTAGGATGAACATTACCAGGGGCTCACCCGCGAGCTCTTGGGAACATTTTCGGTGCTTGTTGTACCAGCGATTTGTACCTCCATACTACCATAGGGACCTCCTGATTAAGCTCCAACGGCTTACTCAGTGTAGACGAAGTGTGGAGGAGTATGCACGTGAGCTCGAAGTGCTCTTATACCATACTAACACTAATGAGACTGACCACGCAAAAATAGGTAAATTTATTAGTGGTCTCAATAGAATTGTTGAGCTCCATGATGATGAGGATTTAGATGTTGTGGTACATAGGGCTATGAAAGTTGAAAGACAAGTTTTAAGAAAAGAGTCCTATCGCAACAAATTTTCCACTTCCTCAAAAGAAATTTTTTACAAAACCTCATCATCAAGGGACAAGGAAAAGGATGTTTCTAGAGAGATTACTCATAAATCTCGGCCATCTTCTACTAACCCCACGCCTTCTTCTTCTAAACCTAAGTCACCAACTCGACCTAGTCAAATCAAATGTTTTAAGTGCTTAGGTCATGGTCACATTGCATCTGCATGCCCAAACAAGAGGGCAATGTGCATTCGAGGAGAAGAGGTTGTCACTGATGACTCTCCTCCTTCTTCACCTTCACACATTTCTCACTCTTCTTCTTCCTCTAGTGAAGATGAGTACAAGGTTCCATTTGATGGCAACCTACTAGTTATAAGACGTCTCTTAGGTCAAGTCCACAAGGACTTTGACACAACTCAAAGAGAAAATATTTTTCACACTAGATGTCTTATAGCTAGCAAGGTTTGCTCCATGATCATAAACGGGGGAAGTTGCACTAATGTAGCTAGCACACGCGTAATGGACAAGCTCAAGCTACCCACTGTTGCACATGCCAAGCCATACAAGCTTCAATGGTTAAGTGAGGAGGGTGAAATCTTGGTCAATAAGCAAGTCCATATTTCCTTTTCTATTGGCAAGTATCAAGATGAGGTTCTTTGTGATGTTGTACCCATGGAAGCCACTCACATTCTATTAGGAAGACCATGGCAATTTGATAGAAATGTTCAACATGATGGTCTTACTAATAGGATGTCATTCACTTACCAAGGGCGCAAGGTTATATTAAAACCTCTCACTCCAAAGGAAATACATGAGGACCACCTCATCATGAAGTCCAAGAAAGGTGAAGAAAATGAGAAGGTCAAGCTTAATTGTCTCATTTCTCATAAAGAGGTCCTTCAAGATAGAAAAGAGGATAAAGCAACAAAATAAAGGAAAGAAAGAAAGAAGAGAGAAAAAGAAGAAAATGAGAGGAAAGAAAAAGAGGAGAAAGCAACAAAAGAAAAAGAAGAAATTGCGAGAGAAAAGGAGAAGGAAAACATCCTAGTCACAAAGGAAGTGTTACTACAGGCACTTTCCACTCCCATCTTTCTACATGATTCAAGCCATGATAGGGGAGTTTTTTCATCCTTCCACTTTTCTCCAATTATTAGGCTTTCTTCTTTTTCTAAAAACTTTTGTGAAAATATCCCACCTTTCTCATCTCTTATTACCACTTCTTCACACACCATTTCCAACCCACATCTTGAGTTAATGTATTCTTTTTTACACTTAACTCAAGACAAAAGTAAAAGTTTTTCTAAAGAAGGAATTTTAGTTTTCCATAAGAAAATAAATCCAATTTCAAAAACCCATTCTTTAAATATTCCTTTTCAGTATACATTGTTTGGTATACATCAATTCATTCACAAAACGTTTGATGTTTTTTACAGGTTAACGTTTGATCCAGGAGGAGTTCCTTTGGGTTACAAACAAATAAGTCATTAATATCTCTTTGCTGCAGGTTTTTCAAGATTCGAGGTCGAATCCTCTCCAACCTGGGGGGATGATATGATCATAGATGGGGCAACAATGAAGAGCTTTTAGAGTGACAAAAAGAATTAAAAAGAATAGTGTAGGTTTCATAGGCGTGTATTTGCCTCTTTGATTTCTTTCTCTTAGTTCTTGTGAATAAACGCTTATAAACTCTTTGTTCTCTTTAAGAACAAGCAATGTGGGACTTTCCATGGCTTGGTCTTAAAAAAAATAGGAGAGGAAATGGGCGTCCTAGGAATTAGTGCAAGATAGCATAGCTAGTGTTAGTTTTTGAACTCTAGGAGAACTAGGAAGCTTATAAACC
>NC_028361.1:13078102-13090038 GCF_000741045.1 Vigna radiata var. radiata | reverse complement strand
AATTTGGGCAGACCTTATCTTGCTCAAGCAAGTGGCGGTCCTCCTCTTTATGCTTATCTTGGAAGCTTGTTCAAGTGGCGCATCTTCATTTCCTAAGTTTCCTTTCTCTAATATTTTCCAATTTTAATTTCTTTTCTATTCTCTTAAATTTCATTTAGAATATTCTCTCTAGGTATGCACTTCCCCATCAGGATTCAAGGAAGTAATACACCACAATTGTATCAACACTCTCTTCTTTCGAAATGAAGGCTTTGTTTTTCAAGAGTGGTTGAGAAGGTTGGTTTGACAAAATTCGTTGAACTTCAGGATGACTGCTATCCTAACCTTGTCAAGGTCTTCTATTCCAATCTGAGACTAGAAGGAAACAATCTAAAATCCTGAGTGAAAGGTATTGATATTACCAATGACTACTTCATGTGGAAATATGTCGCAAGTATTCCCTACGAAGGATTAATGGCTCATAATGGGATTCCAGGTCTCTACAAAAACGAGATTTACAAGAATTTCTTAAGGAACCCTGAGTTGTCTGTCGAACATAAATCCTATAATGTCAGGAACTTGAGAATGTCTACATGCATACATGATCACATGGATACTGCTTCAAAGAAAGGATGATCAATCTCTGCTAAATGGTGAAGACATATATTTATTATATGCTTTACAGTCCTCTACTCCAACAAAATGGGCTTACGTAATACGTGATCACATGTTGAAGGTTACATAAAGTAAAGAGCTTGGTCATCCCTACGTTGGCCATATAGACGTCGGTCGTCCAGCAAACCGACGTTTACAATAGTGTAGACGTTCATTTCACCCTAAACAGACGTCCATGGCCTAACAGGTAGGTGAGGAGTCAGTCTATTTCAACCATATAAACGTCGGTTACGGGGGGGCTCAACGTCTAACTAGATGTAATTAATGCGATTCAACTACCTCGTAGGGACGTAGACGTCACTTAGTATAGGACTGACGTCTATATGACTGCAATTAATGCGATTCACCTACCACGCAGGGAAATAAACGTCCCTTTGTTCAGGATCGACGTGCATAGACGTCGGCTGTTAACACTCTGGCAAGTGTACCAGATCGTATCAAGTAATAATAAATGGTAAGTCCAAGTATCATTTTCCCAAGAGACTCATGGCACTAAACTGTTGTACTCTTACTTAACCAATTAAGACTATAAGAACAATATTTTGGTGTTTTTGAATATAAAGTGCTGAAACATAAACATGAATGCAATTTGATCAATTGAGGTTAAACACAAAAGTGGATGGATGATGTTGATAATATGAGATGGATTTGTTGCTAGGGTTCAGATTTCACCCAATAACTCTCATATATCTACTTTTCTTATTAAATTCGCTTTATTATCAATTGTCATGCAAACTTTCTTAGTCTACCCTAAACCGAATCTCTTGGCGAAAAGAGCCTATTACTAATTACTGGCTTGTTATCTCCAGCCTCCCCTAGTAACTAATAATGCATGATAAATGGAAGCAAAATACAATTAATTGTCCTATCCCTATCTCTAGGTGGTATTTGCATAATTAAGGAATTCCCCCCAGTTCATGACATTACTGTACGTCTCCGTATTAATAAAGACAAACAACATTTATCGAATGAGTTAAACGATAAAAGCATTAAGCAAAGGTAAGGAACCCAACAATTGATAATATAAGCATATGCAAGCATATAAATAAAATAAGAATTTTGATATAAGAGAGTTTAGAGGTTACATCTTTCCCCGACAACAAATAAGGTTAGTTCTCCATCGTCATGGAGAAACTAGGTGAATAATGGAATGAAAGAGATAGAAACCCTAAAAAAGGAGAAAAGGAGAGTTGTCACCATCTTCGAATCTTCCCCCAAAGGGGTGAAAAGTGTGTTTCTGTGCCTAAGCCATCAAAAGATACATTCTCTAGAGTGTCTAGGTCTTTAAATAGGCCATAAAAATAACAGAAAAAAAGTCCAAGCCCAAACAGATCATAAAAATAACATAAAATAGGTCCAACCCGCGTCCAAACCACTCAACGCTAAAAACCGGCGCTCAGTGTGACACCCGGGCACTGACGAGGGCGGGGAGTGATCGCCCGGTGCAAGAGGCATGGACAAAGAGCGGCTCCTGGCAGGCTTCCAGTGGAAGGGGCACGTGGACGAATCGAACATACACCGGAATGGGAGGGATCTAGAGACTGTATAGGTATGGGACTATACAGTTGAAGGATAGCTTAAAGGAATTGATTTGGCTACTCATATCAACAAATGCATTTGCTTTTCGGTAGCCTAACTCATAAGAACTCCATGGTTTTGCATGCTTAGCCTAGAATAATTATGGGATGGGTGACCTTCCAGGAAGTTTTCTCGGAAAGTGTGTGAGTGAGGACAAAGCACACTGGAAAGCCTCGTGTTGATGTGTGGGGGCAATCAGCAGTCCCTGTAAGTTGTCGGGACGTTACAAATGGTATCAGAGCCTAGCCTCTCCCAGTACGGTGTGGTTCGAGGACGAACCATGCGGAAGCTGGTGGGCATGTGACACCCGGGCACTGACGAGGGCAGGGAGTGATCGCCAGTGCAAGAGGCATGGACAAGGAGCGGCTCCTGGCAGGCTTCCAGTGGAAGGGGCACGTGGACGAATCGAACATATACCGGAATGAGAGGGATCTAGAGACTGTATAGGTATGGGACTATACAATTGAAGGATAGCTTAAAGGAATTGATTTGGCTACTCATATCAACAAATGCATTTGCTTTTCGGTAGCCTAACTCATAAGAACTCCATGGTTAAGTGTGCTTAGCCTAGAGTAATTATGGGATGGGTGACCTTCTGGGAAGTTTACTCGGAAAGTGTGTGAGTGAGGACAAAGCACACTGGAAAGCCTCGTGTTGATGTGTGGGGGCAGTCAGCAGTTCCTGTAAGTTGCCGGGGCTTTACACTCAGCGGTTTGCCTCGAAACCGCTCAGCGCCCAAAACCACCGCTCAGCACTCTGATCAACATTCTGGTCAACTGGTTGACGTCTAAATGGCCTAAAAAAGGTAGGTGAAAAGTCTCTCGGATGTCAGATTAGTTATCTAGCCGGTACGCGCAGAATCTTCTTCCTTCTTTCCTTTTCTCTCTCTCGCGGTATTTGTTGGGGGCAAATCGGCAAGTGTACCGAGTCACATAAGTAATATAAAATGGTAAGACCAAGTATCGTATCCCAGAGGACTCTCGGCGCTGAACAATTGTGTGAAAACAGGATTAATTAAGACTTAAAAGAAAAGAGATCATGGATTGTATTGCAAAAAGAATAAAATAAAGCAAGTAAAAGTGATCAGTGGCAAAAGAGCATAGAGATGAATGGAGGTTGATTTATATGAGATGATTATGCTGTTGGGGTTTCACTTCACCAACTTCCCTCTCATGTATATAAGAATTCTTCTTTATTCATTAATGCCAACGTCCCTCACTAAAACACTTAAACCCGATCCCTTGGTAAATAAGCCTGTTCCTAAAACTAGTTCATACAATTCCTAACATTCCTGGTAAAAAGATGTGAAGATCAAGAGGTTAAGACGACTAAGACTCATACCCTCATCCCTGAGCAATATAACCCTTAGGAGTAATTCAACAAGGACTTGAGTTGTAAGGAACCTCCCGACACTCATGCAACTCACAGATAATCTTATTGTATAAGCAAGAATAAAGCAGATGAATTACTCTAACAAATAATAAAATAAAGCATATAGAATTAAGATTCAATTCAAATACATGAGAGTTTACAAGGTTACATCATTCCCCAACAACAAATAGAGATTAGTTCCCCATAGACATGGGGGAACCAATGAATAATGAAAGAAAAGAAAGAATGAAAAGACTAAGAATTGGCTAGGAGTGCATTGTTATGCTCTCTTCAGCCAGGGATGCAAAACCTAGAGCCCCATGGTCCTTTAAATAGTGCCAAACGCGTTCCAAAGTGCGGCCCGGTCCAAAAGAATCAATTCAAAGTAGAATCAGGACCCGATCCACGTGAAATCACGCTCAAGCGTCGCAGGGAGCTCGCTCAAGCGTGAATTGAGGCTCATGTGAGGCTTGGGCACCAGTTTTGGACGCTTAAGTATTGAGCCCCTAGCAAGTGTACCAGATCGTTATCAAGTAATATAATTGGTAAACCCAACATCGTTCTTCCCAAAGGAATCCTAGGCTTTACTTTTCATGTAAACAAATCGTGTAAGACTTGAGAAAAGAATTAAGTGGGTGTTTGTATGCAAAGAACAAAAATAAACATGCAAATGCAGTTGATTCAATTGGTTTTAAGAAACTATGGATGAAGTGTGTTGTTGGGGTTTACAATTTCATCTTATCCACTCTCATATATTTACTTTTCTTATTTAATTCACTTATTTATCCAATAGCCATGAAAACTTTCTAGCCTACCCTTAACCCAATCCCTTGGTAAAAAGAGCTTATTATTAATTACCGGCTTGTTATCCTTAGCCTCCCCTAGTAACCAATAATGCAATGTGAACGAAAGCAAAATACAATTTATCGTCCTACCCCTATCCCTAGGTGGTATTAGCATAATCAAGGAATTTCTCACTAGTTCACGACATTATCGTACGTCCCCGTATCAATAAAGGCAAACGACTTTTACTGAATGAGTTAAACGATAAAAGCATTAAGCAAAGATCAGAACCCAACAATTGATAAACAAGTATATAACAAGCATATGAAATAAATAAGAATTTGGATATATGAGAGTTTCAAAAGATTACATTGTTCCCCAAGAACAAAGGGTTTAGTTCACCATTGTCATGGTGGAACTAGATGAAAATAATGAAAGAATGGAAAAGCAAACCCTAGATTTGATAAAAAGGAGCCTAAGCATCCAAGAAATCTCCTCCAAGGTGTGTGGAATAGCTCTAGACGTTTCATTTTGCCAAAAGAATCCCTTTTTCATTCGCACTGGGGCTATATATAAGCCTAATTAGAGAACAGAAAGATTACAGAATCTAGCTAATAAAAACAGACAACCGGTCAGGCGCCTAAGTTCACCGCTCAGCGGTTTCCCTCTTGCCGCTTTCACTACTCAACGGTTAGTTTTGCCGCTGAGCGGTTTCCCTCTAATCACTCTGAGCGCTCAGCGGACCATTCTGGCGCTCAACAGCTAACTTGACCCTTCTTTTCATCATTTTTCTCCTTCTTTCATGGGTCTAAGTCCACCTTGCTCCACTTCCATCTTCAATTCACCTTAAAACCCTGCAAAACAGTGTAAAACAAGCATAATATCTCTAAAACCAACTTTTGACTCTCACAAGACTCAACTAAGTGTTTTACTTGATTTAAAGCTCATTCTAAGCCATAAAGGATGTGTTTTAATATCAAATTTAAGTATGAAAATAACGGTTTTTAGACCGTTATCACTAAGCTTTGGGCGTTCGTCGCCCGGGCGTCGGGGCCGTCGCCTGGGCGACCAGCGGTGATCTTGGGCGCGCTGTTTTTTGTTCCTGTCACCTGGGCTTCGGGTTTTCTCCCTTCTTGGTGCCTTTTTGACCCCTTTTTGAGCTCCATCTTTTTGGCTTTTTACTTCTTCTTCTAGTATTGCTTCAATTTCTGTCAAAACAAGGGGATTTTGTTAGAAAACTGTTAAAATCAACCTTAACTCTCTTATTCACACAATTTACTGAAAACACATTAGTTCAAGCAAGTTTCTAAGTGAAAAAGGGTGCTTTTAGTATCAAAATCACATAGCAAATAACGATGTTTTAATCCATTATCAGTATTCCATTGCAGGTGCGTTTTATTTTTATTTCAACCGTTTAAACTTTGTTTTAGTCCGATTAAAATGGTGTCTTGATCGTTTATCATCTAATAACCGACTAAAATGTGTTTTCGATGTGTTTTAGTGCAGTTTTGAACCTTTCTTTGGGTATCGTAGTATCACATTCTCCCATTGCTAGCTTCCTCACGAGAAAAGCGGTGTCTTTTGGACGTTTTATGGCGTTTCGACCCAAAATGGAACTTGGATCCTTGTCTAGTTCGTGTCACCGTAACTTTTTTCTTTTTGTGGTTGAATGGGAACTAGGCATGGACCCAGGTTCTGTTTTGGGTTGAAATGTCATAAGAGATGCAAAAGACGCAAGCTTTTTTGGTGGGGAAGCTAGCGAAGGGAGAGTGTGGTACTAAGTTATCGAAAGACAGGATCAAAACTGCACTAAAACACAACCGCTATATTATACGTCGGTTAGTGCTATGTCGCATGTCTATAGTGACCATAGACGTCGGTTAGTGTCTTGTTCAACCTCTATATATTCTCGTAAACGTCGGGTGAGGCATAGGCCAACGTCTATATAGTGCCATTAGACGTCGGTTAAGGCCTAGTCCGACGTCTATATAGTGGCCTTAGACATCGGGGATGGCATGAACTAACGTCTAAATAAACGTCGGTTATTTGGAACTTTGACGTCCCATTAACGTCACCCGTATAGACGTCGGTTGTGGAAGTGATGTTAAAAGCCCAAATTAACCGACGTCTAAAGCCCATTCTGCATTAGTGTGTCTTAAATAATTTTAATCCTTCTCTTCCCAAATTCGAGTAGCTCCACAGACCAAGATAGCCTCTGCAGTTTTAAAATCTCTCTACACTCTGAAGACTTAGACTCCTCTTACAACCAAAAGTGGTTCTTTCCTCTTTTGTGGTATGTTTTTCATTCTTCATTCTTGCCATATATATAGCAAACCAAACTTAACTCCATCGTCCATTTACTATTCACACCTAATACCACACCTAACACTTACTTAACTTCATCCTTCATCTACCTTTCACACCTAACACTAAAAAAAATATGTATTTTACTGTAGCATTATAAGTATTTCACTATAGCATTATACATATTTTATTGTAGCATTATACATATTTTTCTAAACTCTAAAAAATACTTATCATCTCAAATGTAACTATTTTCAAGGGTTTTACAATTTGTCTTTTTAGTGGTACAAACTTCTATTTATGTTGAGTTTATGTTGGCCATTTATGCTTTGAAGCATGCGTAGATGGAGAGCTTTCAAAGGTTTTGGTTAAGAAGTTATTCTTTTGTAGTTTGTCATGATTTTTTTTAAATCAATGAATGGTTGCTTAAAGTCTTAGAGGGAGATAACGTTGATGCTTGCATTTTTGTAAGTATATCCAATTCAAAGTTTTTCATGAGGGAAATCATTATGCTGATAAATTAACTACTTTAGCTTTAATTTATAGAGAATAAAATAAATGGTTTAGTATTTTACCTCCATGTATTTTTTTATTATAGCTTTGTTTATGTTTCGTGAGATATAACTTTTATCATGCATGTTATGTTTTCTCCATGTATTCTTTACAAAGTACCTCTATATACAAATTTCATCATACATGATGTTAGATAAATTTCAACAAAAATCAACATGACAAGTAATATAAACTGATATGAAGAAAAAAAAATCTAGAATAAAGAAAACAAGCCAACAATATTTTTAACTTGAACATAAATCAAATTTAAGGGTGGCAATGCAGGTCGGTTTAACTTATTTAAGCCCAACCCACTTTAGAAAAATGGGCTAAATGTTATGGCCTATACTGCATATGTCTAGGCATATGGACCATGGGTAGCCCACATTTTCTTATTGGTATAAATAATAAATCCAAATTTTCAAGACTCAGCCAACAACCACACAACCTTGATCTTCGTTACATAACTATCATTTGAGTAGCACCAGTTCTCCTTATATCTTGTCAGGAGCAACCACATTCAACCGGAGTTTGCACCATAATGTAGATTGGAACATATCCATTCCCCGCTGTCCACCGCACAACTTCACAAAAGTAGATCATGTGACCCATGTAAAACATTGTTGCCGCACTGGACCTCCATTGCATTGCATGCGCCACCACACCACTCACTAGACTAGATTGTGCTCCACCATGCAGATCAACCACCAACCATCACCAAAGCAACATCTTCACGCATATAGACTAAAAACAACACTAGTCACCGTAGATCAAAATAAAGAACACTACAATATCGTCAGTCAACACTCGTTGGAGTAGCTTGCACCTCCACTACACTAAGTGCATCATCGCACTGCTTGAAGGTTGCGCCTTTGGCTAGGGACATAGTGTTGAGAGGAGTGTCACCGCTTATGCATGGGTCAATGAAGGGTATCCTCCTCCGTCATTGCTGAACATCGTTGTTGCTTGCCTGATACTTTTAGGTTGTCTTGTAGATGGTTGAAGCTAGGGGTGTGCAAAATGAATTGAGCAACACTAAACTGTTAAAATTGCACTAAACAAAAAAATAGTTCGCCTGAATTGAATTAGACTAAAAATTAGTTCAAATGAACTAAACTAAATTATTTTTTGTTCTAACAAACTTAACTAAACTAAGCTATTATTTAAAAAGCCTTGGAAAAAAAGATTAACGAAGTAGATCGAAAATATTTTTCTTTACTTAAGAACATAGGTTTTGCCATAAACAACAAAATTAAAAGGTTGAGATAAGTCAGGTCGGGTCAAAGGTTGGGACGAGCTAGGTCGAGCAAAATGTCGAAATAAGTCGAGGTTGAAATTAGGTCAAGTTTGATTGGGACGACCATAGTTGAAACTCGATTGAGTCAACCTCGACCTAAAATCGACCAAATTAGTCCTGGAAGACCACATACAAAACTTGGTCAAGTTGATCTCGACCAAAATTTGGCTGAGTTGGCCTAGCTCGAAAATCAGCCAAATTTGGCTAGAACGACAACGACCAAAACCCAATCGAGTTGGTCTTGACCAAAAATTAATTGATTTGACCAAACTAGACCCTGCCAAATATTAGCCGGGATGACCATGGTCGAAACTTGGTTGAGTTGGTCCCAATCGAAATTGGTCGAATTCGACCAAGTCGACCTTGGTTGAAATTCAAAGAAATTAAGCTTGGACGACCATGGATGGTCGAGACGGTCTCAACTGAAAATCAATCGAATTCGACCGAGTCAGTTCCAACAAAAAATTGATCAAATTCAACCAAGTCGGTTCCGATCAAAGTTTAGTTGAAAGAACAATAACAAAACTAAACTGAAACTTTAAAAATTTTCAAATAAGTAAAAAGTATAAAATAAATTAGTTTTAAGATAATGAGTAATTAAGTAAATAATAACTTTAGAGATTGAGTTATGTAAAACTGAAGTATAAAGTGATACAATACAAATTTTACTGTAAACAATCTAATTTATTTATTTTTGTTAAGTTAATTCTCAATTCAATTAATTTTCCACCCTAAATTATTGTTGATGATTGTAGTGTTGGAGAAAAAGCTGATGAATGTTATTTTGTTATCAAAGAAACTAGGTGGTGGTGGTGTGATGTGTGACAGGATAAAAAAAAAGAAAGAAGCTTGTGATGTACTATTTATTCACAATCATAATTCAGTAAATTAAAGTATAGGATTTTAAAAACGGGTCAACAGATGACCCGTGTCGCCCCTTTTAGGCCCACATGGAAATGAGTCGAATCAACAAGCTTAAGACATCAGTCTGCCTGCGTTTTTCCAAGCGGACCTGTAGGGCGATCAGCTTGGCCCACCACCCTAATCAAATTAGACGAGAGTTACTAAACCCATAAATAATCATTAAAGCTGTACTATATGGAATATACCGGTCAGAGTTAATGGTCATTCATGGGCAATTAACAATATACGATATTAATGATTAATTATTGGGTTTGATTACCTAAAATATATTGCACTAATGACTAATCAATGGAGTTGGTTGTCACAAGCCTTATAAGTGTACAACTGATGTCCAGGTACGATCATCTGAATCTATCCTAATAAAAATATTGACCTCCCTATGAAACATATCTGACTTGAGCGTCGGAGTGTTTTCTGCAGGTCAACCCCCAATATGGAAGGATTACATGAAGAATTGGACGATCGGAGCACAACAAGGAAGGACGACCGACCCCAGACAAACGTTATCGAAACATTTTGGCGCCCACCGTAGGGCCGAGCGGCAGCCCAGTGAAACCATAAGGAACCAAGACGAGAGCTCGGTCTCGACATCGCTACTTCGAATCAACATCAGGAACTTTCAGTAAAGTGAAAACCACACGACATAGATCATCATCTCTACATGAAATTTCATAAATAAGTATTTTTGAATATCAATATTTCATAGGAAAAATAATAAAAACTTACTCATAAATTATTTTGGATCATTGTTCGAGTTAACAATTTTGCAGAGATAGCTAATTTTCAAAGCATATAATTTTGAGGAGTGTAGCATGATTATGCTTTGCCAATGGGAACTCTTGGCCAAAGTTGAAGTATAAGTCTTCAATTATTCGAAGACGCTATATGGCTTATGCGGAAATATCTAATATTGTGATTTGCAACGAAATATGTATATTTTAAATTGTTTATGTATTATTTGCATTTTAATTTGGGTACAAGGAAAATGGTAACCCTTTGGCACATTATGATGCCCAACAATGATTTGACATTCTTATTAGAAAACAAAAAAAAAAAAAAATATTGGTGCCTTCATGGTTTCAAGTGCAACGCCTTCAAGGAGCACCAACACCGACGCCTTCAAGGAGCACGCCTACTGCGTTCGATCCACATCGCTACTTCAAAATGAATGATTAAACAGATAAGTATTAAAGCTCTATATTTATGTCCAAAACATGAATAAACTTTATATGTCAAAGTTTATGACATTTCTAGGAGATATTTTAGCACTTTCAGACTTTGGAATAAGACAACTTTTGGGTTCTTTTGAATGGGACTACTTCAAAGACCTTGGAACTATGTTTTCTTCTCCTTGGTTGTGGTGTTTGATTAATTCAATATCATATTATTTAAAGATTGATACAGTAGTAAGATCTAATGTGAAGCACCAAGTGAAAGTTGACGTCAATGTTCATCAAGCAATGGTAGATACGGACCATTGAAGCACTTGAAATCAAAAGGAGTGTCCTCGGCGGCGTCTTTGCACCTCTCGCCTTTTTCTTTTTGCCAAAAAGAAAGCATTAAAATATGAATTAATACCCAGGACTTTTATTTTCTTATACTTTTCCTGTGCCTATTTGATATTTAGGTTTGGCGGCAGAGAGAAAACCCAATCAACATATATATGTTATTTATGACTTACTCAAAATTTATCTTTTCTTGTACACTTTCTTGATAAAGTTGCAGTCAGAAAAAGCAAAGCAGAAAAAGTAAAGGGAGTAGCCATTGACGGCCATGGCAGCCATTGACGCAAGCGATGGGTGCATACAGGAAACCCAAGCTCCATCATCGGGGAAACCCGAAACAATTACTCTCCTTGATATGGAAGCAGCCTCTGCACTCGCAGATTTATTTTTATCAGGACGGAGCAACCATGAGTGGAGAAAAGAATTCACTCAGAAGAGGATGGTTCATTTATGCGCCTTTCTATTGCTTCCAAATGAATCAAGTGTTAGCGGCGGATCGCTCTTATCCATATTTTAACGACCGAAGAAATTTTGTGCAGAAATTAATATTTTACAAGTTCTAGCCCGAACGAATATTAGCTTATGATTGCGTACAATGTATCTGACAAATTAAAATGTGAGTTGTTATATTTTTCAGTATAAGTGACACGACCCACGCACAAATCGTTCGTCATCCAACGCAGGAATATTGGAGGAGAATTCTTTAGAGGATATCTCATGTGGAAATATGACAACTGTAAACTTGGTCACGTTGGATTCATGAGTGTTTTCTGATTTAAGTGGTCATTTTAACGCATGTTTTTTGAGACAATATTTTGCACAGGACGTTCGGGGGAGGTGTGTTTGGGAATAAGTCAGAAAAATGGATCCTAGTTCTGTAAATTCAGAGAATTGACTCCTGATCGGTGAATAAGGAAGGCATGCAGGATGTCAGAAAATTGACTCCTGATCGGTGAATAAGGAAGGCA
>NC_028361.1:13068341-13078030 GCF_000741045.1 Vigna radiata var. radiata | reverse complement strand
TGATCGGTGAATAAGGAAGGCATGCAGGATGTCAGAAAATTGACTCCTGGTCGGTGAATAAGGAAGGCATGTAGGATGTCAGAAAATTGACTCCTGATCGGGTGGTATGAAGGAAGGAGGAGTGAAGTTAGAAAATTGACTTCGAAGAATCTCAGGAAGTCAGAAAATTGACTCCTGATCGGGTGGAATGAAGGGAGGAAGCACGAAGTCAGTGTTCTGACTTCGAAGAGTCCTGGAGGAAAATGGTTTCGGAAATCCCTGCTCAACGCAAAAAGTTTGAAAAAGAACTATCAGTCGACTATTCAACATGTTCAGCTTTGTCAGGTTATTCAACATGTTTAGCTTTGTCAGGTTCCAACGCCTCTTCATTATAAAATCATAAACTATTGGAGCATTTACTTTATTTTATATTTTTGGAGTGAAAATATCTTGCACAGGAAAGAGTTTCAAAGAAAACTCAGCATTTTCTATTCAGTCTAGAGAACAGTTCCAAAGAGAGCAATGGAGACTTAAAGCATCAAAGATAGACCCCCTAAATACAACGGGAGCGACGTCTTTTAAAGCTCATAATAATCCCTACGCACCTCTTTTAATAACGAGCTTGCTTGGACTTAGGGGGCTTATGTACTATATGGAATATATCGGTCGGAGTTAATGGTCATTCATGGGCAATTAACAGGTATTAATTTACAAATATANGATATTAATGATTAATTATTGGGTTTGATTACCTAAAATATATTGCACTAATGACTAATCAATGGAGTTGGCTGTCACAAGCCTTATAAGTGTACAACTGATGTCCAGGTACGATCATCTGAATCTATCCTAATAAAAATATTGACCTCCCTATGAAACATATCTAACTTGAGCGTCGGAGTGTCTTCTGCAGGTCAACCCCCAATCTGGAAGGATTACATGAAGAATTGGACGATCGGAGCACAACAAGGAAGGACGACCGACCCCAGACAAATGTTACCGAAACAAAAACAATACGTAAAAATTTATATTTCTTCCAATTCCATTCCCAAGACTAAAATTATAATTAATTTCTTTTCATTCCTACCAGAAATAGAATTTGTTTGCTAGTGAGAAATATAACTAGAGAAGATTAGAGCTGTCAAAACGGGTAACCCGGCTCAACCCGGCCCGGCCCACCACGGGTTGGTTACTTAGTGAGCCAACCCAACCCGGTTCATTTATTAGCGAGCCAGAAAAACTTGAATCCAGCCCGACCCACCACGGGTTGGTGGGTAAACGGGTTGGCTCACTAGCCCATTTAATTACATTTTTTTAAAATAAAAAAAAATACAAACTTTCTGTAATTTAAATTTAAACAATTTTCACTCCCAAAAAATTATGTTAAAGACAATTCAAAATAAAAAGTACAATATAATCCAAATGTCATTCAAAAACAAACACAAAAAACATACAAATAAGTTTTTTATATTCATCATTTTTTGTTCTTGTTGTAACCCTTGACCCTTGTTCTTGTTGTCTTCAAATTCACTAATAAATATTTTCCTAATATCAGAACAATTACGGCAATCAATAAAAAAATATTAATAAAAAAAAAGAGAACCAGTACTCAACAACATCAACACAAAATTAATAGTTTAATCTGAAACATAATTTCCCAAATTCAAAGATATCAAAAAGAGCTTGTTCAAATAATGTATACTCAAATTGTTTAAATAAAATGAACAAAATCTGATACAAGCATGTCACAACATGAAAAAATCATTTCATGTCTTCAAATCCCCCATAACAAGAAACAAATTCGCAAACCCCTATTTTTGTCATTAAGAAGTGAGAAAACAAAAATATGGAGAAAAGAGAAGAAAAAAAAAGGGTGTTTTACCTACTCCTTGAAGGATTTCAGTGAAGTGAGGGTGAGAGCACCGTCAAATAAGAGCAAGTACCGCGAGAGTGATTTGTGAAAGCAGAGGTTACTTTTTTGGTATATACAGGGAGTGAAGAAAGTATTTTAGTTTTTAAGGTTTCATAAATAAAATAATAAATTAAAAAAAATAAAATTAGGTAGGTGGGTTGGTGGGCCAACCTGGCTCACCACGGGTTCAACCCGCATGAGCCGGGTCTAAATGAGCCGGGTTGAAATCTAACCCGCATATAAGTGGGTTGTATTTTTCAAACCCAACCCGACCCGAACTCGTGACGGGCCGAGTTGGCTCGCGAGTTGTGACCCATTTTGACGGCTCTAGAGAAGATATTATAATATTATTATAATCATAATCATATAACCATTTATTCAATCATTCACTAAAAATGAAGCCAAATCCTATTTAATGCTTTTTATTAAAAGAAAAATAGTGTTACCATTATGTATCTTCTTGCGTCACGGTAGTGTCTTTTTCACCCTGTATTTATCCACATGGGTCGGATATACACAGTGTGTCTTTTATTTGTTGAAAACACCGTTTAGTCAAGAAAGAAGCACGCACACAATAACGCGCTAGTTCTACACGGACTTACTTGGGTAGATTAGATAGCATGGTTCTATAACGTAACACAACGTAGCACGACACTCACGTTTTTGTTCTGTCCATTGGTTTCGTGGAACCCTATAAAATGTTTTCACTACGTTAGGTGGTGTTGCCCTTCCACGACCCTCTCACCCTTCAAACCATCTTTTCCTTTTCCATTTCCTCTTTATTTTCTCTCTGTAGCACCCATTTTTGTTCCCTGTCTTATACTATATTTCTACATTATATATAATATTGTTGTTACTGTTATAAAATATACACATACCCTCTATTCTCCAACAACCTACCCAGGAGGAAAGATGAACGTGGATCTGGAGTCATTAGCAGAGGCCACTTCTGGGGCCATAGGATCACTCATCAGCACCACTATTCTCTACCCACTTGACACCTGCAAGACCAAGTACCAAGCCGATGCTCGTTCCCATGGTCGCACAAGATACAGGTTCTTTTATCCCTACCCTTTTTTTTTTCTATTCTCTTCTTATCGTTAATTCAATTTCAATTTCTTCATGTTCCTGCTCACCCCTTCTTCATGGGGTGATCGTAAATGTTTTCTCTGTGTTCCTCCCAGAATTGGGTGTTCTGGATCGGGACTTTGTCTTGTAGTGACGTGTTCGGGAGATGATGATCAATGATTATAGATGTAATTTCTTGGCTTGGGTTTATTTTGAAGACAAAACTTTTTATGCTGATCTTCAATTAAAATAGAAATTTCACCTTGGGAAATTTGCGTAGTAAATGTTTCTGTTAAATGTGAGTATACTCATGTTCAGGAATTGGTGATCAAAGACATGCGTAATTTCCCTGCCCTTTTCAAGTATTTGCTTTGGAGTCTGTGATAAATTATCATTGATCTTGAAAGATGTGTTCTTTTTAGCTTGGGGGTATTGTAATTCTAGTTTTCTCTATCTGGTCGCGCTTCTCAATTCATTGGGATGGACTTTCCAAGGTCACCGGATCACCCAACAGTGATTCTTTACTGTTTAAGATTTGAAGATTCTAGAATGTATAAACCCCCTAAGTTGTATTAATTTAAAAGTTTAAATATTTAGGCCATTTTTGCTTGCTGTTTTCAAAAAATAGTACTGGATGAACGGAATGGAGGCACTGGCTGATCGACTGATCTCAGTCTCTGCGGTATTTGATGGCTAAGAGAAGCACAGATAAAATACTATTGAAAAACTTATACCATATTATAAGAGAAAACAGAAAGAAAACGAATAACACCTTTTGTGATTGAAAAATGCACACTGTTTGAAATATAAGGGGAGTCTCTTTATAGCAGCAGGAAGGAGCTAATGACAAACTTATATATCTGCTATAACTAACTAAAATGCCTATCTACAGCCAACAAAAATAACAGAATTTAACCAGCTTGTGTTTCATCAACTTTTAACTCTAATAAATAACTTTCTGTTTTCTAAAATTTGTTTGTCTTTAATAACATCTGAAAGGGCTTGACCATTGAACTCATTTCTGATGTTTAAAACTTGTTCCTGTGTATTGGACTAATTAGACCCTTTCGCTTTCTATTATGAATACTGGAAGTAGAGGGACCAAATTAAGGAAACTAAGCCTTATTCGAACCTATCAAGTCGTTTAGTTTCCTTAATATTTTAATTTTTCATTTTGAGACTCTTACATTTTATCTTTCTTTAAAGGAAATAAACAGGGAACTGTGATGCATTCTTATTTTACAAATGATAAAACTATTCCGAATGTAGTGTATCAAATTGCATTTGCATCAAAGTATCATTTTGTAACATTGGAATTTCTTGGGTTGAGTGTGCAGGTTGAGTGGGGGATTGATCTTAGCTCTTGGCCATTGTGTTTCAAAATTAGCCAAGAGAATGTATCTCTTGGGTATGTATACTACTTACTTTCATTCTAATTGTTTTTACATTTGCAGGAATCTCACTGATGTATTATTGGAGGCAATATCTAACGGTCAGGTGCTTTCACTTTACCAGGGCCTTGGAACAAAGAATCTTCAATCCTTCATTTCGCAGTTTGTCTACTTCTATGGATACAGTTATTTTAAAAGACTATATCTAGATAAAAGTGGTTATAAATCCATTGGAACGAAAGCAAACTTAGTTATTGCTGCTGCAGCTGGGGCTTGCACTGCCATCGTGACTCAGGTGAGGCAGCATTAGCTTTTCCTAGTTTAACTATGTATTTAAAAATCAAAATCACTTCTATGGTTTTTGGAGCAGGACGCTTTAATACCAAATTTTGATTATCTTCATAACAAAATTTTGATTGAAGTCTTTTATGGCTATGTCTTGTTGCTTGAGGCTATTTTTGATTATTCTTAGTTTGAACATGGAACAAGAATGAGAGAATCTAGTGCATCTCTGGAATAAAACATGTTTGATCAAATTATACATAAAAATCTGATTAAGTTTTCAATGCTTAACCTACTACAATTGTTGGTTAATCATCCACTGTTAACTATGGACTGGCTAATAAATCATAGGTGTCTATTTTATGTGACTATCTGCCTATATCAAACTTAATTTTATTACTAAGCATACCTCATTGATTACTTCTAGCCCCTGGACACAGCCTCCTCAAGGATGCAGACAAGTGCATTTGGAAAGTCTAAAGGGCTACTGAAAACCCTTACCGAAGGAAGCTGGAGTGACGCATTTGATGGCCTCAGTATTTCCTTGCTGCTGACATCAAACCCTGCAATTCAGGTAGGTCAACCTGCAGTTTGTGCCATCTGGAATTCTGTATCATGTTTGTATGCTTAATATATAAAGTTATATTTGGAATGATTAGTCAGAGACCAAAAGATTTTAATTTGAAACTACCTTGTGCTACAGTATACCGTGTTTGATCAGCTGAAACAGCGAGTACTGAAGGATAAACAAAGTAAAGCTGAAAAAGGATCATCTCCTGAATCCCTTTCTGCATTTATGGCCTTTCTTTTAGGTGCAATTTCAAAGAGCATTGCTACATGTCTTACATATCCAGCTATCAGGTATTTAGTTGTAACTTCCAACTGGTTTTTGATTTCTGGACTTAGTTTATAGGGGGCACCTCTAATATCTCTTTCTGCTTATAGGTGCAAAGTTATCATTCAAGCTGCTGACTCAGATGAAGCAAGCTCCAAAACAAAGATAAAATCACAGAAAACAGTGTCTAGTGTTCTCTATGGAATATGGAAAAGGGAGGGGATAGTGGGATATTTTAAAGGATTGCAAGCTCAGATCTTAAAAACTGTTTTGAGCTCTGCACTGCTCTTAATGATCAAGGAGAAGATCTCAGCTACTACTTGGGTGCTTATCCTTGCACTTAAAAGGTACCTATTACTTCCAGCGAGAAGGGTTAAGAACTTGTAAGTTATGATAGCAGTTACTGGAGGAAGAAGCTTCAATTCCTTGTGGATAATGAATCTAGTTGGAGTGCAAAGAGTGCATTTTAGCAGATACATATACTCTTTTAGAGTTGAGACAAGGTAGTTTTGGTGGCTTCTCTTTGTTCCACCTCCCTTGGTCAATTGATATAGAACAACTAGTTCAGGAATTTATGCAAAAGACTGATAGAGCAAAGCAAATTAGAAAGTCTGACAATAAACGGTGTTTTTAGTTTTTTTTTGGGTTGCATTTGTTGTTTCAAATAAAGGCTTGAATTACTTTGTTTTTGTAGTTGGTTCTTTTAGGACATCTCCACCGGGATTAACTCAAATGACTGGAAATGTAAAACCAGAGTAATTGTGTCACATTATTTTTAAGCAATCCACAATCAGTTTTGTCCCAATAGATTTTTTTTAAAGAAATTCAAAACAAATTGTTATTTATATAGAGTTGATGATGATGCATAATAATATGTATTAATATGAATTAGTTATTTTATTATGAAAACGTTAATTAATTATTTTTTGTGAAAAGTTAACTAATTCAATAATTGATAACTTATTATAATATTCTAATTTACAGTTAATGTCAATTATTTAAATAAATGGATAATGATGGAAAAATGCAATATGGTTCATAAAGTTAGTTTTCACTATTTTCCTTTACAAAGTTTTTCTAAATATACTTTATCAAAAATACCTAAAGTTAGGAGTATATATCGTGTCATAATTTTGAAATTTATCCTCCACATTAACATGAATTCGTCACACCTTTAATATTATAAAATCGTCAAATCAAATATATATCTAGATATGATTTATAAGGGCACAATATACACAAGATTGTACATTATTATAAGATATACATTTGTAATAAGTTTTTATTAAAAGAAAGAAATTGAATCTAACATCTACTTTACGCTTCACTTCCACCTCTTTTTAGTACTTGCTTATCAGAGAGATTTTTCCCTCAAGTTCACACCATTAAGGTAATCAATGCAAAAGAAAAAACAAACACACACTAACAGACAAAGACAAAAGGTAAGCTAAAGTACCAAAGGATCATTCATACAGTTTAAAACCATAATATCAAAATTATCATTTTAATCAAACAATACAAAAATAAGCATATCAACTCTCACGTCAAGCAAAACTTAAATATATAATTAATCTCTAGATTTTGACCATTTAGATACATGTATTGGTGTCAAACTATTGGGGAAACCTATACATGTGTGATGAAATAACATACCACTCAAACTACCACACAAGGTTAATCCGTCAAACACCTGTGGTCAAATTGATCCTAAACTAAGGATCTTATGTCACTCCTCACAACATAGCCACCCCTCTCTACTTGAGGTTGGATGACTATTGGAGCATCAAAAACATTCCCTCATTTCAAAGTTTTTACAACAATACATTACACATAAGGATGGCATAAAAACTCGTACCCGTGGGTATCCGCGGATAAAACCCGTTACAGGTATTTAGTATCCGCGGGTAGCAGGTAGCGGATATTTTAATATCTGCTTGTTAAGGGATCGAGTTCGGGTATCACACTATCCGTACCTGCCGGTATCTGTTACTCATTTAAAAAATGAAATTACGATTTTATCCTTTTTCCATTAAATTGTTTTCCAAGCATCTGTTGTGCCGTCAAACCTTAAATCTCCCCTTTTTTTTCTCCTACATTATTCTTTCATTCCAATTGCCCTCACAGAAGGTTGCTCTCATAGAAGGAGAGAAAAAAAATGAAGTTCAACGTGTGCCAAAATGTTTCCTTTAGCCGATGCAACAACCGCAAGGCCCATTTCACGGCACCAGTCCTCCACGTGCTGATGAGTGTGTTGCTCTCCACGGATCTCCGGTCCAAATACAACGTGCATTCCATTCCATGTGAAATTGAAGCAAGGACGGCGGCAAACAAAGCAAGAATGACCCTTAGGGTTTGCTGTTTCAGATATCACGATGGTCGTGGCGGCTGGCCAAAAACCTATTGATCCTAGCGGTAACAATGCAGGGTGGATGGCCAGAAACCTGTTGATCCTAGCGGTAACCATGGAGGATCCACCCGTGGAAGAAGAAAGTAGTTGCCTTTTCTTTATGTTGAAGGAAACGAACCTATCTTCTTTTGTAGGCACCTTACGGCTTCCTTGTGCATCCCTCAGTTACTCTGCATTTTTTATTTTGTGCTTTTTGAGCCTTTTCATTTTATACATTTTTTATATTTTGCAGCAGGCACCTTACGGCTCACTGGTTTAATGCTTGTTGAGCCTTTTTAGTTTTTTTTTACACTTTGTCAACACCCAATTTCATGCTGGCAACAAAAAATATATTTTTCGTTTTTACTCTATTTTTATTTTATCTCATGTCTTTTTATTTATTTATTTATTTTATTTTTTCATTTTGTTTCTTTTTATATTATTTAATTTTTATTTTTTTTATTTGTTTATCTTTGTTTGTTTTCATTTTTGTATTAGTTTTTTTATTTTAATTCTATTTTTTACTTTTTATTTTATTTTACTTCTTTTGTTATTTAGAGTTATTTCATTTTATTTTACGTTAGTTTCTTTTTGTTGTTTTTATTTTTATCTTCTTTATTTTAATTTTTTTTAATTTTTATGTTAAACGAAAAAAAGAAAAAAAAAGGAAAAAAGAAAAGGAAAAGAAAAAAGAAAATGGAAATAGGCATTGCAGAGGCTTCCTTCTCCCCTTTCTCAATCATCACAAGCACGAATTAAGCTCTCAGTCCCGTATGCACGAATCAAGCCTTCTGTAACATATGAGAGCATGCTTAACATACAAAGCATACAAGACTAACCCTCCTGCAGTGAACAAGCCAAAATACACGGACCAACAATCATTCACTAAAGAAGGAAAGATGTCCATTTTGTTCCTAGAAAACAAAAAAAAAAAAACGAATTCTTCCCTGCACCCTCTTGTTCTCATTTTCACACCCCTATTTGGGCTTCCATATCCATTTTACCTATCACTTTTGTTTGCTTTATCATTTTTATGATTATTTTTATTACTATATTTTATTTTTAATTTTTATGTTTATCTTTGTATTTTTGTTATTTTTATCTACCTTTTTTACTTTTCCGTTTTAAATATCTACCTTCTTTTTTTATATAAATATTAAAAAAAAATCAAAAAAATGTTTTAAAACGTTTAAGCATACGTACGACTATTCTGTTGGTCATGTGTTGAAAATTTTTTTCATCTTCTTTTAAAAACCATCAAAAATTTATTTTAAAATGTTTTAGCACATGTGCGACCATTCTGTGGCCTTGTGCTGAAAACCTTTTTATTCTTCTTTCAAAAACTATCAAAAATTTATTTTAAAACGTTTGGAAAATTTGTTTGGAGAATTGTTTGGAAAGTTTCTTTGGAAAATTTGGATTTTTGGGAAAGTGAGCCTGACAAAGTCTAGCCTTGCTCCTATGTATCTCCAATTTGGATGGAGAATCAAGGATCACGTAGTTCTGGCTTAAAGATTGTACGTTGGAAGATGTTTTTAGTTTTTGAAGATTTTTATATTTTTTTTTGGTATTTTTTATAGAAGAAAGAGAAAAGGTTTTCAGCACAAGGCAGACAGAATGGTCGCACATGTGCTTCAACCTTTTAAAATAATTTTTTTGTTAAATTTTTGAAAGAAGAAGAAGAAGGTTTTTAGCACAAGGCAGACAGAATGGTCGCACGTGTGCTTAAACCTTTTAAAATAATTTATGATTTTTTAAAGAGGAAGAAAAAGGTTTTTAGCACAAGGCCGACAGAATGGTCGCACTTGTGCTTAAACCCTTTAAAACAATTTATGA
>NC_028361.1:13057760-13068146 GCF_000741045.1 Vigna radiata var. radiata | reverse complement strand
AGCACAAGGCCGACAGAATGGTCACACTTGTGCTTAAACCCTTTAAAACAATTTATGATTTTTTAAAGAGGAAGAAAAAGGTTTTTAGCACAAGGTCGACAGAATGGTCGCACGTGTGTTTAAACCTTTTAAAACAATTTATGATTTTTTAAAGAGGAAGAAAAAGGTTTTTAGCACAAGGCCGACAGAATGGTCGCACGTGTGTTTAAACCTTTTAAAATAAATTTTTGTTGATTGATTTATTTTAAAGGAATAAGAAAAAGGTTTTCAACACAAGGCTGACGAGAATGGTCGCACGTGTGCTTAAACCTTTGAAATATATTTTTTTTGTATTTTTAAATAGAAGAAGAAAAAAAAAGGTTTTCAACACAAGGCTGACGCGAATGGTCGCACGTGTGCTTAAACCTTTAAAAATAATTTTTGTATTTTTGATATTCATATGTTTAAAAGAATAGATAAATATTTAAAATAACAACAAAGTAAAGAAAGAAATTGCAAAGGTGTTTAAACTATTTTTATTTTTAATGACAGATTGGACCTAAGCCCAAGTGGAAAAAGGGTGGTAAAAATGAAAAATGGGGTGTGCAAATCTGATTTCAGCTCCTAGGTAGACTGGGCCCAAGCCCAATAGGAAAAGGGTGCGGTTTAGTGAAAATTGGGGGTGCAGATGAAATGTTTGTAAAGGTCGAATGGGCTTAAGCCCAATCAGAAGGGTTGTCATGATAGGAAAATGGGGGTGCGCAGGGAGTGTTTTCGGATCTCCCCCTTTCATCTCATTTCAAACTCTCTCTGCCTCGAGAGAGAACAGAGACTCAAGGTCTCCTTCTTCCCACACTATCCTAGGGTTGGGGTTTGTCCCCTGGAACACCACCGGCCACCGTGACGCCACCGAAGGGGTCGCCGGCGACCTCCGCATGATCTCACCTCCTCTAGTCTCAACGTCGCACACCGTGGCCCTCCGCTGGCGGACATCAACGACCACAACAGCAAGATCTTCCCCTTCGTCCTTCATCGCGCGAGAGAGAGAACTTCTTCACCATCCGCGACTCGCCCTTGTGGCCTCCGTCAACAGCTTTGCCGGCGACGGCAAAGGCCATCGAAACTGCGGCTGACTGCGACATTGTGCCCTTTCTCCAAGCTCGAGTTCACGCGCGAGAGGGAGACACCCTCGCCATCTACGATTTGCCCTCGAGGTTGCCGCCGATGAAACTGCTGCCGTCAAAGAAACTGGACATGGTTGTCGTTGTTTGACCTGTGTCGCGCTTTATCCCTCGCCGTCACCAAACTTGCCACCGATAATTCCACTCCTCTCCCCCCTTTGTCTCTATACTTAAATTGAGTTCAGCTATAAGGGTTAGAGAAGATGAGTCGCGGGATTAGCAAGAGGTCGTGCTCGAAGGGTTCGCGCCTTGTGTGAATCCAATGACTGTGTCCCTCGCCGGTGAAGATGAAGACACCGTTTTGTTCCTTTTTTGTGATGGTGATGGGAAGCTTTGTAGGGATGACGGTTAGGCAATGAGGGAATGGCTTCTTTTTTGTTTTGGGTCTATGTGATGGAGGAGATGGTGGCTTCGAATTGTCAATGGGGATGAATGGTGCTAGGTAAGAATGGAGACTGTTATGGAAGGCAGAGGCGATGATGATCAAATATACGACTAGAGACTTCAGGTTAAAGATGAAATATGGTTATGCATTGGATGGTGTCGGGATTGAAGGGTGGTGAAAGCTCATACACAAACGGGATTGAAGAGTAGTGTAGACTCATACACAAGCGGAAGCAATAATAAGCATAAAAATGTAATAACTAATGTAGAGGCATCGATGCTTATTCCAATATACATGACCATATGAGTGAGTGAAGAAGGCGTTTACCTTCTTAGAGCTGTTGTGCTTCTTTCGGTCAGGTCTGCACTTCCGGTGACTTCTTTCCTCTCCTACTGGTCGGCACCCTTTGTCCTTTGTCTCCTGGTGAAATGCAGCTGTCCTCTCCCAAGGAATATCTGATTTTCCCCTCAGTAGCGTGCTTCCTCCTCTTCCTCTAGTGAATCATGAATAACTATATCACTGTGTATCCCCTTCTCCTCCTCTATTCTTTCTTTTTCTAATAAAAAAATACCTCATCTTGCTAATGTTACTTTTTTGCCTCACAAATTCCCTCAACACCAAAATGCTTTAACCGTTTCCTCTGCCAGAACCAAAATCGTCTCTCTGTGTGTGCTCCCGCAAACTTGCATTGTCCTTTTTCAGACCACGGATCATGTTGTCTCTTTTCTTCCACAAACAACAAAGCCAACATTCTCATTTTCTTTTTTTCTTTTTTCGTTTTTTTTTCTTTTTTTTTTCTTATGTTTTCTTTTCTTTTCTTTTTTCTTAGATTTTTTGTTAACATAAAAATTAAAGTAAAAGAACCGATAAAAATAAAACTAAACAACAAAAAGAAATTAACATAAAAGAGAATAGTAAAAAGTAAAATAAAAACTAAAAATCAAAAAAATAAAATAAAAAAACTAACATAAAAATAAAATAATGAAAACAAAAACAAAAACTAAGTCCTATTATTCAGTCACCCGGACGAAATTGGGTGTTGACAACACCAAATTGCTAATGATTTGCAAGACAACATAGAAGATGAAATACCAACCCAAAACACTCCTCCTGAGCAACAAATATGGGAGGTTGCTTTATGTAAATCTCTTCTTGCAAATCTTCGTTGAGGAATGCATAGTTGACATCCCGTGGATAACGAGGTCATTGTTGAAAAGCCACCATTGCTATAAATAAACTAACAAAAGCCATATTTTCCATAGGAGAAAAAACATATATGGACGGGTCAAATGCAATGGTGACAAAAGGGAGGTCAGAAGAGACTACAATGGAAGAAACCACGGATGAACATGAGAGAGAAACCACAAAAATCCAAGATTCTCCAATCAAGGCACCTGAAAAAGGAAAAAGAGCAACCTCGATGTTCTAAATAGCTGCCTGGAAGGAGATGGGACATGCGAAAACGCACGATGAACCTGAAAGAGGAAAACGAGTGACCTCGGCGCTCTGAATTGCTACTAGACATGTCATCATGCACAACGGAAAAGGGAGAAAACCAACAATTTCAAAAGGCGCAAAGAGCGCATAGGAGCTCCGATGAAGGCGTCATCGATGGCATGGTGGCTGTCTAGTCAAGATGATCAAAACCATGTCATCGTCTATAAAGACTAGAACTCTGGTAATGGCAACAGTAAACGACAATGGTAGACGATGGCATCACCAGCAGCGGTGGGTATAGTGACAGAGGCAACAAAAATGTTATTCTCAAAAGAACCTTAAGCTCTAGATACCATGTTGAATTTAGTAAAAACTATGTCTGAGATTAATCTCCCTTGTGTTGAATATACACATAGAGTCTTCTATCAATTATAGGAGAAATATGGACTAAACTTAACATACTTGAAAAAACACGAATTACTTACATTTTTAGTAATTTGGGTGATGTCTTTGGTTGAGTCTACTCGTGTCTAAATATTACAAATATTTTATTACATTGTTATCATCGATTCAAATGTATTTATTTATGATATTAAAAAGTAAGTATAAACCGACATACAAATAATAAAAGTGCACTTTTGTGAAGGTGATAAAACTTTTCTTCATGTTGCATCTAAACTTAGTGTGAAGTAGTCCTCGTGAATGTTAAAGGCCTTTACAATTCTTAGAAAGATATCTTAAAGCAAGTAAAACCTTCAAGGAAGCTAAGCTTATGTATACAAGATTCCAAAAATAAATAAAATAAAAAAACTCATTGGATAATCGATCATGATATTGTTCAAAAATTTTAATATCCATTTTTCTTTTATGTTTGTCACTACCTATGTTTGTCACTACCTAATGTTGTTGACTTCGTGTTGGTGTCCAAGTACATAATAACATCTTCATTAATGTTTTCTCCAAATGCTTCATGAATGAATTGATCCAATATTGTACCTAAATTAATATTTTTAAAATCTATTATGTAAATAGTTGAAGTGTTACAAAAAGATGAGAAAATGAGATCATGTTGCATAATTATATAATTTCATAAAAATCAATTTCATAACTAAATATTATAGGTTACAAATATGATTAATTGATAATACATAATAATATTCTACTTTAATAATAATATATTTACATACCATTAAGTGGAATGCATAACAATGATATTGGTATAACAATTTTAAATTTAATTTTCGTTTGTATAATATAATTACTATTTATCTTAGTCTTTTCATTCATGTTAAATGGGTCTCCATGATAATTTTATATTATAAACACATTTCTTGTGATTTCTTTAACTTAATAAATTAATCCAATTTGAAGTTATTTTTCCCTCGTTACACTTTCTTCAACGAATTAATATAGGCACTCATGCTTCCAACTTAATTCTCACTTACTCTTTCTTTTAGATATATGTTATTCTATAGGAAGTGATAGTGTGATGATGTCATGTTCATCAACTTCAATGTCAATTCCATGTTAAAAGAGGATGGTATGCACGTGAAGAAGAAATCTTATTCTTTTTGAAGAATATTTTTATAGATGTTGAATATCATTTTTGTCATCTCTTAACAACAAAGAATCATGTTTAAATTTAAAACTTTTCTTTTTGGAATTTACATTGAAAATGCTACGTGAGAATAACATTTCATCCTAATCATTATTTGATTGCTTATTTGTAACATGTGTTCAACTTTTCAACTACAATATAAAGTTTGTTTTCTCAAGACTTTTTAATTATTTTCATGTACAATTTTGATCACATCATACATGCTTCTTTCCATCTTCTCCCAATGTTAAATTAATGACTAATAAATTCCAATAATTATACACTTTAACAAATTCAACTACAATCATGAAAATGTTGAATCTTGTTGATAGATAATGATGTTAAGTATCTCCTTGCATAACGACATGTGATGGAAGTTATAACACATGTCATGAAATTAATAAGTGGAGAAAGTTAAGACTTTTATATGATGAAATAAATTAGTTGCATAAACTTGCTTAAGTGTGTTAATAAGGAGTTAGTTAAGTGATAGGATCATATTCATTAAAAAGTATAGTGATTTTTGAATTTGAATCCTCAAAAGACACAAAAAGAAATAAATTAGAAAGGTTAAAACCCTCGTTTAGTCCTCATATTTGTATGAGGATTTCAATTTGGTCATCATATTTTTTTTTGTTTCAATTTGGTCCTATAATTTGTAAAAATGAGGCAATTAAGCCCTCACCGTTAAGTTATCACTTACGGCGTTAACATGTAATGATGTGTTTATGTTGATGTCATTATTTAATTACATGGAATTTTTATTTAAATTAAAAAATAATGACATGTCAATCATTCTTCATCTCCTTGACTGGATTTCAAAGTAAACATTTTCTGATGGGAAAGGCTTCCTCTGCGTCATTTTGACGAACACCTCGCAAGCGTTCTTTGAGAAGTAAGATGTGCTATTCATCAATCAGAGAACTTTGAAGACCTTATGAAACAATATATCCTCATGCCAGTATCAGACAAGTTTTGACTTCATCATTTTGTTTCGCTCATTGAATTAAACAAATCAATGTAACAGATCAATTATTTGCCAAAACAATGCAAATTGGGCGAAAATCAGAACATAGTAGAAGACCGAGAAATTGAGAGCAAGGCCCAATCTTATAGGGTGGGTGGGTGGAAGATCCGCATAAGCAACATCCTAACAATAACAACAACCATCAATTGTACTGTAAACGATAAGAGAGAGAGAGAGAGAGATTGAAGAGTGAAAGGGGGCAACTTGATTGCCTGGGCAGCCTTGTAAGACAACATGGTATCCTCAGCTGCGGCCTTTCGTTCATCCCCAACCTTAAATTCAGCGAGATAGCGGTGATAATCGCCCTTCATCTTCAAATAGAAGACCTTGGACTCGGTGTTGGACGCAGAGAGGACGAGAGTAGGTTGCGCTCCTCCACACTCAGCTCCGTCGCCGGAGTCCACACTGTTATCGTTTCCAATTTGTCTTAACTATTGATGGTTGTATAGCAGGATGGTGGTTCTGGGGAGGGGACATGGCGGCGTGACGGCTAGGGTTTTTTTTTGAAGAAGAAGTTAATGGGTGAGAATTTTTTCTTTTTTAATTGAAATTTCTGATATAAAAAATTTATTTTTTCATGTGTAAATAACACATCATTCATTTAATTTATTACATAATGCCACGTCATTTAAAAAAAAAAAAACAGTTCAGCATCTTTTAACGTCGTGAGTGATAATTTAACGGTGAGGACTTAATTGCCTCATTTTTACAAATTATAAGACCAAATTGAGACAAAAAATAATATGATGACCAAATTGAGATTACCATACAAATATGAGGACTAAATGAGGGTTTTAACCAATTAGAAAAGAACGCGAAATTAAGACAGCCGTGAGGATACCATAATGTAACAGATTGATAATTAATGAAGATTATGATTTTCATCTTTGATAAGAATCAGAGTTCTATAAGAAGAACCAAGAAAATCCTCTCTTACTCAATTCAAAATTTATATATTAATCAACCAAGGTGCTTACAAATGTATTTGGTGCCCTTATAGATAGGCATAGATGTTAAAGCAATTAAAAACCCTAAAAGAAAGGCCAAATATATTGAACCCGAAATAACTTGAAAATTAAAAATAGAAACAGATTGTTTGCCTAACCAACTTACAAAATTAAAATAAATTATAGATGCTCTAAATGCTTAAAATTTATTATATAAATTTGTTTCAAGCCATCATCTTCATGTTCTTTGAATAGCAAAGACTCCTCCTCATGTTCTTCCTGTATTGAATCAGGAGATAGTCTTCTATCATATCCTCCCTATTGAATAGAATTTGTCTTCAAATTCATACTACTTAAAGAGAATTTGTCCTCAAATGTATATCACTTAAAGATTTCATCTTCTTTGTATTAGATGAGGAAGTAGCCCTCTATCATACCCTGCCTTCTTGAATTCCTCCTTATCCTTCCATGAGGTGGAGGATTTCTTGTAGGCGATCCTTTTCTTGAGTTGTTGTTTCCTTATATATGATCAATCTCTTATCATTTTCCCTTTTCTTGGAGAGAATTAACCACATCTAAAAGATCATACACAAGAACATAAACATAAATCAAAGGCACAAATATAAAATAATCCAAAATAAAAATTCCACTAAAATGAGATTTGGATCGTGAAAGAAACAAATCTCTTATTATTAAAGGGTTGGAGGTCTGCCTCCATGGTCAAATACCCATATGTAATAAACATCAAATGAAATTTAAAATAAAGATGTCATGCTCAAATAAAAACAAAAGAAAATTATGCAGATAAACAACCAAACTATAGGTATGACTTTGATTGTCCATAGGCTTGTTGGGGATGGACAAACAAACAAACTCATGTTCATATATTTCCAAGCTTGCACCCTTGCCCATAGGTTTGTTAGTAATGAACAAATAAGCTAACTCATGTGTATATATTTCTAAGTTTGTGCTCTCTTTTTCAGTCATATACTTTCTTTTTTTTCCATTGTTGATGTTATTGAGGAATAAGTCTTCCCTAAGTCATATTATTATTTTCTTCTTTTCATTGTTGTTGTGATTGCTTCTTGATGAATAAGTCTTCCCTAGGCCATAAAATAAAAATAAATGAGTTAGTATATCTTTCCGATGAGAAGTCAAGATGTTGGTTTTTGTTTTCTAATTCCTCTCGTTTTCTTTTTTCCTTTCTCTTTTTTCCTTCTTCCTCTTTCTCTTTCTTCTCTTCCTCATTTTTTCCTCGTTTCCCTTCTTCTTCCTTTTCTCTATTTTCTTTCTCATTTATCTCTCTCTTTTCTTCTTCCTCTCTTCCCATCTTCTTTCTTTATTTTCTTTCTCCTTTATCTCTCTTTTTTCTTCTTCCTCTCTTCCCATCTTCTTTCTTTATTTTCTTTCTCCTTTATTTCTCTCTTTTCTTGTTCCTCTTTTCTTTTTCTTCTTTCTCTTCTCTCTTTTTTCTTCTACATCTTGTTCTCTTTTTTCTTTTTCTTCTTTCTCTTCATTTACTCTCTCTTATGTTTCTTCTTTTTCTATTAGTGTTTTCTTCTGCTTTCTTTAGCTTTCACTCTTGCCTTGATTTTTCCAACAATTCTAATTTTCACCGTGTCTTTTCTTCTTTCTCTTTTATAATTGTTTGTCATAAAGATATCAATCCACAATAAAGATAATAAGAGCCTCAGGAACATTACTCCTTATGCAAGTCATCATCTTTGAATGTGTTCTCAAAGAATTACCGGAAACTTTTACGAAGAAAAAAATTGAAAAAAAATATAAGAAATTAGGGAGTGGGTATGATTAAAAAAAAGAGAAAAATGAAAAAAAAATCAAATTTAAGTCATAATATTATAAAAATATTAAAATAATATAATTAAAAAATATATAAATTTCTAATGTTGAAAAAAAAATCAGTGGTTATTTTAAAATATACAATAATGTACTTATTATTTTAGTAAAAATATGTTCAATTATTCATTTTATTAAACAAAAATTTATTTTGATACAAATAATCATAAAAAAATCATTAATTTAGTTTAAAATAGCAACTAATATTCCAGTTTTAAAAAATGTTGTACAATTTGTTCTTTTCATATTCTATGTCATCTCATTGATTATCTACAAAACAGAATACAAAAGATATTGTAACAATATTTTGTTCTTTTCATGTTATAATGAAAATTATTACCAATAATTTTTTATTGTTAATCAATATTGGTCAATTTTCTATTAATGATAATAATTAGAAGAAAGGAGGAGGTAAAAATGTCTAGAAATATTATCTTTAAAAAAAATCAATCGATCCTTTTACAACTAAAATATCGCTTGCTTTGTTTTTTAGATTATAACCAAATCTGATAATCGAAGTAATTTATATGGGGGAAAGAATATTTTTCCATCAATGTCAATATTTTTATTGTTAGATGGATTTGATGAATTGTTAGACCCACTCAAAATCTCATTATTATTGTAGACATGGAAAGGGGTTGGAGAGATATTATTGCAGCATGATTAGATAACTATGAAGAATAGGAGGGACACAGATTCTTACAAATAGCTAACTCAATTAAGAGGAACACGTGATTAGATATATAGACAATCTCTAACAACCTTTTTTTGGAGTTAAGATATGAAAAAACAAAAAAGATTATCCCAACTTTTGATTTTATGGAATTAATGTTTCTTTTATAAAAAAAATGAAACTGACTTTATTTATTTATCTGGCTTTGGTGAAAATAACATGCAGTTAAGATAAATTCAAATTTATGTGCAAATTAAACTTCTAGTGATCTACTATTAGAAAGACTATTTAACACGAAATTATAATTTGTCCCGTTGCATAATAATAATAATAATAATAATAATAATAATAATAATAATAATAATAATAATAATAATAATAATTGAGTAAGTGATAAATTAAATTAATGCAGCAACTTGGTGATTCAAAAACTAAATAGGAAAGATAACCACTAAAGCATTTTCTTTAATAGAGGGTCGTACAAAATGTCTTTTAGAGAAAAGAAAGACTTTACTTTTCAAGGTTTATCAATTCTAGTGAAATAGATTAATAACTCATATTAATTATTGAAATTAAAAATATAAGTCTAGTCTTTAAAATTACAACTATGCCATTATTTTATGAGAGCTATTAAAATTGGTCTTTTGAAGTTTCTTCATAATTTTTAATAAAATAAAGAGGTGTTATTTGATAATTTTAACTATTAAAAAATAGACTTTTTATAATTTGAAGAACTAAAGTTAGATTGGTATATGTTGATCGTATTAGTTGGATTGCATTATTCTTGCCACAAAAACTTATGGGCCATATTGTAAATACTTTTGGGCTTGTATTGTACATACGCCATAGGATAGTGGGGTGTTTCATCCTCCACTTCCAAACTTTCATCTTGTATCTCCAAAAATTACCATTTTAACCTTAATTAATATTATTTTAATATTTTCTCTTTCCTCATAAAGTCATTCTGTACTCTTCTAACTTTTTTCTCTTTCTTATTAAAGTCAACCTATACCCTTTTAATTTTTTCTTTCTCTTATTATAGTCATCCTACACCATTTTAATAGACTTTAAAATCTATACAATTTATTTTATAAATTTTTTAAATTTCATTTTAAATTTAATAATAGTTTAATTTAATTTAAAATTTTAAAATTATTTAATATACGTTTATTTCTTAATAATTATTAAAATATAATTTTTATTATTATAATAGTTATGTTAAAAAAATAAAAACAAAAGTAACTAAAATAAAAATAACAATAATAAATATTAAAAGAATTGTTTAAAAATATTATAAATAATA
>NC_028361.1:13050130-13057615 GCF_000741045.1 Vigna radiata var. radiata | reverse complement strand
TAAATCTCGAAATGAAATTTAGAAAATTTATATAAAAATTGTATAGATTTTAAAATCTATTAAAATGATGTAGGATGACTTTAATAAAAGAGAGAAAAAATTAGAAGGGTGTAGGTTGACTTTAATAAGAAAGAGAAAAAGTTAAAGGGATACAGAATCACTTTATAAAGAAAAAGAAAATATTAAAATAATATTAATTAAGGTTAAAATGGTAATTTTTGGAGGTGTAGGATGGAAGCTTGGAGGTGGAGGATAAAACACCCATAATAGTGTTAGTCATATCTAATTTGGATTTCTTGTTCATATTGGACGATATGGGCTTTGTGATTGTCTAAGTTCGTTCTGAAAAAACACGTACTACCTTTTACACCTCATAAAACTTACCCTCATCTTTTTTTCATTTCAAAGCAGGTATTTTAAAAATAGTAAATTACATTGTAAACTATTCTTTCTATATATAATACTTTGCAATATAAAAATTATGTTCGAAATTTAAAATGAGTAAAGATAAGGATAGATTTTGATGGGGTGTAAGAAAAATATCCTCAACAACGTAATGGAATTCTAGAATTGATTTTTGTGGAATGGGACCATAGAGCTTTAGGGAAAATTTTTATTTGGACATGACACTAGTACAAATCTAATTTTTTAATTATAGTATAATATATAATATCATTTTTCTCAAACAAGGCTTTATGTTTCAATCTCACGCTTCACAAAATATTAAATCAATTATGTTGTAACATTTCAAGAATATAGTATTTAATTATAAGAAAGTATCACATAGTTAATATAATATATTAATTTACATACAAAAATAAAAAGTTAAATTTACAGGCATTCTAAAATAATCATAAAGTGAACTTTATATATAAGATAACTAATCAAAACTAAAATAATCATAAAGTGAACTTTATATATAAGATAACTAATCAAAACTATGTACATAACAACTAACTAAAAATACTAAACATCCATAATCCCTCCATCAAACGTCACTTCCAAGGAAATTTCATCACCCTTTACTCACCCACCGGATGATCATAGCCAAGAAAATAAGCAAAGGAGCATATAAAAAAAAAATCACAAACAGAAGTGTAAGTTAGATATAAAAACAAGTTGTATAACACATTAGCATCTCAAGCATCACACATAATTCACAAATAACCATTAAATCAGAACATCCTAAACATGCCAAGATTTAGACTAGACTATTCGAATTTAGAATGAATGTCGAGTTATGGCGGATTGTGCACTTGTGGTGGCTTCTGCTTTGCAAAGTCATTGTCAATGTGTTTCACCCTACTACCCTCACAAGGTTAGTTCGTACTACACCGTAGGCCATATTGGAAATGCATAGACTAAGACCTCTTGTTACTCTCACTACATATCTCAGTCTTCTTTACTTAAGAATGAAAGACCATTAGAGTACTAGGATAACCCCCAAGATTGAGCTCCCTACATTCATACTAATAATATTTGAAACCACCAATAAGCATTTCACCTTAGAAATTCTTTTCAAACCACATTTTATTTCAATCATAAACCCATTCAAACCTTTCATATATTATACTAAACACGTATTAAATCATCAATATAATCATTATTTACAAAAACATAAAAGAAAGAAACTCAAAAACTCACCATAGAAAACTACCCCTCAGCCCCAGAAAACTGCCCCTCAATGCGTGAGCCACTGGAATGTGATGCTCAATGCCAAAAAACTACCCCTCAACACTAGAGCCACTGAAATGTGGCGCTTAGCGCCAGAAAACTACCCCTCAACGCCATATCAGTTGACAACATACTAAGTTTATGGACTTTGGTGCACCTAAAACTTATCCAATTCATCAAAATGGTTTATTACACACTAAAATTAATATGAAAGCACGTTTATAACTAAAGCAAAGTACCTCTTTGATCATTAGACCTGAACTAGGTGCATTCAACCCATATGACAACACTAAAAGTACCCAAACTCAAATCTACACTTTCTAACTCAAAACTCTACAAACTAAAGGTATGAACAAGTCTTAAATGACTAAACAACAGACCTCAAAACATTCCTTCTAACCCAGACCTTCTAATTTAGAATTTCATGTCAAAACCCTTAAAACTAGCTCCAAAATAGTTAAAATCCACCTATCAATCATCAAACACTCTTGCATCAAATTTCTATCATTCTCAAAGTTCAAAACAATTTGAAATCACCTAAAGACAGACCTAAACATTTATTTTTATATCAGATTCGTTTCCATTAGCTTTTTACCTATCAAAACATCTAAAATACATTTGAAACACCATTATTAACATACTATAATGACTACCCTTCCATCCCACACAACATATCAATTGACTCTCATCATAAACAAGTTACTAAAGACCCAACCAACTCATACACCACATATTCTCACTTTAGACCAGGATTTCAGAAAATCACCTCTTAAACCTTCAATTTTGGACCAAAAACCTACTTCTTACTTTTACTTAATACCATTCAACAATCTTCAACAATTTAACAACTTATAATATAACCAAATGACCATTATAACTCATCAAAACCACTTTTAACCTCATCATAATAATCACACATCAACATTCACACATTTTCACATCATTTCATAACAATTTCTAACAACTCAACATACTAGAACTCATAATTCAATTTAATAGTACAATTTAAACACATCATGATCATACACAATCATAGATTATAACCTGTCTACCAAGCAAACTTTAATTAAACTAGCTTCCCTTACCTCACAAAGAACTATCAAGCTCTAAGAACACACCCCTTTTACTTTTTGCTAAAAAAACTTTTAGTAACACCTATAAATCACAAATTTGTGATAGAAAGGAGTCTTTAGCACCCCCAAATTGACAAAGAAATAGGAAGAGAGATCCTGAAGCACATGCTACAAAAGACCGTCAAACATAACCTCAAACTAAGAACGAAAGAGAAAAAAGGGATCGAAACTTACTTGCTCTAAACTAGAAATTGATCGAATGGATATATAGATCTTATTGTTGTGATCGATTAGGCTCATCTTGATCATCAAAGGGATGACTTAGGAGCTCAAAGCAAGCTTACGCTCTGAATACATTAGCATGGGATAACACCACAGGATTCTGATCCTAGGCATGAAATGGGAAAATTCGAATAAAGGGCCGCAACAAGTCCGCCTGCCTGGTCTGGGCTGAGCCAGGACTTTCGAAAAGGCCCACTACACGTCCGCCTGCCTGGTCTGGGCTGAGCCAGGACTTTCGAAAAGGGCCGCTACCCGTTCGCCTGCCTGGTCTGGGCTGAGCCAGGACTTTTCGGAAAAATGACCGATACTTTTTCTCTCTTGCGGCTCCTCTCCTTTTTCTCTCTTGCAGCATTGCATTATTGTTTCTGATAACATCATGCAAAGTCAACCTTTTTACATATTTTGTAAAACGATGCAGAATAGGTGTACTCCTTTTGAACACCCTTTATACACCATTTTGATACCCTTTGTGCACTTTTTGTACACCCTTTGTACACCCTTTCTACATCTTTGTTCACCCTTTCTAAACACTTTTTACTGCTTTCCACATCTTTCTATGTCTTTGTAAACATTTTGTTCCCCTTTTATATACCTTTTATACACCTTTTATACATCTTTTGTTCACCCTTTTTACACCCTTTTTACAAGAGTAAGAAAGAACGTACACATAACTAAGAGAACGAATTCTAAATAAATAAATTGTGTTTTAAATAATTAGACGAGTTTAAAAAATTATATTTATATTATTAAATTAATTTAAAATAAAATATTCAATCTTATTATTTTAAAACTCTAATATTCCATTTTTCTATATTTTTGCATATGTTCTTCCATTAGTACTTTACAAATATTAAATATTTCCATTAGTACTTTACAAATATTAAATATTTCCATTAGTACCTTACAAATATTGAAGACATGTTAGTTTGTTGTTTATTTTTATTAATTTTTATTTTTTCAATTTTTTTTGTAAAATTTTCTGTTATCTAGTGTCATATTTTGTACTATAACACATGGTATTATTCTGTTAGGACAATACACATGTCAATATTAAGTATTATTGATTTACATATTCAATATCTTTTTATTCAATTTAGTATATTCTTTATATAAATTATAATATTAATATTAATATTAATATAAATATAAAGTATCAATTATAAATCATTATTTATAAATATAATATTAATAAAATGTTAATAACCATTAAAATTACTTTGAACTTAATTTCTTTATTTGAATTAGTGAGAAAATACATTTTATTAAAAAAATATAAATATAAATAATTGAAATACATTCTCATATTATATATAAGTAATAAAATATTATTTTCTAATTTAACAAGTAAATTATTATTTTTTATTTTTAATTATAATAATACAGTTAAATTTATGTAATAAATAATATATTTTATTTTTAAAAATTAATGCTGGAACAAAGTAACATAGCATAAAAGGTTAAAGGATGTTTCATCCTACACTTCCAACCCTTTCATCTGCACCTTTAATTTCCAAAAATACCCTATAATTAATGAACTAATTGCACTTTTAACCTTTTCATCATGCACTTTTAATTTTCGAAAATGTTGTCTAATTAATGAGGTGGTTGCACCTCCAACCTTTTCACAACTTTTTCATCCAGCACTTCCAATTTTCAAAATATCATCATTAACGTTAAATATATATATATATATATATATATATATATATATATATATATATATATATATATATATATATGTCGCAACGGGAATCGTGACGGAACGACGATCCAAAAAAGAAACGTTTTGAAAAAAAGTTTGGAGTCGCCATCATAGTTTATTCTGGAAAACTACAGAAAAACCATAAAATGATAAAGCACGGTCCACGAAAACCAAAGATTGGGTTCGGGAGTCGGTTACGTGTAGGGAAGGTATTAGCACCCTACAACGCCTGCCCGAAGGCAGTACCTTTAATTAAATATGCGAATTTGATGTGGTTTACAAAATGTTTAACTATCCCAAAAAACGACAATCTAAAGAAACAAATAATATTTTTTAGTTTTTTGAGCCCGATAAGGATTGACCTTGCTCCTACGTATTCTCACTAAAATGAGAAATCAGGGTTACGTAGTTCTAGCTGAGAGAAAGTTTGTTGTTTGAAAATATTTATTTTGGTATTTGATATAAAAAAAGGAAAAAGGTTCTTAGGACGATGCGTGCGATCACACACGTGCTTAAACCTTTAAAACAAATTTTATTTTTATTTTTATGAATGGGGAAAAGATCTCAGCACGAGGACGATGCGTGCGATCACACACGTGCTTAAACCTTTAAAACAAATTTTATTTTTATTTTTATGAATGGGGAAAAGATCTCAGCACGAGGACGATGCGTGCGATCACACACGTGCTTAAACCTTTAAAACAAATTTTATTTTTATTTTTATGAATGGGGAAAAGATCTCAGCACGAGGACGATGCGTGCGATCACACACGTGCTTAAACTTTTAAAACATGATTTTTTATTTTTTAGAAAAAAGAAGAAGTTTTAGCACAAGGACGATACGTGCGATCACACATGTGCTTTTACCTCTAAAACATTTTTATTTTTTTTTTATTTTGTAACTTTTATTATAGTAAAACAATATTTTAAAAAATATTTTAAAAAAAAATTATGAGAATAGTAATTATAAAATAAAAAAAAAATCCCTTACCCAAGTATTTTGGAAAAGAAAAGTTAATGAATTGAAACCATATTTATTAATCTAACGCTATCTTTAGCGTTTATTTGTTTTATTTAAAAGAAAAAAATTAAACAATGAAAGATGCTAAATACTGAAATTATTTTTGTAATTTTAATATTTTATATTTTTATGTTATTTTATCATTTTTATTTTTTATGTTTTGTTTTATAGTTTTTTTTTTTATAAAAAATTAGGGCGCAATAAACAAACAAAATCCAACTAATAAATAAAACCAAAATTTAAGGGGATGGGAATTATCATACAAGCGATACCCAAAATAAAAAAAAAAACAACACAAAAATCAACCGAATAAAAAAGAAATAAGGGAATGAAATAACGATAACAAAAGCACGATAAGAAAAAAGGGTGCAGAAATGTGAAACCAGGAGGTGCACACAAGTTTCGGTGTAGGCCCAAACCCTGTATCCCAACCGGGGCAGCCATGCCCTCCATCACCGTCCCGTATGCAATGAGCAGCCAAGAATCCAATCACAGAAGGTACAATAATCAAAAGAGCACGCTGTACAGCAGCCTTGGAGCCATGGCCACGCTACTGAGAGTTGAGTAAAATGACCACGCACAAAATTAGATCGTCCCTTTGTTTCTTCCAAAATGTGAGATCTCCTTTGGACTTTAGGAGAAGGAGACGCGATTCAACTCTGAGTGCAGCGCTTGATGTTGGTGTTGGAGTTAGTGGAAGATTGGATGCAAAAATGAGAGTGAGGGTGGAGGAACAAGACCCGACCGTGTCCGCCCTCTCCCCAAAAAATATTTTTTTTCTACCTTTTTAAAAGGAAAAATGATGAATAAAGATGGGTAAAAAAGTGATGATTAAGGAAATCTAAAATGAAATAAATGGGAGATAAATTAAGGGAGGAAAAATTTCAATTTCATGGAGGATAGCCGTTTCGTGTAGAGTAAAAAATGAAAAACTTTCAAAACAGAATAATAAAGTTTAATCAAATAAAATTAAATCACATTAATCAAATCACATCAACCAATAAGATAAAATAAAATTTAATAATAAAAATCACATAAAATCACACGTTACCAAATTAATCAAAATCAAATCATTTTATAAACAAATTAAAGTAAATCAAAATCATAAAACCAATTCGTAAAAATAAAAACAATCCTTAAAATAAAATCTGATACAATAAGATCATCAAATAAAATTAGACCACATTGAACAACATCACATAAAATTAAATTTAATAACATTACATCAAATAAAATTCACTCAAATAGAAACATCAAACAAAATTAACAAGAAAGAAAATTTTATCTTTTTTTTTTTATTTAAAAAGAAATAAAAATCTTTGTTTACTTTTTCTTTTATATTTTTTTTTATTTTTATAACTAACTACCCAGACAAAATTAGGTGTTGACAGCTGCCCCTCTTTACTTAGATTTTACTAGATGATATGAAAATTTGATATTTTCGTATTATCTGAGTAAAAGCTAAGTAAAGATAGAAACACTAATTTCGTTCGGGTTTCAAAAGAGAGATAGTAAAAATTAAAATGACTCAAGAAGATACGATAAAAAGTCAACGAAGTGTACCAAAATACAACAAAGAAGGTTTGACCATTGCATAGCAGATGGCCGATAATGGAAAATAGCAGAAAATTAAAATGCGACCATTGCCAAGCAGAGGGCCGATAACAAAAAATTAAAATGTGACCATTGCCAAGCAGAGGGTCTATGACAGAAATTTAAAATTTGACCATTGC
>NC_028361.1:13039147-13048647 GCF_000741045.1 Vigna radiata var. radiata | reverse complement strand
GAGGTGTACTAACCTCGTGGAGGGTGTACCAACCCTATGGGTGAATGAATGATGTGATTGTTGGGTTCGACCATTGTCTTACAGTGGGTCGAAACAAAAAGAAAAACTTGAGCTTAGGGTGTAATGTAAGTTGGGCTTTGTAGGCCAGTGTGGAAACTAGGCTTGGGGGCCAGTGTGGAAACTGGGCTTAAGGGGCCAGGTAAAACAGGGCTTTCAAATTTCGAAACTCTCGAAATTCGTAGTTTTGCAATTTTGTTAGAAATTTGATTTTTGAAAATACACCAAGGCATTGAAACCTTTTACTGCAAAGTGTTGAAATTTTGATGCTACTCTTTTTTGCATTTTTGAAGGAGGATTCGACAACCACTCATATGAATGAAGAGGGTTTCGATCAGAAAAACTTTCTTTTTCATGGATTGATGCACATATGAAAACATTTGCTTTGTTTTGTGCTTTTTTTTTTTCTTTTTTTCTTTTTTTTGCTTGACTCAATTGTCTTGCTCGCAATTATCAAACTGATTTTCATTTTCAATGTTTTGTGAAAGTGATAAATGTCTTACATCCGATGTCTAAACTTTGAGATTATCACATTTTGACTTTTCTTTCTTGACATTAGTGCACACGTGCTTGAATTCACTGGCAAGGGAAAAACAAAAGTTGTTTATGAAGGTTTGGAAGGGAATTGAATAGTCATATGGGTGCTACAAACCCCAAAGGAGGTGTAATATGTGAGTGTCAAGACAAAACACGAGATACCCAAAATTTTGTCTCGGTTTGGTGTTTGGGAAAAATGAGTTGGGGTTTGGATCCATGAAAATTAGGGTGAAAATTCAAGGGAGATCTGTAAAGCTGCCCTAGTCTTGAGATTATGGGGTGATGAATTTCAGGGTGAAGACGCGTGGTGAAATCCACAAAGTTGCCCTAGTTTTTTTTGGCATAAGGTTTTGTTTGGAAGAGGTGGTGGGCATGAAAAGGATCGATTAACAAGGTTGGCTCTAATTGGTTTGATTTTTATTTTTTTTTATTTTGTTTTTATTTTTATTTTTTTTTTGCTTCTGGCTAGTTGATAGGGAGATCCCCTTTTCCTGAGACATTACTTTTTCCTCTTCTTTTGTTTTTTTTTTCAACTTTTTTTTTTCACGAAACATTGAAAGTCACTTCGCCTTATCGCAAAATTAAGCTTTATGAAAATTTGAGCAATTATTATTCAATCTGCATGGACTTTATTATGCTTGTAACGTGGCTAAGGGCTAAAAGGTATTGGAAGAAAGGATATAAAGGCTCAAATGAATGTTTGTTGGTTATTATTTTTTGAAACAAGGGTTATCATCTAGGTATTGCATCAACTATTTGACTTTTTGGGCACTTTGCTTTTCTTGAACTTCGTTTTTCATTCTTTTTGCTCAACATCACTTTGTGATTTTTTTGTTGTTCTTTTTGTTCTTTTTGTTTTTGTTTTTTTTTTTTTGTTTTTTTGTTCACTCTTCTTGATGAATTTTCCTCATTTGATCATTGAGTGCTCTTTATTTAGACACTGAGTTGACTCCTACCTGATGACAACCCTTGCTTGGGAATAATTTTGAAAAAGAAATTATTTTTGGCTCAAATGGGGTGACAATGGATATATGTTTTTTCTTTTTGGATAAAGAAAAGAAGGTCACACATCATTTTGAACTCTGATTGCTTTATTTTCAAAAGATTAGCTCTACGACTAGATGACCTCAACATAAGTCATTTTTCTCTCTTTTTTTTTTGGAAAATTCTTTTGTTTTCTTGTTTGCCTCAATGGATTCAGGGATCACCCAACTAGTGCAAGCGCGAAAAATTTTGACCAGGCCAACTTGCCCCAGTGTAAGGGTTTTTGTTATTGAGGGCATGACAATGTTTGTTGGGAAAGATCCTTTATTTTGGAAAAGTGAAGGGTGAAGGTTTTCAAGCAACATGTGCACAAATGTCTCGAGAAAAATGTCAAATTGTTATTTTTTATTAAACATTTGACCTCGGAAAAATTTGACACTGCAACCTTTGTTTTTTGATCATCTTTTTTCATCATTTTCTTTCTTTTTTTTGCTATTTTTGAAAAATAAGAGTTTGACGATTTGCAAGAAAGACAAACGACTCAAGATTGTCTTCAGTTTTTTGTTTTTTTTTTTCGATTTTGTTATTTGCGGCTTTCGTTTTATCCACGACACCCTATTAAGACATGATTTCCAGTAAACCTTGGAGAAACTGCGTAATGGATGTTCACATTAAAAGTCATAGATGAAAGCATAATATCAATGAGCATAGTCTTTACAATAAGACAAATCAAAACAAGAGCAAAGCCACATCAGCTTCACTCTTTACAATAACTCATTCTTTCCTATATGGTCCTAGAGTCCTCTTCAATTGTCGATGGCATTTGCAGCGACGAACTCACGCCTTGCCTTAGTGCTGGGTTGACTTTCTTCAAACTTTAAACATCCTAAATCGATCAAAGATTGCACTTTATGCTTTAAAGCCTTGCATGCCTCTGTTGAATGTCCACGCGCTCCTTCATGATAATCACACCTGGCATTTATGTCATACTTCTTTGGGTAAGGAGGTCGTGTAGGTCTGGTGGGACAGACCTCTATGAGGTTATTGCGAAGAAGATCTGGCAGCAACTGTGTATAGGTCATGGGGATAGGAGTGAAATTGACGACCTTCTCATTGCGATTGTAATTTCTCTCCTCAATGGCTCGGTTAAACCCATAGGAATGCGACATCTGGGAACGGGCAGTAAAATGTGAATTAGCCTTTTGTTTTCTCTTTTCCTCTTGTCCTAGACCATACTCATTCAGACTCGCCACCAGATTTGGATCTAGTGTGATTTTTCCATTTCTTATGCCACCCTCGACTCTTTCTCCAATTACTACTATATCAGCAAAACTCGAAGAGGCACTGCTTATCATGTGCTCATAAAATGGTGGTTGTAGAGTATTCAGAAATATGGTAGTCATCTCCTTGTCACTCCTAGGAGGTTCTACTTGGGCAGCAATTTCTCTCCACCTTTGGGCATATTCTCTGAATGATTCAGACTCTTTCTTCACCATGTTTTGCAGTTGTACTCTGTCAGGTGTGATATCTTCATTATATTCATATTGCCTTAGGAACGCGTCAACCAGATCTTTCCATGTGTAGATGTGCGCTGTTTCTAAGCGCATGTACCAACTTAGAGCCACGCCAGTTAAACTTTCCTGGAATAAGTGAATCAACAATTTTTCATCATGAGTATAGGCTGTCATTTTTCTGCAGTACATGGTTATGTGGTTCCTTGGGCAAGTATTTCCCCGATATTTCTCAAACTCTGGCAACTTGAACTTTGGAGGTATCACCACATCAGGAACTAAGCATAGTTTTCTAGCATCTCCAAATTCAAACACATGCTTGCCCTTTATGGCTCTCAACTTTTTCCCAAGCATTTCCAGTTTTTCAAACTCTGTTGGTGTAACACCGTAAGGTGAAGACTCTATCTCAGGTGGTTTTGTCATTATCACGTTTGCCATACCTGACTGGGTTGTCTCTCCATGAATTATGGCAGTGTCTGCCCCAAGCTTGTCTTCTATTTCAACTGCGTTATCTTCGACCTTTTGTGTGTTAACATGTCTCAAGTCCGCTCCTGAAGGTGGAGTGTAATTCGGAGGAAGACCATGAGGAGGGAAAGTTTGGGCCTCTAATGCTCTTGGTTGCGGTCGCGGTGCTTGCGAATCTCCAGGTCTTTGTAATGCATTCAGAGCCTCTAGGATTTGGCTCATTTGTCCCTTCAGTTGTTGGATATCGAATTTCATCCCCTCTTGAACTTCTCCTTGGTTTTCCATGATTTTTCACTGGTTCGTGTCCTTTAGGGTGTCTTGGAGACTTAGTCATATTGTTATTTTTAAACTGAATTTCATTAGATGAAATAAATTAAGAAGAAGAAGATAAAAATGAAAAGAGAAAGAGAAAGAGCAAAAACAAAGTAACACCATTGTTATAGCCAGAAATTATAAAGATGTGAAAACAATGCCAAACGTATAATTTGGAAATTAACATGAAACAAAGTCAATAGGGCAACTCATAAAACATCCACAACATTTAAGTTCATCACATTGAAGGTACAAAGTCTTGATCAACTATCACGAGCCTTAGCCATCATATTCTTCATTTCCCTCATCAGTTTCTTGCAGTAATTGAGGAAAGTTTCAACCTTCTTGGGTGGGTTAAAGATTGGCATTGCGGACTCAGCGTCAACCAATAACTTAGGGACATCCTTAATGGCTTCATTAGCAAGGGAGGCTAGCCGTGAGAAACTTCCCTTCCAGTTCTCTATAACTCGTCCTTGTTCAACAATACACTCCTTTATCTGGTTCATCAGTTCTTGATTTTTCTTGTCTGATTCAGGCCGATGCCAACGTTCCTTCTTCAGCTTTGCCACTACTGCTTTTGCCTGTTGTTCGGCGTCGTCCAACCTGATATGCATTTTGCGCAGGTCCTCCAGTGCCTTTTCCTTGTCCTTCTTAAATTCATCACACATCTTCTTCATAACACGCTCTGATATCTCAATTAAACCATACTCCCGATCTTTCAAGGCTAGCTCAGTTTTGGCCACTACTAGTTCTCTTCTTTGTTTTATTAACAACTCTTCACATACTTCATTATTTTCCACACTATCTTGCTTAAGATTCGCATAATCATGCTGTAGATTCTGAACATTACTAGCCAACTTGATATTTTCTAGCTTCATCCGCTCTAATTCGACCTTCAACAGTTGCACCTCCTCACCTTCAGCCTTATGAAGTTGCTCTTCACTCTCCAGGTTAGGAGAATTTAACTTGAAAGGCAACCTCACTGTCCTAACCCTTTCCGCAATCCAATGGCTGTAAGGAATTCCCTCATAAACAGTCCATGGTCTTGGGTCCCTTTCCGCACGAACAACGTTGCCCCAAGCATCCCTAATTTGATGAAGCACTTCAGCAAAGGTTCCTTCCTTATAATAGATCTGCAATATGGCAAGAGATGCCAGTGTGGGCGATCCTCTCATAGGATACCCGAATTGCCTTTGTGCTAACACTGGATTGTAGTTAATGCAACACCTGATACCCATGAGGGGCACATTAGGGTACCTCCCGCAATAATATATGATTTGCGATCTTTGCTGCCAAAGGACATTCCATTTAATTTGCCCCACATTTAAACCTGCACAGAGCTGCGCCCATTCATTTGCCCCTTTCATATTTGGTTTACACTGCAGTAGCTCCTCCACGGGACATGTGACATTCAATGTGTTCTCATTCACTCGAGAGATGAACCATACATACAAAACTGGTAGACAACATAAAATTTTTCCTCCCTTTAGCTCGTAACATTGATTAAGGGTCCCGTAAACTTCCGCCAGGAGAGCGATGACTGGATTCTCAAAGCGTTCTTTGTATCCTACGAATGCGTTCATTGCGGCATGGTCAACGAAACTCTCGATGTTAGGAAAAAGCATGACACCATATAGGATAAGAGCCAATACATCCATAAATGTTTCCCACTTTTCTTCTTCAGCCAAACGATGCAAGTACTGCTCTAGGTACCTCTGAGGAAAGCCCCTTACTTTACCCTTGATTATGAACTCACTTTCCAACTGCATAGGGTGTACTCTCATGATTCTTGCAAGCTGCAACATAGGGATATATTGCCCAAGGTAGTTGTATGGAGTTCTTCCCTCAAGAGGTATACCTAAGATCTGCTCAAATTCTTCTACTTGGCACCAATTGGAAATCCCGAAAAGTGAAACATCTCAGTGGTGGATCATAGTATTGGGCTAAAGTAGTAATCGCCGATGTTTGGACCTCCACCTCTAACAGACTCAACAAATTCCCATACTCCTTCCTAAATACATTCTTTTGGGTCGTGCTCATCTTCTTCGCTAGTTCTCTCAAACTATCCATATTAACTTCCTCTGCTTCAATGGCTATCCTTTCCTTTAAAATGTATGAACTTGAACCCTCCTTGACTTCACGTCTCATGTTAATTTCCATTTTACCATGAAGGCTTAGTCACAAATTTATAATTCCTACCTAGAACCAATGACAAGACCATAAAAATGCATGAGAAAAAGGAAGAAAGAAAAGAGATTTAAAAAAAAGCTACAGTGATATGTACAAGGTGCAAAATTTTATTCAACAAAGATGAGGGTTATAGGACCGAACACATCTCCCTTTGTGCCTTAACAGAGGTTTGACGCTTAAGATTCAAGGTCAAATATATGCAATCTCACAAGGATAGTTCCCTAAACCTAAGGATCAATGGTCACTAGAGCTATGGCCCCCTCCACAGTATCTCCACAACAGTCGAGTAATCAACTAGATACGGAGAGACAAATGAAGAGAACAGACTCTAGCTGGAGTTCTCACGATAGCCAAACAGGAAGTACATCCCAGAGTGACACCGCTACACAACTCCTCTATTTCTAAGCTGCACTTAGACCCGGGTATAGGGCCTCACTCGATAGATGCATAATATGTGTGTGTGAAGGGAGAATGCAATGCACCCAAACCTCACCTGCAAAACAACCAAAAGATTCCCAGGCAGATATAAACATGTTTTCTACCCTAGGGTTCAATACCCAACAAATCATTTCAAATATCAAGCACAGATAAGAATATACAAATACGAAAAACGAAAAAGGGAAGAAAAACATAAAGCAAAATCACATCGAATTTGCGCATCTAATTAAATGACTTGACTCTCTCATGGTCCCCAGTGGAGTCGCCATCTGTTGCAACCGGAATCGCGACGGGACGACGATCCAAAAAAGAAACGTTTTGAAAAAAAGTTTGGAGTCGCCACCATAGTTTATTCTGGAAAACTACGGAAAAACCATAAAATGATAAAGCACGGTCCACGAAAACCAAAGATTGGGTTCGGGAGTCGGTTACATGTAGGGAAGGTATTAGCACCCTACAACGCCTGCCCGAAGGCAGTACCTTTAATTAAATATGCGAATTTGATGTGGTTTACAAAATGTTTAATTATCCCAAAAAACGACAATCTAAAGAAACAAAAATTATTTTTTAGTTTTTTGAGCCCGACAAGGATTGACCTTGCTCCTACGTATTCTCACTAAAATGAGAAATCAGGGTTACGTAGTTCTAGCTGAGAGAAAGTTTGTTGTTTGAAAATATTTATTTTGGTATTTGATATAAAAAAAGGAAAAAGGTTCTTAGTACGAGGACGATGCATGCGATCACACACGTGCTTAAACCTTTAAAAAAAATTTTATTTTTATTTTTATGAATGAGGAAAAGATCTCAGCACGAGGACGATGCGTGCGATCGCACACTTGCTTAAACCTTTAAAACATGATTTTTTAGTTTTTAGAAAACAGAAGAAGAAGTTTTAGCACAAGGACGATGCGTGCGATCACACATGTGCTTTAACCTCTAAAACATTTTTATTTTTTTTTATTTTGTAACTTTTATTATAGTAAAACAATATTTTAAAAAATATTTAAAAAAAATTATGAGAATAGTAATTATAAAATAAAAAAAAAATCCCTTACACAAGTATTTTGGAAAAGAAAAGTTAATGAATTGAAACTATATTTATTAATCTAACGCTATCTTTAGCGTTTATTTGTTTTATTTAAAAGAAAAAAAATTAAACAATGAAAGATGCTAAATACTGAAATTATTTTTTAATTTTAATATTTTATATTTTTATGTTATTTTATCATTTTTATTTTTTATGTTTTGTTTTATAGTTTTTTTTTTATAAAAAATTAGGGCGCAATAAACAAACAAAATCCAACTAATAAATAAAATCAAAATTTAAGGGGATGGGAATTATCATACAAGCGATACCCAAAATGAAAAAAAACAACGCAAAAATCAACCGAATAGAAAAGAAATAAGGGAATGAAATAACGATAACAAAAGCACGATAAGAAAAAAGGGTGCAGAAATGTGAAACCAGGAGGTGCACACAAGTTTCGGTGTAGGCCCAAACCCTGTATCCCAACTGGGGCAGCCATGCCCTCCATCACCGTCCCGTATGCAATGAGCAGCCAAGAATCCAATCACAGAAGGTACAATAATCAAAAGAGCACGCTGTACAGCAGCCTTGGAGCCATGGCCACGCTATTGAGAGTTGAGTAAAATGACCACGCACACAATTAGATCGTCCCTTTGTTTCTTCTAAAATGTGAGATCTCCTTTGGACTTTAGGAGAAGGAGATGCGGTTCAACTCTGATTGCAGCGCTTGATGTTGGTGTTGGAGTTAGTGGAAGATTGGATGCAAAAATGAGAGTGAGGGTGGAGGAAGAAGACCCGACCGTGTCCGCCCTCTCCCCAAAAAATATTTTTTTTCTACCTTTTTAAGAGGAAAAATGATGAATAAAGATGGGTAAAAAAGTGGTGATTAAGGAAATCTAAAATGAAATAAATGGGAGATAAATTAAGGGAGGAAAAATTTCAATTTCATGGAGGATAACCATTTCGTGTAGAGTAAAAAATGAAAAACTTTCAAAACAGAATAATAAAGTTTAATCAAATAAAATTAAATCACATTAATCAAAATCACATCAACCAATAAGATAAAATAAAATTTAATAATAAAAATCACATAAAATCACACGTTACCAAATTAATCAAAATCAAATCATTTTATAAACAAATTAAAGTAAATCAAAATCATAAAACCAATTCGTAAAAATAAAATCAATCCTTAAAATAAGGAAAATGATACTTTGACATCTTTGTGGTGACAAATTTTTTACACCAATGACATGTCACGTTCTCATTGGTTGAAGTTTAAGAAAATAAAAAAAAATAAAAAATGACGTGGATTATTGAATTAGTGGAGGGGTCTGTGTGAAAAGGGAAGGAAAGATTTCATATTTCATTTTCAGATTCACAAAGAAACCTTAGAGAGAGAAACTCTCCCTCTCAACGACAAATTTTCGTCGCGTTGCCACCGTGGTTCGCCGTTCAACGACCACCGGAGGACTACCCAGACTCTGTCGTCGTTCATAGAAGTCGCGTCTCTTCACACGGCCACCGGAGGACAGAAGCCTCTCTTCGACAGAAGCTTCCACCGTGACGCCCCGAGAACGTCGATTACTGGCGTTTCTTCCCACTCTCCGAGCACCGCCCTTGCTGTTGTGTCCTTCCGCCGACGTACGGTGAGTATCATAATGTATACTACATATTCCCTTTTGACCATGTTGGTGCGTGTTGCTAGAGAAAATTATAAACTGAGTTAACCTCTNTACTTTGTGGTTNTGGGCCTATTGAGTTTTGAATCTTTCACTAACATGTATGGTGAAGTGAAGTCAATATTTTCCCCCTTGCTTATTGTGAGTACCTGTTTGAATAAAATTATGATTTCTCCCCTTTTTTCGAATGGATTCTTTGCTTCTGAAGCATAGATAGTTTTTAAACCCTTCTTTCTTGACCATTCCACTATAAAAGTTGCCTTTGTTTGGTCCCCTGTTCTGTCACACTTTCTAGGA
>NC_028361.1:13033058-13034322 GCF_000741045.1 Vigna radiata var. radiata | reverse complement strand
CATTGAGCTAGCAAAATTCAATTACAGAAACAAAACTACAATCAAGCTAGAGTAAACAAATTCATTTCATCAATATAAAATTGTACATAAACCAATCTATCGATTATATAAGAAGAAACAAAATATGGTATCTATACTAACTCATTCTATCAAAAACAGATACTAAAAAAGTAAAATTTAGATAAATAAGATATAACTAGGGACGAAGTGTGGTTATGGTGAATTCTAATGTGAAATTGAAGCGTGATTGATCAGGATTGACAACATTAGTAATATAGAAGTCATCCAATAATAAGAAGAAATTAAGCCAACAATTAGTGATGTCGCTCCAAAGNTGCACCGTTGCATTAATGAACCAATTTGGCACCTGACATGAATCAAATGGAGGCCAGCAAACATCAACAACACTAAAATTTTAGGGGANCATTGATTTTTACTGTTTGATCCTCATCAAAACCAAATATTCATATATAAAAAAATTCAAAATAACTACTTTTTAAATTTGAAAGCAGTATTGCTTTCAACCTAATTATCATAAAAATTATCAAACTTACCATACATGTCAACTTATAAATTGTTTGTGTAAACATTATATACTCTTTACTATTACCTTTTAAAAAGAGTGATTATTCAACACAAGTAATCATTCACAAACCTGCACTTACACAATCTTCTACAACTGAGAAAAATATTAACTATTGTACCTGGTTTCTTGTTAACCCAATTTGTCTAGCCAACAAGTTTTCTCTGAATCCTTTGGATAACTGCAACCAAATGAAAATTGGAAATAGGGGAATTATGCAAGGAGGAAGTGCTCAAAGAGCCATGCTCGAATTATTGAAAAAGAGGTTTCAGGAAATCCCCTCTGAAAACTTATCAAAAGATGAAACCACAATCTAATATAACTTAAATAATCTTAAAATATATTCAAACGGTATGTACTTATATATATATATATATATATCAAATGTATGTATATATATCAAATGTATGTAATGACACTATAAGAGAAATATTATTTAAACTTGAGAGTGTCCTATAAGTCCAATCTTAATGTTTTTAAACATTTGAGTACAAAGAGCCATAAGCATGAACACCCGCTGTTCCAACTTTCAAAAAAATTAATTACCTTGTCCACAGGATCTGACAAATGCTCTNATAAAATGGTGAGCCAATATCTACACGAGATACAAACTGTTAGCTTAAGAAGAAAGACTATGATCTATGAATTACAAATAAATTTCTCACTCTAGTTCATTGTTAT
>NC_028361.1:13010958-13031568 GCF_000741045.1 Vigna radiata var. radiata | reverse complement strand
AATAAAATTCACTCAAATAGAAACATCAAACAAAATTAACAAGAAAGAAAATTTTATCTTTTTTTTATTTAAAAAGAAATAAAAATCTTTGTTTACTTTTTCTTTTATATTTTTTTTATTTTTATAACTAACTACCCGGACAAAATTGGATGTTGACAAAATAAATAAATAAATAAATATATATATATATATATATATACACTAAGATACTTATTTATTTTTAATAATTATAATAGTGTATATATAATAAATAGTTAATTATTAAAATCACTGTTTTGTTATAATTATTAATTTTGTTAATATAAAAAATAAATTTTAAATGTTTAATTTCTATTATATAAAAAAATGCATATTTATAATTATTTAAATTATTTTTAAGTTTATTATATTATTTATAAATGTTTAATTTCTTTTATTAGTTTTTTGTTTGACTTAATACCTCAATTGGTCCTCTTATTTGTTAACTAATCTCATTTTGGTCCTCAAGTTTGCAACAGTCTCAATTTAGTCACAATATTTGAAAATATGAACACATTGTATCACATCCGTTAAGTGGTAGGAGACGGCGCTAATTTGAGCTGACTTGTATTTTCTTTTTTTTATGTTTTAAAATTATTAAATCCATGTGGCGGTGTTCATTCTTCTTCCCATCAGTGACTCCGATGACCATGCCTCCTTTCCACTTCCACCCTCAAACCCTCACTCCAGACACACACATTTTCTCTCGATCGTCCTCTTTGATCCAATGCGTCACTCCGTCCTCGTCTCCGCTCTAATGTTCGGCGAGCAGAACGCCTCTCAGACAACCAGATTCCGCTCCTTCCTCGGCGGCCCCGCTGTTGTCGCCACTACTATTCTAACCGTGCCTGTGCGAGTTTGAGTGAGGAATCCTTAGATCTGAAACCCGATCTATTGATTTTTGGTGCCTCGAAGAATTTTTCTTCTCTCTTACCTGAAGCCATTTGCGATCTGGGTTTGAGAATTGGTTTAGAAACGGAAACAGAGAAAGGAAAAAGCGAGGCTTTGGAAGCGCAAAGTGTGGTGAAGCAGAATCGTAGCATGTTTGGGAGCATAAATAAGCGCTCTTTCATGGCCTCTGTTTTCTGCTGCCACTGTTCTTCCCACATCTGCTTCGACCACAATGGCTCCGCGTCTTGCTTTTTCTCTTCACAAGTTCAACANTNCGATTCCATTAAAGTTAGATGAAGGTAATTTTCTTCTTTAGCACCGTCCAAGGCTTTAATCTTGAACACTTCTTGGATGATTCTTCAATCCCACCCGTTCATATCACTGATACCGCCACTGCCTCCCTTTCTTTCAATCCTTAGTATCTCTTGTATCAACAACAAGATTGTCTTCTTGTGGCGTGGTTATTGGCTTCGTTGATATCGAGAGTCTTTTACTCTCTCAAGAAGAGAGGTTTCATAAACATCGCTGCAAATGCAAAAACCCTGACTTGTTTCTTCTTGCAACACGTATGGTTTTATTCAAAGGATTTAAAATGACAAAGGAAGACACAGAAGATGTTGGTTTGTAGTTTTGCATTCGACAACATCAATTTCTCCGACTGAATTCTCAACATTGTTTTCTCAACATTGGTCTGAATATATTGTTTAAACTGATTGGTGAGGAAGTTACAAAATTGGTGTTGGTCAGTGGTAATGGATGTCACATTGGATGCTTAAAGGCTCCTAGTTATTGATATTTGGTGGTGCTCCCATTTTTTATTGTGTTTTTTTTCATTGTGTTTTCCACTCACTCGTCTGAATCAGAGATGCACGATGATGACTATGGTGGTTTACGGTAGAAGAAGGATCACTAATTGAGGGAAGAAGAAGGAACACCGCCACATGGATTTAATAATTTTAAAACATAAAAAAAAAATACAAGTCAGCTCAAATTAACGCCGTCTGCTACCACTTAACGGATGGGATATAATGTGTTCATATTTTCAAATATTGTGACTAAATTGAGACTGTTGCAAACTTGAGGACCAAAGTGAGATTAGTTGACAAATAAGAGGACCAATTAAGGTATTAAGCCTTTTTTGTTTTGTTAAAATTTAAGCATACAATATTTTTAAAAAACGCAAAAAGTAAGTACGCAAAAATCAAATTAAAATCTCAAGACATTTAAACATAACATTTTTATAAAATAAAAAAAAAATAGAAAAAAAAAGTATCGTCTCTCGAAACGCGATCGGATGTCGATATCCGATGAAGCCTGTATCATTTTTTAATATCTGATGAAACCTATATCGGTTTTTGGTATCCGACCTGTTCGCGTTTCAAATCTGTTATTGTACCTGCTAAAGATGAAGAAAAAATGAAATATGAGACTGAGAAAATTGCGCCTGCGAAAGAAAGTGAAGAAAAAATCAAATCCCAAAAGAGGAACAGAGAGGTTCTATGCTGGAAAAGAAAGAGATCAAAGAAGAAATCAAATTACAAATAAGAAGAGGGAGTAAATGAGGAAGAGGGAGGTTCTGTAATAGCAACAAAAGAAGGCACGAAAACCTAATAAAACCTAAAGTTTAAAACTCTGAACTGTTTTAGAATCTGAGTAAGATTTTTTTGTTTTTAAATGATTAAAAGTGTTTTAAAATGATTAAAATTGTGTTTAATTAAGGATAAAATAGATATTTAATTAAAATTTAGAGATGCGGGATAAAAGGACTGGAGGGGTGTAGAATGAAATACTCAAAGCTGAAATAAACATTTATCGGAAAAGGAGGGCGCAACTGAAGGCTATAGAGTTGCAGGAAGTGAAAGCCCTCTTGAACCCGTATTACCTTTTATACTCTCGTGTTTTTCTTTCTTCACCTCCATAAAAGCTGTAATCTTCAATCCATCCCTTATTAAAATTATGATAAAAATCTTTATATTCTATTATAATTGGGATTCATTATTCCGAAGGTATCTCATATTTAAAAAATATGTTTTAAAATATTCAATCTAGAATATATTAAAAAAATACATTCTAGATTATATGTTTGGAAAGATATTTCTAAATCTAAAAATAGTTTCACAATATTTGTTTTAATTTTTTTAATATTCTGAAATAATTATTTTAGAATATATTTTTTAATTCAAACATAACTTCAGAAACCATCATTTTAAATTTTTTTATATTTCAAAATATATTTTTAGATTTAGAAACATTTTTATAAAAATATTTTTAAAATATAAAACCATGTCCAAAATAACTATTTTGTCCTTTTTGAATTTGAAAATACTTTATATAACACTCAAAACTAAAATATGTTTGAAATTATAAAGTTGTAATATTCAATCTATCCCTTATTAAAATCATAATAAAAATATTTACTCTTCTTTATTTTTAAGGAAATTCAAAAAATATCTTTCGAAATATTTAATTTATAATACATAAAAAAAAATATTCTTAAAATATTTGTTTTAGAATTTTTTTTAATATTTTAAAATGATTGTTTTGGAATATATTTTTAAATTAAAAAATAATATCCACAAGTGTCATTTTGATATTTTTAATATTCTAAAATGACTATTACAAAATATAAATTCCCAAATTGTAACATCCCAAAAACATAGTATAAACTATATAAAAGAATAATCACATATAATAACATAATAGATCAGTTATCCATAAGTTGTTCAAGTATTTAAAAGTACAGTTATCCAAGTATAACTATAAAATTAAAACTTTGAGCGGAAACCTAATCTAATCCAAAACTATGTACAAGATCATACGGTTTGTACTAAACTGGTGGATCTTCTACTCCAAGAGCTTGCTCCATAGAGACCTCTTCTTCTACTGTAAGCACATCCACAAGATGATCATTACAAAGGATATATCGAACGGGTAAACATGATAAATCAGGAACAACAATGTAAACAGGTGTAATTTAAGAATCAAATGATAATGCAATTCAACAAACACATAATACATGCATACACACACAACACATTTAGGAGTTTCATCTCATATTTAGGAGTCAATTTTGCAAAATCATAAACTCAATGACCGAGAACCAAATTTCTTACTTTTGGTACATTTTTGAGTGGCTTAAGGATTTCTAACAAGACTTAACAACTTACCCAAAGTCCCCTCATAATAAACCAAACTCACACCGAATCCAAAATCTCCATTTACACTACCACACTTCTTTCTAATCTCACTCGGCCACTAAATCAGAAATATGTAGAATCACAATCAACATGAATACAACACTTAATATTCTTCAATAGCAATACCGAACACACCATCATTCAGTTTCATTTAGTTTCACCCACATGCAGAAACATCATACAACATTTTCATATCTCATAAATTAAGTAATTAAATTAACTAGCTTCCCTTACCTCTATGACCAAACCAAATGCTTATCAGCTTTAGAAACTTGCTCTCACACTAGAAAATCTTAAGAATCTATCATTCACCGATTGGTGATAATATACCAACTAAAAGACCAAAATTGTGATCAGAATTGAGGGGAGGAAAATGATGAACATATGTAACCAGAAACTTTGCTTGCATGTGTCAAAAGAAGTTTCAGAAGTTTACAACAACTCAAGAAAACATACTAACCAGCTCTAACCAAGACTTTGAACGGTGGAAAAGGATGTTCTTGACTCCAAGATTACTTAAACGGTGTCTGATTATTGAAGAGAAGAAAATGAGATGAAGAATTTCTAGAGAGAATGAGAAAAAAAGAAAAACTTAAAAGAATGTGCATGAAGAAAATAACACGAAATTTTGAACTTTTTACTTATATACTACCACCAAAACCGTTCAGTCCAATCAACTGCATATACCTGACTTCCTCCACGATTTTTCAATTCTCACACAAATATCTTTCAAAATAGTATGTCATCAAATATAAAAAGATTTAAAAAAACTGTTTTGAAAGCTATTTTGGAATTTGAAAATATTTTTCGAAAAACACTTGTAATGTGTTTAAAATTATATCTCGAAATATATTCCAAAGTTATTCAATAATATAATTTTAAACACATCCTAAAATAAATGTTTAAAAGGTATTTTTAATTGAAAAATAACTTCCGAAAATATTCGTTGGGGAGTATTTTTAAAAAATGCCTTCCTTCCATTTAGATCATTCATTCACGTGCCATAACTTAGGATTCCAGTGCTATCTGTTTGGGGATGAAGCCAAAAAGAGGTCATCGAGGCAGTCGCTCCACTCCACCGCACTTCCGTTGAACACGCCAGGTCTTCCAACACTAGCCCTCTTTCCTTCCTCTTCCATTTTCTTCTCCGGCACGATAACCCTTTCTTCTCCTTCTCGCTTCTCTCTTGTTAACTTTGCTTTCCACCATTCTCATTTTTTCGGCTCTTTGCGTCACTGTTGGTGTGAGTGGCGTTCAACCGCGAGGAAGAAGACGATGGCTGCGTATGAAGGTGAAGAGAAAATGTTGGGGGTGTGTACGATGAACAGGGAGAACGATGAGAGGAAGAGGATAAAGTTCGAATATATGATTTTAGGGGGTGCAGGAAGAAAAATTGGGGTGCAGGAAGAAGAGGATAGGAGTAACCCATTCTCATAGGTCCACCAAGCGCAGCCCAACCCAAACACGCTCATCCACCCCTCTCTCACTCGCTCTCTCCAAACCGCTGATCTAAGTCTCACATTCTCTCAACAACACTAACTCACCCTGCAAGCCGCAGCACACTGCCTCACGCAACGGGTGTCGACGACGCCCGAAACAGAGAGCTTCGGCCTCCGCGAAGAACTGTGACGGCCTCCGCCCCGCGACCTAGAGTGGGTTTATGTGGGTTAACAGCCCACCAATGGTGGGCCGGATCGGGTTCAACGTTTACAGCTTCCTTTCTGGTGGGCCGGGTCAGCCCATTTAGAAAGTGGGCCAAAATGGGCCGTACTGCATATACCTACACTAGGTAGCAGTGTCAGAAGAACAAACTAGAGCTTCTGCGTCTGCTGCTGCTTATTCTCACGTAGTTGGATTCCTCCCAGGTATTCTTATTTCTCTAATGCGTTTTTTTTTTTTTTTTTTTTTTTTGTCTAAACTGTGTCATTTTTGTAATCACTACTGTGTTTAGCTTTGCTCATTCATTTGGGGTTAATTATCGACTTATCGTTCCCTAAACGAGTAATTGTCATATAGAGTTGATTTTTGGGTTCCGTTAACTTGGTTCACGTGAATTGCTTGAACGGGGTTGTAATTTTCCGCTTTTGATGTAAACTAGGGTGGTGGTGGTGGTGGTGGAGGTGCTGTCCCTTGTTCTTTTCATTGGTGCAAAAATGCCACAAGATATTACTTACCAACACCCTTTGTTTGGTGGCAAAATATCTTGCACGTTCCCCAACAGGTTCCAGGTCATTCATTTTTGTTTTGTTTTGCGTTTTCCTTATTCTTGTTTTCTCTGTTTAAACCATTCGAAGACACTGTGTGTGTGGCTTGAATTATGCTGAAATTAAGGTTATGGTTATTTCTTGTAGGATGTCAGCGACATTCGAGAAGTCCCTGATCATCAGGTCTTGTCATGCCTTTTTCATTTAGATTGTATTCTATGTTTTGCTTACCACTTTTGCTGACTTGATTTTGGGGGTATTGATGCTGCTGTATAGGAAGTGTTCGCCGACCCGAACCGAGACGAAAGCTTGATCATCGAGCTTTTAGAATTCAGGCATGACGTTGCTGATAATGAGAGTGCTGTATGGTTTCTTCACGACCTTGCTAGTGAACAGGATGCTGAAGGAACTCTGGTATGTCGTCATTTCATCATGATTTCGTCATATCATCAGATTCTTGAAGTGTTGCACTATAATTGGTATATGGAAATTGGATTTTATGAAGTTCTTCCTATCGAATGTGTTGACAATGAAAAATTGTGGATTGAATGACTGATACCAACGGTAGGTGTGCTGTGCTTTCTGAATATTTTATTGTTTTGCTTTTACCACACAGTATCATCTCCAGTGAAAAAATATGCTTTCGGGGCTTGTTTGATTTAGTTCCATAAAGGGTGCTATAATTTCTATGCTATTTAATTTATCAAAGTTTTCTTTTCAAAGTTTGTTTGTTGGCCCACGGTAGTTGTTTAATATGATCTTTAACTTTGTGTGAGTGTGTTCTATGTAGTTTAGGAGGTTTACCTGTCATTATTGGAAGACTCTGTTCTCCCTTACAGCTAACTATAACAGCGCTTGTGATATTTCTTCCTATTAATTCCAAAGTGATTTGATTTATCAAAGCATTACACTACTTCAATTGCTGTGTGAAAGAGCATGTATTATCTCCCAACCCAACACACATTACTATGAAAAGGAATTTCTGTAAGAGAAGATAGCTTTCTTTTAAAGCTATCCATTTAATGTCTTATTTGTTGCAAAATTTAATTGTGTTTCATGATTATCTAAGTTATTGCGTTATGATCATCTCTCCCCTTTAAATTGATCAGGTTGTTGAGCAGTCAGGAGTTCTGGAAGCACCAGGTTTGACGTACTACAATACTCCTGCAGTTGTAACAACTGCAGTGGGTCAGATGGTAATGTTTCTACGTTTGTTTTGACCTTAATTTATGTTTGTACATCATTTCCTGATCATCTAAATGCGTTACCTTGGGAATAATTTTCTTACATTGTTACTTATAACTTCTCTGGATTGTTAATTAGATTTCACCATCTACTTGCGTGCCTTGTTATTTTCTATATTCGTTGTTCACAGATTGAGGGTGTGAAAAGACAGGTTACGAGTCCAGAACTAGATCAACTTAACTTCATGCTTATCTATTATTTATCATTTATTATTCTTGAACTTGATATTATTTGATGATATCTTTATCACATAGATTACTTGTGTACTTGTATTGTAGCCTGTTTTCTTACTGCTCAGTGTTAATTGTATTTGTTAATTTGATTATTCATCTTGTTGGCTACCCATACCTGAATACTATCAAATCGATATCTACCCTTATTTTGCACTGATTTGAAGCATATTTAGCTGCCAATTCATCAGTGTCAGTCTCAGTTTGCATATGAATTTTTCTGGTGTAGTGGTGCTAGGAGGACTTGCATATAGTTGAAGCATGGTGTTTAGTCTGGTCTACCACTTCCTTAGATATTCACATATATATTAATCTTATTGTCTGCAAATTGCTGATTATCTGAGAACTCAGGCACTTATATGAGAAAAATGATTGACATTTGGTTTGATCTATATAATGCCTATGTACATGTCTATTTTCAATATGACATTATCAAATGCGGCATTGAGTTCCATCTATGATATGTTCAATTTACTTAATAACCATCTTCAATCAGACATGTCACGTGCCTCTCCATGGTTATAAAGCTGCATATTGTAATTGGCTCAAACACATGATCTGCATATATGCTAGCTAAATAAAGATGAAGACCTAGAAATCTGTTGTGTGAAATAATGTTGGTTTTCCCCAGTTGTACCATTTATTTATATTATTATTTCAGTAAAAATAATTTGACGGCTACAATTTAGTGCAACAAATGATCCTTATTTCTCAGTCTTGACTTTCGAACAACAGAAATACTCTGGATTTCTGTAACTTCAAGACAGTGGAAACTGGCTAATTTCACATAATAGGACAAAATCATTTCCTTTATTAGTGTAATTTTGGATTTATGAAGATTTTTTTTTATCAGATATTCATGTTGGAGCTTTACAAGCTAAAAATACACGTGTTACTTCTACCGTCGATTTTTAATAGTGGGTTATCTGTAATAGCATGATACTCATAGGCTGATTGCATTTCGGATTTTAATTTCAATTTAACTCACTTGTAGGTTTAAAATATGTTTTTGTCTTTCTATTCCTATATTAGTGGCTTTTTTATTTTTTTTATTTTCTTGTAAGAGAAAATTGATTCCTTTTTCATATCGCCGTTTTTCAAGGTTGTTCTTTATGTAATGTGTGCATGTGAGTTTTTTTAAAGAGTTTTGCGCCACTGCGCATGTTTTCAATCACTTACAGTCATATGGAATTGTTGGCAGGCAATTTCCAAAGGTCGGCAAGGAAGGGAAGCCCAAAATATTGTGAAAGTAGGTTCCGCGTTACTTCAATATTTGCTAATGCTAATTTGACAATGTTCCTACATCGACTGATCTTTGATTCATTCCAAACTTGTTTACCTTTTTTTCAGGTTTATTTGGCAAATTTGCGTCTTAAAGAAGTTGATACCGACGTTCTAATCACTGCATACGAGCCAATTGTTATAAAGTAAGTTCTAGAATATCTTTTTCGTGACAATAAGCTCTTCCCAAACTTGTCCAGTAATTCAAGTTATGACTGATTGGGCGAGTTCTATTGAGTTTAGGTGGATGTTCAGGTTTTGTTTAAACTTTTTTTTTTGACTAATTACGTTCATCCCCTGTTGTTTAAAGTCTGATGAAATCACACCCAATACTCGCCTCCTTTTGACATTATTTTGACCTCTCTAATCCATATATAAGAAATCAGGAGGTTTTTGTCAATAAAAAAAATATTCAAAGTATTATTCTGGTATATATATAATATTATGACTGCAATTTATCTTTCCTTTGGGTGGAAAGTTATCCTTTCTGGTGTTAAGATACAATTGATCGTGTAAATCTTCAACTCCTAGAGTTAAGCAAATCAAATAAAAAATCAAATGAAATATCATCTATTCTAGTGAAAGCTCTACATCATGTGCTAGACATACATTTTGATTCTATTCTATGTCTTCAGTCCTTTGAGCGAAAGCGCAGACACAGTTGGTGCTGGTGTAGCCGTTCCAGCTGCTCAAGTTGGATGTACGCCCATGGATGAGGTCTTTAAGCTGGCTGTTACAAGCTTCAGGGTTCTTGACTGGAGTCTTTTTTGATGCAAGACCCTAGGTATGCCGGGAGCAAGTTTTTGCTAAACTGTGTGGAGCCAGGCTTTAACCGTTTTTTATTTTAGCGAAATTTGGGAAAGGTGCAAATACCATTTTGATCACTGTATATTCCTCATGTGTTTTTTCTTTGGTCCGTAAGTACTCCAATTTTTGGGCATTTGGTCATGTTTCATGATTTCACATAGTTAACTTGTTTGGATTGTTACTTGTAACTGGATAGAATGTGTTCGGAAATGTCAGTGACTTTTCCCTTTAAGGAGGTGGTAGATTGGAGTTTGTAATAATGGTTAACGTTACTTTAGATGTTGCTTTATACCCAGCAACCTGGGACAGGAACAACGTGCCTCCTGGAAGCACTGTGATTGCAGCACAAAAGGGCCATAGCCACCAGCTTGTACGTGGTAGGGTTATCTATTATTGAGTTTTGGTGGGCAAAGTAGCTCTGGACAAAATGATGAAACACTTGAAGAGAAACTTGTAGACAAGCTTTGCCTACTATGGACTTTCAAATCAATAGGTGACAGACATGTTTCGTGTTAGAGATGAACTTGCATTTAAAAATGTCTTTGTACAAGTCAGACATCAATTTCAGTACTAAGTTATAGTAGATAATGATAGGATTTCATGCAACAGAGTTAAAAAGACTCCGATTCGTTTTATGAATAAACAAATATATCTGATCTTTGTTTTTCTTTTTTTCCTTTATAAAATCAAATTGAATAGTTTCTTAACGCTCTTTCATTCACGGAACGTCAAAGAGAAAATAAGGCATGTTATATATTATCCTGTAATATAGTACATCTATCAAACATGATATGACATGAAAATTTCAGAAATTCTGTCCTTGAAAGAAATAGAACAATAGATTGTTTGGTTCCAAGTCTCAGGCATGCTTTTTCATGTTTACTTAAACTAATAGCTATAACTTCAAATATATCAGGGAATTTGAGCTTTCCAGCGAGTTTTCAAACACAAAAAAACGTTTGCTTTTTATTCTACTACGAGCGATCTTCAGATGGCTGCCATATACAATGAATTCTACTGCTCTCTTGTAACACCGAATTTCTTTGCAACCAAAGTTTCAATAAGCTTTCTTTTTCAGTTGCTATGCAATGATTAATTAAACGGTTGAGAGTTAAGAGTTGACACACTCATGTTGACAGTAATGGACAAACTCAGAAGAAGCTTGGTTCAAACTAGGAACTGTACTTGCCCCTTTTAGAAGGTACACATAAACTTTAGGTTGAAAAATTTGCAAGAAAATATGGCCAAGACCCTCTAAGAAGTTAGAAACAGGATCTGAGTTCCAAGTTTCAACCATCATAATCCATGCAAATTCTATCTCTGTTGGGCAACACAGTGAGAGCAGAGTGTGGATTTCACATGTAACCAAAATGAGTTCTGTGCAGAGGTTTAATTAAGGACAGTGTCAACTGGTGAATGATGAAAATAATAAGAGGTGGCAGTCTTAGGACCCCAAAAGTTACAACCATGATGTTGTAATGAGTCAATCACGTGTCATGCAACTAGTTTGAAAAATAATGCATTCTATGGACCCACCCAATAAAATACACGATATGGCAGTCTTCTTAGGCGGATGGTTTCACACACATTGTGAATTCAGAAAGGAAAACTGCTGGAAATTATTGGTGCCCAATCAACGTCAAATCATTGTCAAATCTCTTGAGATCAACCTGCTGGCTGCCACACTGTGACATTCACATACATACATACATCATACCCTTATTCTGCACACTGTTAAACAACAAACCAAATTAAAATTTTCCCTGAAATTCCATTGGAACCAACAACTTTAGGAAAGTTTATGGTACCACTTTTTTCCGTCAATTTTGCAATCCTTTCTCAAAGGAACACTAACGGAAATTTTGTCCTAACATATTCCAACATTTTTCTTTTCTATTAAGAAAACGGATGATAACGGCCCAATTTCATTGTAATCCTTTTAAGTTATTCTGAATTTGCAGTATTTTGTATGGGAATTATTACGCTGTTGCAGTTCTGGCAATGATAAGCATTGGGCATTAATAAGAAAGGTCCTCGTCGAAAGTAATAAGCGATGGGTTTTTGAATGTGATATGAATAGAAGGACAAGAAAAGTTTATATTCGTTGCAATTAATGAAAAGAAAGACAAAGTGAGAGAGAAAACTGCCGACAATGACCACCGCGGAGTTAATAGCGATCTATTCTTTTGTGTCCAAACTAGAAAAAATTATCAACAATGATAGGAAAATGTTGTGGACAGACGGACGTTTCCAGCTTCCTATATCTTGTGAGTGTGTGAGAATCAAAAGAAAAGGAGAAACTAATTTTGTATATTAAGGTTGGTGAGTTGGTTAACTGCTCCTAAAATACAATTTTATACATTTAGGTTCTCATGATTTTTCATATAGTCATATGAGAGTTTTTGTGGAGCGGGTTAATTAATGGTAAAAAATTACAAAAAATGAGATAGATAGTGAGTTTAATTTCTTTTATTAATATTTGAGAATTGGTTTGTTTGAATGATTTTGAAAATAAAATGAAAATATTATGAATTCAATTTTCTCTATTATAGAATTTAGTAATCAACATTTGTTAATAAAAAGATAATTGTGAATTTTTATGTAAGTGAGATTTTTGTAAAATATCACATGTGTTTCGTTATTATCTTTTATCTGACAATACATACATTTACATTGGTTTAGTCATAAAATGAGTTTATTTAAATTATTTTAAAATTTAAAGTAATTGATTTCATTGAAATGCAAATTTTAAGTAAAAGAAGAATACCAAGTGGAACTTCTTTCCCTATTAAAAGAACTACAATGAAGACATTTTAATCAGAATACCAGTAAGTGGGGCTGAAAATATCTTATTATTGTTCTTCCCAAAAAGTGGGGTCAAACAACTTTTGAAAAAATCATTAATTTTGGTTTTGGTCAGTCAAAGCCCTGTTAAAATTTCATGACATCATTTGATCCAAGAGAAAACCAAGCTTTGCGATTAGTGTTAAAAATATCTTGTTACTAGGTTCTAGAATAGGAGTTGTAAGGTCATCATTATCCTTACCAACACATGTTTTTAGGGTTAAACAATCTTTTAATGCTTTTAGGTAATTGAGATGCACTTATCATAATATTTTTTTACTCTAAGTTTTAGTCGTTCTTTTATTGTTTGAGCTATAATGTGAGATAAAGAAGAATTATTTTGTTGGAAATTAGCTTTATGATCTTGATTTTGATACTAATTATTACGTTAAATATTTATTACGAGGTTGAAAGTTATTATTGATTGATAATATACAACTTTTTTTATTTAAAAGTATAATAGATCAAATTTTCATTATTTAATTGTGATTTGGTCTAATGGACTTACATTACAAGATAATTGATTTCATTGGACATTGTCTTTTTTTCCCATTCATTTTTCCTTTTTCACTTTGCTAGCATCAAATGATAATATGTGTAGAATATCTAATGATGACTTATTAGTAGTTAAATATTTTTTAGGAATCTATTTTTTTTGAAAGCAACTAAAGAAAATATTTTCAACAAAAGGTGTTTAATTAAAAACAAACTATATTCAATTATAATTGTTGATAGGGGGAGAAATGTGATAGCTGAACCCAATTCCTGTTATGTTGTTTTTTATAATGACAGCATATTAATAGCAACAACACATGAATGTTGTCATGTCACAACAGAAAAATGTTTCTGTGTTGTGTTATACATATATGAAATGTGTAAATGCTTACTATGTTATATACACATATTGTGTTAAATGCATATGTTGGACATACTGTTGATTGATACATATTTTTGTGATTATGATGAGATTATATCTTTGTATGCTCATTATATGTTCTGTGTAAAGAAAATCACATGTACAAAAGCATATCTGCATGGCATAATTGATTATAGTGTTGTGATAATCAATTAAGGTCATCAGATAGCTTATGTTTTGAACTGTGACAAAATAACTAGTTTGAATCGATTACATAGTGAATCGATTAAAACTCATGTGTTTGCATATATTTTTCTTCTTTCACTTTGCTAGCATCAAGTGATAATATGTGCAGAGTTTCTAATGATGACATATTAGTAGTTAATTACCTTTTAGGAATCTAACTTTTTTTTAAAAGCAACTAAAGAAAAATATTTTCCACAAAAGGTGTCTAATTAAAAATAAACTATATTCAATTATAATTAATGTTCATAGTTACATAAATGTGACAAGTAATAAAATGGTAGATAAGCTGAACTTATTCACCGTTACTCATACTCAACTATATAGGGTTATAATGGCTAAGTGTAGAGGGAGACACCTACTTAAAGGAACAATGTCTTATAGTCTTCTTTGTAAATTGGAATCACAGGTAAACTCTAGAAATGGAGTAAGGGGTTTGAATAAAGTTTATGAAAACAAATACAGATAAGAATTCTCTTAGAGAAGATATTTGAACAATACAAATTTATCTAAAAAACTTGTTACAAAGATTTTTCTTTCTCAAAGAGCTTAGACGAGACACAGATGAAAGAGTGTTTTGATAACATAATAGTATATGCAATAAAGTTCTTGTTATGATTCTTGTGTTTTTCTTTTCTTGCAGTCTTCTTTATATATGCATCTTAGAAAAAGATTTGTTATTCAAAGACATTGACTTTGACATAGGTGTATAACCTTTTGTGAGAAGTTAGATGTTATATTGCTTTAATAAAGACAATTATGCTGCTTGTACGGATTGAGCATACAAAAAGACATTGAGAAAACATCCTCAAAATGTCTCCTTATCTCTTAATGCTCTTCTAAACCAATGTAAAACTTTCTAATAAAACTTTATCCTTTAACATTTATGTGAAGTCTATTTAGAGTAACGTATATCGTTTAGGATTTGTTAACACATATATTGTATTTAATGATTATCCTAGATGATTCTTTTTATAAATATTATTTTGTGAGATGCTGTTGTTAAACTTCAAAATAAGAATTTATAAATGATCTTGTGTTAACATAAACACATACAAAGATAAAATAAAATGTGATACGGTCCTATGAAAACTAGCCACATGCTTCTTGGGAGGCCATGACAATATAATAAGAGTGTTAAATATGATAAATACACCACCAAGTTCACCTTCCATCATTAAAGATGACCATAGATTGTTCATCCTTATCCCTATTTTCATATCAAACAAGTATAGTATAAAAAAGAAAAAGAAATAATTAAATATAAACCATTTTATTAAATGAAGGTGAGGTTTGATTTTTTAAAATACAATATACTATTTGAGAGAAATCATAATATATATATATATATATATATATATATATATATATATATATATATATATATATATATATATATATATATATTCAAGGTTAGATTAAAATGAGAAATAATTTAGTGATTTGAGTGAATTTTGTAGATCTCCAATAAGTCAAATACTTGAGAAAGATAATAAAAACTTATGGTGAAAGAAAGAAGAGTTTTCCAAAGGAAAAGAAGTTAAGTATAAAAAGGAATAATGAAAATAAGTTTTTCAAGTTACATAATACACTTTACATTGATATTTTAGCAATTTAAAATGGAAAAGGATACGAGAATAGATGAAAAATATATATTCTTCTTCTTCTTCCAACTTGTCTCTTCTTAATATAAAAAAAATTTCTTGGACTTCCAGAAAATTTATTGTCTAATTTATTGATGAATTTATTAACAAAAAAAAAATACTATTGTTAATTATAAATAAAAGTTACTGACAAAAATATCACTTACTAAAATAAATGGTAATTTATCAATAGATTTTGTTATCGATTTTTAGAGACATATTTGTTATCAATGAAAATATTCAATAATAAATAAAATTATAAACTTTGTTCAAAAATTTTGTGAATAATTTTGAGTTTAATAACACATATATTACCGTCAAACATGAATATGACGACAATTACACAAATTTTTATAATATAATAAAAGATATTATACTAAATATATTCTAATATAGTCTTTTGATTGAAATCCTTATTTGATTTCAAGATTCTTAAAAAATTTGGAAGAAGCTCTAAAAATCAAACTAAGGTTAAGTTCAATTTATAATCCTATGACAAATTTGAACAAATCATTCAATCTTTAAAATATTTACTTAAAAATGTGTCTTAAAAATCGAAAGATAAAATGATAATTCCTTTCATTTATTGAATTTATCTATAATATATATATATATATTTATTTATTTATTTATTTATTTTAGTATCACAATTGTTAGAAGTAGATTCTAAGCCTAACTCAAACCCACAAAACCGGCTTGTAAAGTGGGGTTTGTACCCCACTTATATATTATAAATTAATTCAACTTTACAAAACCGACTTATAAGGTGAGATCTGCAACCACTTATATATTATAAATTGGCCTTATCTTTAGTTGACGTGGGACTTCCACCAACAATGACCCTATGGAGCTTTGTGCAAGAGAAAAAATTATTGGCAATAGGTTTGAAAGTCTTACATAATCAAAACTATTGAAAAGTTCAAACAAATTTGTGAAAAAGATAAGATTTTTTAAAATAGAGAAAAAGCTATCAAGATAAAGAAAAAAGAAAAAAGAAAAAAGAGAAAAGAAAGTCTCTTTGAGTTTTAAGAAAGAAATAATATTTTATTAAAAGTCACATTAATGATTAGGGTTGGAAGAACCCTAAAATTTCCTAAATCATTGTAACTCGTCAAACAGTCCCAGTCTTTCAAAACTTACAAAATGTTTAGCATGTTTAATTCGGTAAATATATTTTGATCTCGCATATAACTTAATTTGACACAGTAAAAGAAAAAAAAATAAAAAACCTCATTTATAATAGTACTTCTAATAAAGATAATACAAAATTACAACGATGGATAAGATAGACCAAAGTTAAAACCAAAAATAAATAAACAACACTCACCTATATGTATTAAGTGAATCTCAAAGATATATATCATTATAAAATGAGGAAGTGAATTATAACACCCTAAATTTTAATTTTGTAATGATGAATTTTCTTGTAATAATTATTTCTATAAATATACCACAAGTTTAACTATAAAATAAGTTTTGAGGGAATTCCAAAAGTGCTGATTATACTTATGGTTTTGATATTTAATTAAGTATAAATATTTTATACACTTTTGGACTACAATAAAAGAAGTTATAGAATTTACAATCTTAATTTAGATTTAAAACGAATATAAATAGTATAACATATTGAAAATTTGGGTAATGTATTTTTGATTTTGAAAATATACTTTTAATCTTAAAACATTTTTAAGATATATACTTACCAAGAGAGTTTATTTGGAATCATATAAGAGGAAGTCATACGAAAACAAGATAGGTACATCAATAAACAATTAGCATATTAAATAAATAAAAATAAATAATCACATCACCATAAATTTACTCTTATCCTAATGGCATATTCGCTTAGTTTGTTATGCTTCTCAAATCACATCACCGTAAATTTACTCAAGAACACAAAACATATAAAATTTTCAACTTTGACCTTTTACGAGCATAAGTTAATTAAACTTTATATATTACATTCTAATCCACCAAATATCCTAATACTAGTTTTGTTGGTAAATAGACTTAAATAATTTTAGTTTAGACCTTTTAATCACACGTCAATGTTTTGTAATGAAAGAATAATGTTTTAATTATGAAAAGTTCATATAAGTAAAATTATTTTCTCAAATTTTTTGTTTTAATTGGTAAACTATTTTGAAAATGTAATTACGGATTTGAAATTTGACTTCTTAAGTTTTCTAACAATATATAGTTTATAATTTTTGGATGATCTTATTTTACATTGTTTAATATTGCATCATCTAATATTGTATTATTTGATGTTGCATCATCTTATACATTGATATTGCATCATCTAATATTTGTATTACTTTATGTTATAATGTTTTATGTTCCATCATTTAATTCTATATTTTTTTATGTTAGTATGTGTGATGTTTATAACTCTTAATGATATATTAATTGTAAAAAGAAATAAAATAAAATGATACATATTCTAAAATTAATTTATAGGTTAAACTCCTTCGAAAGTTCTAATTTATGTGGGTTTTTTTCAGTTAGATCCCGTTTTACCGGTTTTGCCAATTTAGTCTTTAAAAGGGAAAAATTGACTCAATTGAGTCTCTACCATTAATTTGGTTTAAGGAGATTAAGTTTTTGATGACCTGTGAGGGTAACATGAACATTTTTTGAGACGTGGCATTAACACATATTGTTACGTGGAATTTCATTACATTATACATTTATGATTTTTGATAATTCAAAATCAACCCAATGAAGACCAGTTTTTTCTAGCACTACCTACTACCTGAGACCCAACAGAGAAATTTAAAGAAAGGATTACTTAAGGAATAAAATTGATAAAATAATTCTTTTAATTTTAAAAATTTATTTGAAAGATAAAATTAGAAACTAAATATGGACTAGAAGGAGGAATTGCTTTATATATATATATATATATATGAATGTAATTATTTTTCATCAAATAATTATTTTAATTATTTTCTAAAACCCAAGCACCATAAAAATTTCCCTTCTCAATTTCAAACGGAATTCTTGTTCTTATTCATGTTTATTCTAAAATTTCTCTTTTAAATCCTTTTGTGAGTCCTCATTCATTCTTTCTCTTCTTGTTTAGGAGCTCTATATGAGGAAATATTGAAGAAACCATCATCCTAATATCATAAAGATTTGTAGCAAGTTGATGAACAATTTTTATCTTTCACCTTGAATCAATTTGGAATTACATGTAAGTGTCTCTTTCCCCTCTTACTTGTGATGTTAGAGCTTCGGTAAGGTTTCTCTTTTGATTTTAGTTCAATGAAATGTTTTAGGTAATTAAATTTGGGTTTTATTTCCATATTCTAGAGTTACGTAAGAGTTTAAGACTTGGTGTCTTTTGAAGAAAGAGGAAGGGTCCATAAGAAGGAAAGATAAGCTAATTATGTAATAATGTTAATATTTTGGAGCTTAATTTAGTCTCACTTATTGGTCTAGTCAAATAATTTCTTGGTATGAAAATCTCCAGGGATAAATTTGAAGTTATATTGAACTTGTCTCAGTAGAAATATATAGAAAAATTGCTTAACATATTCAATGTTAGAAATGCTAAAACCAGGAATACGCGTTTGGAAATCACTTAAAGTTTTCAAAAGGGCAATATTCTCGGACAGATGGAAAAGAAAGTTGATGTCTAAAGTTGCATATGCATATGCTATAGGGAGCTTGATGTATGCTATGGTTTGCACTAGACTTAACATAGCACATGTAGTGGAATTTATAAGTAAGTTTCTATCAAATCCCAAAAAGAAGAATTAGGAAGGTGTGAAGTGGATATTGAAATATTTGAGGGGCATATAAAAGATGCACACTTCAAGATGCATTTGTCTTTTAAAAGAAGTAATATCACTTTAAACATGTTACATTTTTACGTTGGGTGGTACAACCATCAGTTGAAAGTCTAAACTTCAAGGAATAGTCTTCCTCTCAACCACTAAAACTGAGTATATAGTTATCTCAAAAGCAACGAAGGAGATGATATGGTTGAAGAACTTTATAAAAGAATTAGGGAAAGAGCAATATGACCCTCCATTGTTCAGTGATAGTCAAAGTGTTATATATCTTGCTAGAAATCTAATTCTTCATTCTATAAGCAAGTACATTGAATTGAAGTATCATAAACTTGATAAGTGATGGAAACTTGTCTTTGTCAAAGATTCCAGGTGTAAAGAGTCCAACTGATATGTTGACCAAGATTTTCATAATAAATAAGTTGAGACTTTGTATTGCCTCAAATGGCCTTCAAGAGTAATTGATGATGAAGAAAACTACACTATGTGATAATGTAAATCAAATTCCAAGTGAGATAATTGTTAGTATTATGGAGCTTAATTTAGTCCTACAACGCTTAGTATTGTAAGATGTTGTTCTCTATTTAGCTATATAAGCAATCCTCTGTAAAGCTTGAAAGATACACCAAAATAAATATACTTCCTAATGTAGTGTGGACATATGAGCATTTGTATGTTGAACCATGCTAAATTCTTGTGTCGTTCGTTTCTCTCTCTCCTTTTATTGTCTTGTTCCTAATCGATAGGTTTTTCTTGATTTTTTTCACTGATTTGAAACTATTTGATTTGATGTTATATATTGTATTTCCTATTTAAGAATACAAATAATTGAGTTTGGGAGATTGCATGTGGGGTTTAGGACTTGAATAAGAATTTTTTTTTTTGTAATTATGGAATGTCACCACCGAGCTACAAGCTTGCACCATTGAACTTGAGTAGCACAAAGCCTCAAATAAAGGCTATTGTCATGGATATCGTCGAGTTAGCTATCATTGAGCGCGAGCTCAATAGAAATCCCACTAGAAGTAAGGCATTGAGGAGTGAGACATTCTTTAAGTTGAGAGAATTTTGGATTGGTAAATTATGGGCTAGTCTTAAGTTATCAAATAAAAAAATGCATAAATGTTTTTATGGAAATTTCCACTGGTGCACAACTTCTAGTTTCCAAGAAATTGCATCAATTCGAATATCGAGTCTAGTAATGTCAGTTAGACAGAATCAAATATTTTGTCAAATATCCTATCATTTATGACTCTTGAATTTTGAAGATTCATAATATTAATTTTGTTTTATAGTGTAATATGTTGGAAAGCAGGTAGGCTTCATTTTTACACCAAGAGGGGAGGGGGGGGGG
>NC_028361.1:13007689-13010663 GCF_000741045.1 Vigna radiata var. radiata | reverse complement strand
TCTCTAACCCAAAACCAAAATATAGCTGCAATAACAAAAACCAGACTTGCAGTAAGAATCCCCTCTTCTGCAATCTGAACACCACGTTGAACAATCCTCAACTTGAAACCCCTGTATCACAACAGGTCCAATTCCAGTAGTCTTCACAGGATGCCAAGCCTTAACAAGTGCAACAGTTTTCAAAGGATGTCCAGCCTGAAGCGATCAACCCAGAAGCACCTTCTTTTGTGTAGTATTTGATCAGACAATGAGTGCGCAAGCTATCTCCCTTTGAATCTCCCTCAAGAAAGATCATCATCGTCTTCTTGGAGAATTCTTGGAGCTTTTATCACAGAGAATTCAATCTGAAACCAGAATGAAAATGTTAGTTCCTTAAAAGTCTCTGAACAATTTGCATTCAGCCAATTTATAGTTTTCTGTCTATCAGATTGTTTCTCAGTCGAATAGGTTACTAATTCAGTCGACTGTATTATTACAGTTATAACAGACAGTCAACACAGTAGCCTATGGTCAACAAATAACAGAACTCATTAATACAGTTGACCAAGTCATCAATGCTCAACTAACTCTTAAAAATATAGCCGTTGGAGCACAAGAGCATAACAAAATTTCAAAACAAACAACATATACAGTCGAATATGTAAAATACAATGTCGACTGACACATGAAAAAACACTTTGAAATTCTTTTCAACTTAAAACATCACAAAGCACTGATTCTCAAAATCTGTACAAAGATTTTAACACAGTCGAATCCATTAGTAATGTAGTCGACTGTACTATAACTTTGTCACATAGTTATAAGTTCATGAAAGTGCTTGTGGTTTTTCACTTTAAAAAAAGTGTAGTAAAACATATGTAATAAAGCATTTCACATTGCACATAAGCATGTAAGTATGTTCCATAGATATATCAAAGAATCAACATAGGAACATACAACACAGTACATCAAACATGTTCAGCAGATATAACAATCAATTCAGCATAAGAACATGTAATGCAGCAACATGTGTACTGTTATTAAGCAATATGTTGTCATCATCAAAAACTAGAGTGATACAGAGTTTGTGTTGTCAACAATCTCAATATAATATTACAATAATTACTGTAATTATTCATAAACATCCTATTTAAAAAAATATTTGTCTGTATTNAGAGTTTGTGTTGTCAACAATCTCAATATAATATTACAATAATTACTGTAATTATTCATAAACATCCTATTTAAAAAAATATTTGTCTGTATTACCATAATTATAGGATCTTGATTATACATTACTACTTGTATTTACATAATAAATTATCAATGAAAATTATGACATTCAATACCATTTTCTGTATTGGTATTAGAGTTTTCAAACTAACAACTCTTTATCCATAACCATAACTATCATGTCATCTACTGCCACTCAGAAAAATAACCTACCTTCTACAATCCTGTCAAATTGGAGACAATTATCCACTATGGAAATCTCTAATCTTACCAATGATCGGAGGATGTAAACTTGATGACTATATATTACTGACAATAGAATCTCCAGACCAATTCATTGTTGCAAAGAACACAACAACAAAAGTTAATCCTAGCTATGAGGATTGACAAGCCCAGGATCGAGCCATTCTAGGATGACTAGTGAATTTTATGTCAATTGACATTGCAACTTAATTGCTTCATTATGAAGCATCCAAACAACTTTGGGATGAAACTCAAAGCCTTGCTGGTGCACACATCAGGTCCAGAATCATCTATTTGAAATATGAATTTCATAAAACACGTAAATGAGACATATAGATGTAGCAATATCTTAGATGAAAAATCTTGTTGACAAGTTAAAATTAAAAGGTTCACCAATCTCTAACTCTGATTTAGTGATTCAAACACTAAATTGTTTGGATTCTTATTACAATCCAATGGTTGTCAAATTGTGTGACCAAATAAACATTAGTTGGGTTGAATTGCAATCTCAATTGTTAACCTTTGAAAGCATATTAGATCAATTCAATAATTTTAGTAGCCTTAATCTAAATGTCTCTACAAACTTCATTGCCAAGAAAGAGTCCAGAGGCAACATATTTGGATCCCAAGGTGATTAGACAGACTCTAATTTCAGAGGCACGAGAAGTGACAAAGGAAAAGGTAGGATGTCAAAATCAATATGCTAGTTATGCAGAAGGATTGGTCACACTACTAAACAAGAAAAAAATCAATTTGTTGAAAGTGATAATCAAGGAACACACAATGCATTCATAGTTTCACCTTATCAAGATCAAGATTATGAATGGTATTTTGATAGTGGAGCCAACAACCATGTGATTTACTAAAGTGAAAAAATTATGGAACTTGGTGAAAATAATGGTACAAATTCTTTACTTGTTGGTAATGGTGAAAGATTGAAAGTAATGGCCTTGGGATCAACCAAATTGAATAATCTTTATTTGCATGATTTTCTTTATGTTCCCAAAAACACCAAAAATTTGCTGAGTATTTCAAAATTGACTGCTGATAACAATATTCTTGTTGAGTTTGATGAAAACTGTTGCTTTGTGAAGTACAAACTGATAGGGAAGGTTCTTCTAAAAGGGGAAACTAAAACTGGCTTGTATCAACTATGTGATAATAAACACTCTTATGTCCATATGTCTCTTAAAGAAAATTAGTATAAAGATCTGAGACATCCCAACAATAAAGTTCTAGAAAAGGTTTTGAAGGAATTAATGTGAAAAAATCATCTATTGACTCATTCACATTCTGTGAAGCTTGTCAATTTGGAAAATTGCATATGTTACCTTTCAAAAGCTCTTCCCCACATGGTAATTAAATTTTAGATTTAATTCATATTGATGTTTGGGATCCTACCCCAATTTTGTCTCCATCTGGGTTGATGGGTGTCGCCGCCCAGTCAAATTAGATGTGCAATTAAAGTGTAGTATAAACTAGGGAATGACCCCTAGGTCGTCTCCCAAAGACCAATTTT
>NC_028361.1:12944982-13006214 GCF_000741045.1 Vigna radiata var. radiata | reverse complement strand
GCCCTGAAAATAGAAATAGGAATAATTAAGCTCAAATAATTCAAATTAATTAAAATATGAATTATTGGTCTAATTAAGCCCAAATGGTGAAAATGACACAATAACTAAGAATTAAGCGCAAATCATCAACACAATTCGACGCGAAAAACTAAGTTAATGGTATAAAATATCGACTCATCATGGGTTCAAATATTATGTTCATTTTATCGATGACTTTAGTAGTTTCACATGAATTTTCCCCTTAATGCAAAAATCAGATACTATATGTGATTTCACTCTTTTCAAAACTATGGTTGAAAATCTATTTAATAGAAAAATTAAAGTCATTCGAAGTGATGGAGGTGGTGAATTTAAACTTGTCCAAAGGATTGCCTCAGAATCAAGAATTGTTTTTAGAACGTTTACTGCTACACCTCTCAACAAAATGACAAGGTTGAGAGAAAACACATACATGTTGCTGAAGTTGGCCTAACCTTGTTAGCACAAGCCAATATGCCTTTACACTATTGGTGGGATCCCTTCTCAACTGCTGTTTATCTAATCAATAGACTACCATCATCAATAAATCTAAACAAAATTTTATACTCCCATATTTACAAGAAAGAACCTGGCTATGGAAATTTGGAACCTTTTGGTTGTGTATCCTTGTCTTAAACCATACAATCAAAATAAACTCTAGTTTCATACAACTAGGTGTGTGTTTCTTGGTTACAGTAACTCACAAGGGATACAAATGCATTAACTCTCATGGGAGAATTTTCATCTTAAGAGATGTGATTTTCAATGAGAATCACTTCTCATTTCATGAAGGTTTCATTGATACAAGAAATTCTTTAAAAGGATTAGTTGAACCTATGTGAATTTTGCTTCCAAATTACTCTATAGGTACCATTGTCAACAATACTCTTGAACCAAACAACAATACTACATGTCATCAAGAAGAAATCATAAGTTATAGTCTTACCAACAATGATAGAAATGATGGAGATCTTGGTGAATCTTTTACTGATACATCAAGAGAAAGCCAAGAAGAAGGTTCAACATCAACAGAGTCACTAGAGAACAATAGTCGAACTAAAACTGAAAGCAATCAACCTAACACCAACACTCATGAGATGGTGACCAGAATCAAAGCTGGAATTTACAAGCCTAAGCAACCATACACAAGATTGCCAAAGGTTCGTAAAGATGACAAAGAATCAGGAAATGTCAAGGAAGCTCTAATCAAGCAAAAATGGAAAGAAGCCATGGATGTAGAATTCAAGGCTCTAATGTCTAATCAAACTTGGACATTAATACCATTCAATGGTTAAGAAAACATCATAGACTCAAAATGGGTCTTCAAAACTAAGTATAAATCAGATGGTTCAATCAAAAGAAGAAAAGGAAGACTTGTTGCAAGAGGTTTTTAGCAAATAACATACATAAACTTTGATGAAACTTTCTATCCTGTGGTCGAGTCTAGCTCTGTTAGAATCATAGCAGCCATTGTAATACATTTCATTTGGAATGTTAGGTAACTTGACATAAACAATGACTTCTTAAATGGAAATATGAAGAAAATAGTTTTTATGTATCGACCTAAAGGCTACATAGACTTAATCCAACTGAATTATATATGTAGGTTGCCCAAGGCCATATATGGTTTGAAGCAGGCACCAAGGGCTTGGTTTGATTAACTAAGAAACATTTGGAATTGGGGTTTTCAAAACACCAAAAGTGATTCTTCTCTATTCATGTTTAGAGGTACAAATCATACCACAATCCTTCTCATTTATGTTGATGACATTATTATAATAGGAAGCAACGTCCAATATTAGAAACATTCATTAATCAATTGAACGTTGTTTTCTTACTGAAAGACTTAGGACATACACACTACTTTTTTGGCATTGAAGTACAAAGGAATGATAGTGGAATATACCTAAGATAAACTAAGTACATAAAATATATCCTGAAGAAGTTCAACATGTAGACAATTTATGCTTGTCCAATATCAATGGTGGCTGATAGACTATTCACTACAGAAGGGGAACCAATGACCAATGCTACTTTGTACAGAAAAGCCATAGGTGCATTGCAATATTTGACCAGCACAAGGCCATACATTGCTTTTGTTGTCAATAAACTCAATCAATACATGAGCACACCTACCATAGATTACTGGCTAGGAATATAAAGAATACTAAGATATCTTCAAGGCATAATGAACCTTTAAATGATCTTATTCTGATGCAGATTGGGTAACTAGTACTAATGACAGAAAATTCATGACAGAACAATGTCTGTTTCTTCGAGAAACTCTTGTTTCTTGGTCTTCAAGAAAACAAAAGGTAGTATCATGATCAAGCACATAATGAGAATACAAAGCCTTGATTGATCTTGCTGCTGAAGAAACTTGGATTAGATCTTTGCTAACATAACTAAAACTACAAATGCTCAAAAAACCAATTCTGTGGTGTGATAATATATGTGCCAAGTTAATTGCTTCTAATCTAGTAATGTATGCACAATTTAAACACATTAAAATAGATGTGCACTACATACATGATTAATTCCTACAAAATAAAGTGTTGAGATTGTTGATAAGGGAAGCACTAGTAATCTCGTAGTGTTTCTGGTTTTTGATGATGACAACACATTATTAATAACACATGTACTGATATGAGTTACATGTTCAAAACTTTCTTGTGTATGAATTCTTGAAGAACATGTTTGTGTTGATTCGGTTTATGTGTGCATATTCACTATTTCACATGAGATATCATCTGTGATTACATAACATATGTTTTAGAAAAGAAAACCACATGTACTTAGTTGAACTTATATTGTGTGACAAAACTGCAAGTTTTAAGTCAACTTCATTATGAAGCAAGTCGATTAAAACTCGTGACTTTGCAAAGATTTTCAAAAACAGTGCTGTGAGTATTTTTGAATGAAAGATTTTCAAAACTACATTGAAGTGACATAGTTGACTGTATGCATTGGCTACTCGACTTAGTTAGTTATGTTTTGAATTTCTGTTGATGCTTGTGAAGTATAACAACTATATTTTGTTTCTTTAACCAAGCATTAATTTCTAGTCAACTGAATTAAATGCTTAATCAATTTGGTTGCTCTGACTGCTACTAAATGACATAACTGTCTGACTGAATTCGACTGTATTAGTAGTGAAGTCGGCTACGGGAGCGTCTATTTAACAGAAAAATATAAATAGACGTGATTCGGTATTCCAAAGACACTTTGGTTATTCTAACATTTTCATTCTATTGTTTCAGATTTTGATCTCAGTGTAAAACTCCAAGAACTTATCAAGAAGACCATGGAGGTCATTCTTTTATAGTTGCTTGAAGAACAAGGTTGTCATGCTGAAAGAAAGACTTGATCATACTACACATTGAGGTGTTCTGGAAACATGATCATCTACTTCTCTCAATCTTGTGAAGATTTTGGCTACCCTGTTGTGATTACAGGAAGAGAACGTGCTGCACTCTGGGAACTTTGAGGACTGTTCAAAGTTGACAAAGACTGCAGGAGAGGGGATATCTTGCTAATGTTCTTTGGGTGTTGTATGCCTATATTTTGGTTAGAGGGTTTGAGAGGTGCAAAAACCTTGTTGTAAAAACCTTGACCATTATAGTGCATTTGCTTCCGGGTACAGGAAGGACACTAAATGTAGGCATTTTGGCCAAACCGGTATCGAAACTGTGTTTGAATTTTCTATCCCTGATCTCTTTACTTTCAAGTCGACTTTATTTTTAGTATAGTCAACTATTTTTCGCTGCACTGATGTATATTTTTCGTACGAGATTTAAGAAACTATTGAAAGTTTTATGCTTTGCGAAAAAGATTTTGAAAAGACTTTGATTTTTGATTTACACCAATTCACCCCCCTTGGTGTTGAAGCAAGGCCATTCTTTTTCCAACAATTGGCACTAGAGCTGATTTTCATAAGATATTCAAAAAACTAGTCGACTGCATTTTTCTTTGAATTGATTGTATTCCTGGCAAATGACTTCTAGTTTTCAGACCTTTGGTGAAGGTGCATCTACAAACAGATCACGACTGTTTGTTGATGAAAACTATCCTTTTTGGAAAATTCGAATGCAAATTTTTCTTGAATTCATGGATAGAGGTATTTGGGATGCAATAGTAAATGGTCCTTTTAAGCCAACTCATGTTATTAATGGAAATATTGTTTTGAAAATTTTTTCTGAGTGGTCTCAAGATGAAAATCGTAAAGCATAGTATGATGTTAAAGCACGAAATATTATTGCCTCTACACTAACAGTTGATGAATTTTTCAGGATATCTCAATGCAAAAGTGCTAAAGAAATGTGGGATGTCTTGGAAGTCACACATGAAGGTACTTATGAGGTTAAGAGAGCTAGAAAGAATTCTTTGATACAAGAGTATGAACTTTTCAGAATGAGGATAGGTAAAACCATATATGAGGTTCAGAAAAGGTTCATTCATATTGTCAACCATCTAATGGCTCTTGGAATTTTTTTTGAGAAAGAGGAGATCAACATCAAGATTCTCAAAAGTATAAATAGAAACTAACAACCAAAAATCATTGCAATCTATGAATCCAAGGATCTTACTAGCATGAGCATGGCTACCTTGTTTGGGAAGCTAAGAGAACATGAATTTGAACATGGAAGATTGAAAGATGAGGAAAAGATTGACGAAAAGAAGTCCATAGCATTGAAAGTTACCAGCAAAGATTGCACAATCAGAGGATGATTCAGATGCAGAATTGGACAACAATGAACTGATGTCTATGGTGGTAAGGAAATTCAATCGATTTATGAAGAATAATAGTCAACTTAGTAACCATGTAGGAAATAGCAAAGCCAAGAAAGCTTCAATCAAATGTAATTCAATGTTATGAATACGACAAAGAAGGACACATCAAGCCTAATTGTCTAGATCTGAAGTTGAAGCAGAAAGCTAACAAGAGGTTTCCTAAGGAAAAGAACAGAAAGAAAAAGAGTGCTTATATTGCCTGGGAAAACAGTGGTTCAAAATCCTCAAGTGATGAAGATCTTGATCGTGAGGAGGAATCAAACATATGCTTCATGGTTGGAACATCACTAGCAGATTATGAGAGTGATACATAGTTTGAGAAATAATCGATTGAGGTGAAGTACGACCTGTTGCTGAATGCATTTTAGGAAATACATGCTGAAGCAACGCAACTACAATATAAGGTTAATCAACTTAACTCTGAGAAAAATGATTATGAGTATAGAATCAACAATCTTGTCAATGATAATGAGAAATTACAAAAGGAATTAGATGTTGCTTTATTATCTGCTAAAACAGTAATTACTGAGACTATTACTATTGAAAAGAAATGTGAAAAATGTCCTACTCATGTTGAACAAATAGATTACTTGACTAGCACGGTAGCTAAATTCACACAGGATAGAGATAATTTGAATGCTATTTTAAAGTCTTCAGGTAAAGCTATATATAGGCAAGGAATTGGATATAAAGCTCAATCTAATAAGGCTAATACAAAGAAGTTTACTGAATTGAGTAAACCTGTTAAACATGCTTACTTTTACTGCAATAACATTGGTCATACTTTTAGAAATTGCTTTTACAAAAAGGTTGGTGTTCCTAAAGGCTTATATAAATGGATTCCTAAGGAACATCTAGCTATAACTAACAATCAAGGACCCAAATTCAAATGGGTACCTGCATTAAAAAGTTTGAATTGGTTTGCAGGTTAGCAACAATTGCCGTGACATGCAGTGAGAACTCAAGGATGAACTAACATGATTACATCAAGTTTCTTGAGTATCTTCAACTAGTAAAAGATATCATCTTACTGCGTGATGCATAAAAGTTGTTTGATTGATGATGTTTGATTGTGTGTATGATTGATTGATTGTTTGTTTGTCTGTATTGATGTGAAAAATTATCTTTATGTCTTTTAATCGACTGGATTATGAGCACAATTGATTGTATGTCTATGTATGTACTATTATGTTTTTTGAAATCTCTCTGTCATACAATAGTCAACTTAAGATTTTATAAAATTGACTTTGTACCTCTGTTTTGGGCTTTCTAAATTTGAAATTTCAAAATGGGCAAAATTTTGTTGAATGTAGTTCACGCCTTTTTATAGTGCGTCTCATTCTTTGAACTGAAATAGAAATTAGCCTAAGTGTTTTGTCAAATTCCTAAAACCCTAGACTGAGAAAGAAGATTTCCAAGAATCCACACTCTATGGCATCCACAAGTCACGCTGTTGAAGGAAACAAGGGAAAAGGAGTCACTGCTATAAGAAGTTTTGATCCCATTGGATGGATCAATGATGAAGAAACAAGGGAAAGATTTCTGAATGGTACTGTCAAGATTGTCGCTACTCCAATGAATCTGAATCTGAATATGTTTGAGAAGGAGGGTGTTGAGACTTTGGCAAGTGTACCAAATCGTTCAAGTAATAAAACCGGTAAGACCGGATATCGTTTCCCAAGAGACTCGTTTCATTAGACAATCGTATAATTTCTAACTAACCTATGCTTCCATAAATTTAGTTTTGGTACAATTAAAGTAACTATGAACCATAAATGATAAGAGTGATCTTAAGTACTCAAACACTTTGAAATGGAATGATTAGAAATGATATGGAATGATATTGTTGGGGGTATGATTTCACCTACTTCACTCTTATGTATAGAAAATCACTTCCTCTTCATTAATATGTCAATGTCAATCTACTAATTTACTTAAACCCCAATCCCTTTGTAGAAAGAGCCTAGACTTCCTTATTAGGCTTCAATCCCTTGGAAAACCTAAGAATTATTTCCGCAATAAGAAATGAGATTTTAAGACAACCAAAGGTCCCAGTCCTATCTCTATATACTATTTCCTTTAGGTGTTTAACCCAAGTCAAGATTTACCCAACATTTCCAAATATCAAGCAAACCCTAAAATCATGTTATGGGTAACAACTTCACAACAAGCATTAAGAGAAGGAATTAAACACTAACAATCAATGAAAGAGGCATATATTCATTCAAAACACAATAGTTTACACAATAGTTCAGTGGCTACATTAATCCCCAACAATAATAAACTAGCTCTCCATGAATGGAGAACTCAAGCTTACAACAATGGTGGAGATGGAAGAAGAAAGAAGACCCAAGGATGAAGAAGGACTGTTCCTACAGCTCCTAGCTCGCCTCCAAGAGCTCTAAATGTGAGGAATCGTGTTTTGGGCAGCAAAAGATCGAGACCTCTTCGCATTTTAGGCCTAGAAAGACCTATTTTTTCCACATAAGCATTGCCACTGCTCAGCTGCACCCCAGCTATAGCCCAACTGCAGACTTCCAGAGAGTTGGGCGCTCAGCTGCACCCCAGCTGCATCCCAGCGGCAACCTTCTAGAGAGCAGGGCGCTCAACTGCTCCCCAGCGGCAACATTCCAAAATTCAACTATTTTGCTATTTTTCTTGCGTTCTTTGGGTTCCAACGCCTTCATTTGATGCATAGATTTCTTCTAACTACTTTAAGTGTGACGCCTGGGCGCTGACGAGGGCGGAGAGTGATCGCCGGTGCAAGAGGCATGGACAAAGAGCGACTCCTGGCAGGCTTCGAGTGGAAGGGGCACATGGACGAATCGAACATACACCGGAATGAGAGGGATCTAGAGACTGTATAGGTATGGGACTATACTGTTGAAGGATAACATAAAGGAATTGATTTAACTACTCATATCAACAAATGCATTTGCTTTTCGGTAGCCTAACTCATAAGAACTTCATGGTTAAGCGTGCTTAGCCTAGAGTAATTATGGGATGGATGACTTTCCGGGAAGTTTTCTCGAAAAGTGTGTGAGTAAGCACAAAGCACACTGGAAAGCCTCGTGTTGATGTGTGGAGGCAGTCAACAGTCCCTGTAAGTTGGAGGGGCGTTACATTAAGCACATAAAAGCAGGGATTAATGATCAAAATATTTCATTAAAGCTTAAAGTGCAACCACTTAACAAACTAAGAGGAAACCAAGATTTACAAGGCAAAAGGTTAAGGAAGAGTTGACATTTTCTCTTAATTCATTACTGAAATCATGGTAAAATATGTCCTTATCAGAGGGATTCATGTTTCCTGACTGGGTTGAAAGACAAGGATTATCCATCTTTGTGCAGATGAAAGGATATTGGTATCCGAACCTAGTGAATGTGTTCTATCACAATTTGAAGGTAGTAAATGACGACGTACACTCCAGAGTGAAAGGTATTGACATTCAGATTGATGATTTTATGTGGAATAGCATTACAAATTTACCGTCTGAGGGAGCTTCTTCACACTTACCATCTGTTGAAGCTAATGCTTTGCTTAACAAGATAAGGCTATACAAAGATTGGTTAAGGTTTCTTGGAAGGTATTCTACTAAAAGGATCTTTGCGCTTGAAGGACTATTGAAGGAAGAAAAGATCGTTGCTTATTTTCTAGCTTGGATAATTCTACCAAGAAGAATGAGAAAACATAAGATGACCACTGAAGACATTTATTTGCTTCACACAATTAAAAACAACATACCCATAAACTAGTTACAAGTTGTAAAAGATCACATGAAGAGTGTTGCACTATAAAGATCACTTTATCTGCCATATGCTGCTTTTATAAGCAAAGTGCTTGTGCTGCAAGGAGTTGAAATTAGCAATGAGCAAAAGTACTTCTAGAACTCTTCAAATGTTTTTGATCGAGACTTTGTCACGTCTCTTAGCTTGGTAAAGGCCATAAATGGATGAAGCTTCATGGGTGAAGATAATTCTCGGTATAGCACAGGGAGCACACCAGCTGCAATTGAGGAACAGACAAATTTCTTCCTTGAAACAAATTTTGAAAGATACATTGCTGAACAAATCATAATTTTACATGACAAGTTTGACAAGTTTGCAAGAGAACATGGTGTTGTTCAACAACAAGAGGAGGAAAGTTCATCTGATGAGGATTCAATGGAATCTTTCTGAGGGATGTTAGGAAATCTTGCTTGTTGTCTTTGCATCAGTGTGTTCTGGTTTAGTTAAACTTTGTTTGATAATTATCTCATTTTGTCTTAGTATATTCTGAAAATGGTTTAGCTTGCCATTTTGTCTGTCTAGTGGTCTAATCAGGTTGTAATACCTTTTGATATATCAATGAAATCAGTTGTTTCAATTTTAATTCTACCTGCTTTGTGACTAATGAAGATGATTATGCATATATTTACTGTTACATTAACTCTTTTGCATATTCAGTTCATATCTGTATTACTTTCTTGCATTTAAATGATTCTAAAATGCTTGATCTTCAAAAGATCTTGAAAGGTTTTACAGGCAACATTGCTTCTGGACATACTACTGGAATCTCAACTTACTTGGAGAGTAATGAAAATCGACTGAGAATATGGATCAATCGACTATTGGTTAACAGGGGTTATAAATTCCATGATTTGGAATTTGGTTATACTATTATTTGGTCATATTCTATATTGTTTTCTTTCAATATATCTCTGCTTTATAATTGATTGATATATCTGCAAGATTATATTGTGATATTGTTGATTGATTGTATCTATGCTTGATTGAATTGTTTGCAATTCTGTTTCTGATACAATTCTGATACATGCTTTTATATGCTTTGAAATCTGTGATATCTACATTGTGCATTTGATTTTTGATTATAAGACATGCATAATAACAAGGGGAGTATTACATGATAGTTTGGATATTTCACATGCCTACACTTTAGGGGGAGATTATTTCTTTATCATGTGATTATCTGTGTCAGGGGAGCATCTTTGATTGATTAATATGTTTATATTGATTCATCTCTCGAAAATCATTTATCACCATATCTTTATCATAAGAGAGTACCTTTTTTGCTAATGCACAAAGGGGGAGAAAAGTTTGACTGTTTTGATAAAAAGGATATATGTTGTCTTTGTGACTCTGATATATTTGTTTTGAATTTGAGAAAGACTTCATTTGTTTGCTCTGATATATTGATAAAATCATTTAATCACTTGCTCTGATACAGTTTGGTTATATGAGCTCTAATATAGTTTGATTATATGATTGATTTTAAAAGTTGTTGTGTACAAACATGGTTGTTTATTAATCATGGTTGTGCATCATAAAGAAAGGGGGAGATTGTTGAGATTGTTGATAAGGTAAGCATTGGTTTAGATCAACCTTAATCTCACAATGTTTCTAGTTTTTTATGATGACAACACATTATTAATAACACATGTTATATTTGTGTTACATGTTCAAAACTTTCTTGTGTATGAATTTTTGAAGAACATGTTTGTGTTGATTCTATATATGTGTGCATATTCACTGTTTCACATGAGATATCATCTGTGATTGCATAACATATGTTTTAGAAAAGAAAACCACATGCACTTAGTTGAACTTATATTGTGTGACAAAACTGCAAGTTTTAAGTCGACTTCATTATGAAGCAAGTCGATTAAAACTCATGACTTTGAACAGATTTTCAAAAACAATTCTATGATTATTTTTGCATGAAAGATTTTCAAAACTGCATTGAAGTGACATAGTCGACTGTATCTGCAGACTACTCGACTTAGTTAGTTATGTTTTGAATTTCTGTTGATGCTTGTGAACTATAACGACTATATTTTGTTTCTTTGACCAAGCATTAATTTCTAGTCAACTAAATTAAATGATTAATCAATTTGGTTGATCTGACTGCTACTAAATGATATAACTGTTTTAACTGTCTGACTGAAGTTGACTGTATTAGTAGTGAAGTCGACTACATGAGTGTCTGTTTAACAGAAAACTATAAATAAACGTGATTCTGTATGCCACAGAGACTTTGCTTATTCTAACATTTTCATTCTATTGTTTCAAGTTTTGATCTCTATGAAAAGCTCCAAGAACTTATCAAGAATACCGTGGAGATCGTTCTTTGATAGTTGCTTGAAGGGCAAGGTTGTCGTGCTGAAAGAAAGACTTAATCATACTGCACATTGAGGTGTTTTGGAAACGTGATCATCTACTTCTCTTAATCTTGTGAAGATTGTGCTGCCCTGTTGTGATTACAGAAGAGGATGTGCTGCGTTCTGGGAACTTTGAGCACTGTTCAAAGTTTACAAAGACTACAGGAGAGAGAATATCTTGTTGTTGTTTCGTGGGTGTTGTATGCCTATATTTTGGTTAGAGGGTTAAAGAGGTGTTTTATATTTTGACGTGGAGGTCTCTATAGAAACCTTGTTGTAAAAACCTTGACCATTATAGTGCATTGGCTTCCGGGTACAGAAAGGACACTAGATGTAGACAATTTGGCCGAACCAGTATAAAAACTGTGTTTGAATTTTCTATCCCCGATCTCTTTACTTTCAAGTCGACTTTATTTTTAGTATAATCAACTATTTTCCGCTGCACTGATTTATCTTTTTCATACGAGATTCAAGAAACTTTTGAAAGTTTTATACTTTGCAAAAAAGATTTTGAAAAGACTCTGATTTTTTATTTACACCAATTCACCCCCTCTTGGTGTTGAAACTAGGCCATTCTTTTTCCAACATAAAGTAATTTGACCTATGTTCCTTGTACTAATCAAATTTTAGACTGTTTGAATAAACCTCTCACTAATACAAGATTCAACTTTCTAAGAGACAAACTTGACATAACCATGTCACAACCACTTTGAGAGGGGAAGTTAGACATGATCAAATATTTTATCAAATATCCTATCATTTATGACTACTGATTTTGGAGATTCATAATATTAAGTTTGTTTTATGATGTAATATTACCATAATGAGTGTAATTATTCATCAACATCCGGTTTAGGAAAGTATTTGTTTATATTACCATAATTATAGGATCTTGATTGTACATTAATACTTGTATTTAAAAAATAATCAATTCAAATTATGACATTCAATACCATTTTCTATCTACGTCTTTAGTCTTGTCTCTACAAATGTGTGACAATATGATCATGTGTGAAATTTACATTGATTTTTCTTCAGCGATAGATATATAACTTGTGATTTGTTTGGATCTAATAATATTAGCTTACTATTTTCTGGTTTGTGCTATGTATTTATTTTTTTCTCTTGCAATGGTCATTATTTTGACATGAGGAAAGGATATTGCAGGTTCAGATAAAGGAAAACAATAATGCAATAGAGTCTTTGAGATATGAGGTGTTTTCTTATTTTGTTTAGAGATGAATGTAAAATAGTAATGATATGGTATTATATATTTTAAAAACTAGATGACTGTGAGATGTATAGTAATGGTATGGTCTTATATAGTGAATTTTTAAATATTCTATAGTTAAAGATTATATATTATTATTCACATATTTGTATGTAAATTACATCTTTCTCTGTTGACTAAAATTGTTTCTTTATCAAATTTTAATTACTCAAGAGAATAAATATATCTAATTTATCCAATTATTACATATTTTGTCAATATATTAAAATATATTAATATATATTTTTTTCCAAATCTCACCAATTTGTCATTGGTATAGATGCATTTGAAAAAAAAGTGGTTAAAATATGGGTACTTTCGTAAAAGATAGTTTTAAATTTTAGGTTAAATATATGTTTTGATCCTCATATTTGTACCCAATTCTCAACTGGGTCCTCATGTTTTTTTGTCCAAATTGCATCCAAATATTTGTTAATTTGAGGCAATAAAGCCCTCTCCGTTAACTTCCCACTGACGTCGTCTAACTGTGCTGAGCTGTAAATATTTTTATATTGATGGCATTATGCATTAAGTTTAATGGGTATTTTTTTGTATAATAAAAATACCACGTGCAAAACTAAATTCCTCCAAAGTTGTTAGCCCTAAGCCCTTATTTATGTTTCAACTTCAGCCTCAACCTCACCATAAAAAAGGAACGTGTGATTGGTAAAGAAGATTATTGGTGGGATCCAAATCATCCGAAACAGGGCTACCAGGTCCCCAAGTTGCAGGAATAGCATCGAACCATTTCGGGGAAATTGAGTATGTCATTTTCTCCTCGGAGTTTGAAGGCTTCACGGTCGTAGGCCATGGCGACATCCTCGGCCATGTCAAATGTGCCTAACCAGAGACGTGTTCTGTTTCAAGGAAGACGAATTTCAGCGACCCATTTTCCCCAATGGCATTGCCTCACTCCTCTGTAGAGCTTGGTGGTGTTTATGGGCTGCGTTGGAGGCCTAAACAATGGCCTTCCATCTGGCCCCAAGTGGGTGAACATTCCTCTGGGACTTAGATTCATAGCGTCTCTCCAATGCTGAAGAAGTTGTTGCGGATGCTGTTGATGGTGGTTGTGGTGAGGAAGAGAAGAATCTCGGGCCATGTTTGGTGGAAAGGGAAGGTTTTTTTTTTGGGAGCCGAATGATATCATCTGTTGGGGGTTTTGGAAAGAGGGGTGAGGGAAAGGTGAATTTGTGGCTCGGAATTGGTGCGAAAATTGCATTAGGTTGAGGCTGAAGTTAATACATAATGCCAGGAATATAAAAATATTTACAGCTCAGCATACAGTTAGACGACATAAGTGGGAAGTTAACGGAGAGAGCTTTATTGCCTCAAATTAACAAATATTTGGATGTAATTGGGACAAAAAAACATGAGGACCCAGTTAAGAATTGGGTACAAATACGAGGATCAAAACATATATGTAACCTAAATTTCATAATGTCTAACCTACATAATTTAGTATAAGTAGATTGGTGCCCCAAAGTTATTTAAACGTTAAAGGCAGTATTGTTTTAATTATATTCATTTTGGTAATATTGGATTAAAAACACTTAAATTAAGCTAGGAATACATTTACCTAACGTGTTTGGTTACCTTATTTTTGCTTTGTCATTTGTTTTCCAGCATTTTATTATTACATAATGATTTCATATTGGATGTAGAATTGAAGGAAGTAAATGAAGACGAAGGATTAAAAAGTTTGTATCAAGAAATTTAAAAAAAAGTAAAGAAATGAACTATTTTCCTTCGAATATCAACACCGTAGGGTTGGAATGCTAATGGTAGCACTAGGCACTTGTCTAACAATCATGCTAATGGTAACCTAATAATTAATCTTATATGACTAAATAACTTAGAGAATAGAAATATGAAAGTTTTTGTTTTCCCAATTTGTAACCTAAACGTATGACTCTATGCATCCTAATATTAGAAAGAAAAAAAGAAGATAGGAATCTAGGGTTTGGAGACATCAAAGGTCAACTCCTTTTCTATGTCAATTAATTGAGTTTTGCTTTAGCTTTACATTTTCTTTTTCTTTTCCATGTCTATTCACATCTACTTGTTATGTACATCTAATTAAGTAATTATATTTCTTTTAATAACTTATTTATGCCATGATTGGATGATAGTAAACTATACAAGGTAAATTAGTATGTGATCTTAGTGGTTGAGCTAATAAGGAAGAGCAACAAATTATCTAATGACTACAATTTCAATTAGAATTGCTAAGAAATTACTTAGTTTGAGTAATTGGATTTTAATTGAGTGAATTCAAAGATATGTATAGATAGTAAGAAATAATAAAGAGAAGCATGTTCATTATTTACTATAAAAACATTTATATAAAGAAGTTGATAAATTTTGTAATAAAAGTTTTATTTTTATTATAAACACTTATTTATAAAATTTTGTAATGATTTTTTTTTTCATTGCGTTAATGTTCAACGAATTATAGGGGTGAAGACTTCACCTAAAAAGTTTGTTTGGAATTGCTCGAGTTTTTCTTGTAATATACATTATTATATAACCGCTCATTATGTTTTCTTAAGTTTGTTACTTTACCTTCTTGTCTCAATCATGGTTTAAATTAATTTTTTGGCAACTCCATCGTGTAATATTATATATTGATTTTAAGAGTCGAATAAAGCTTACAAGAAAAAAAAATGTCACAACAACGTGAGAGATCACAAAAACACTCATTTCTTTAATAAAAAATGTCTTAATTGGGTCCTAATATTTGTAAAATTGAGCCAATTGAATCCAAATATTTGAAAATTTGAGCCAATTAAACTCTGTTCGTTAAATCTTCACAAACGGTATTAACCGCGGCTGACTTGTTGCACACTAATGTTAAAGTTTTTGATTATGTGGAATTTTTATTTAATTTGAGACATTATGACATGGCAAAGAGTTTTACTTATCTTCATATTAGGGTCCACCATCGCCGCTATCGTCGACGGTCACCATTTTCACCATCACGGCTAGACCCTCTTCAACTATCGTTTGTAATCAATCCTTGCATCATCCAAACACAATAACAAACCACTCAATATCAAATCCCTAATCTACAGAGAAGCTAAACCCTCTCGTATCTATCAACCTTGATCTTCTATCTTTTAAACTTTTGGATCCAACATCACTTTGGTTGTTTAATCTGGTTGGCATTTTCTATATTTCACAGATAATGGGGAAATTACCGTTCATGACTGTACACTTACCGAATGTCAGTAGTATGCTACTAACATACTTCATGAATGTATAATTACAAAATTTAAAAAAAATTGAAGAACAAAACCCAAATTTTCGTAAAGTTGAGCAGAAACCTCTTCACATTACCATTGCTATATCTCGCCACCAAAATCACCTACGATGAAACCTAACCTCTGAAAGAAAGAAAATAAAATAGTACTATGATAGTTTGTTGTAACAGTGAAACAAACCCTAATTCAAAAGTTTGGTTTGATTAATCCAGTTAACCCGGAAAAAATTTCTCCATAATCACTTTCTTCTTGTTATACATATAACTTATCCACAATTTTGTTGGCTGAAATCAGTCACTACAAAATATTTCATCAACTTGCGAAATTTCTTTTTCCCCAAGATAATTCTTCTACTTTCCTCTCTATAAGAGATAAGTTATCCATATTCCCTCATCCTCCATAAACTTCTATATTTTTTGGGTTAAGAAAAAAGTCAATATTGTCTGCACAAAATCTACCCTTTTGAAGTTTTCTAAGTAGAACAAAACAACCGAAATAGAAGTATCGAATCCCCCATTTGCAAAGCGGCATTTGCGGAGAGGCGTTTGAAGAGGGGAAAATGCTTCTAGGGGAAATTGAAGATAATGGTTGGACACAAGATACAAAACTAGATCGTGAAATTTCCCTCCATCCACCACGCCACTACTATCTCAAGGTAAAAACTCTGATGCATGAGAATCTGGGATTCCAAGTAGGGCACCAAACAACGTGACTCTAATGCATGAGAATCTGGGATTACAAGTGGGGCACCAAACAACATGACTCTGATGCGTCTTTACACTAGTATAAAAATCATATTTTATGACCTACAAAAACGAACTATGACGTACATAGTTTTGTACGTTATAATAGGTTTACACATTTTATGACGTAGCAAAAATTTATGTCATGATAGCCTGAACATATTATGATGCAGTTTCTAAAATCAGTCCATTTTTTTATATGAATATTGAAGAAAATTGTTTCGAATTGATATTGAGTAAAATTATCTATGTTCACATTCATTAGAGTTATTTCTTGTTTTATAGACTTCTTGACATTCTTTCTTCTTCTTCGGAGCCAGCACAAATTTTAAGTTGTCATCCATAAAAAACGACAGCAAAATCTAACAAATTATGATAAAAAAAGAAATAAGTGAACATAGATAATTTTACTCAATATCAATTCGAAACAATTTTATCCAATATTCATATAAAAAATGGTGAAGTGTAGGGAGAAAATGGTGAAGTGCAGGCATCCCTCGCCACAAGAATTCATTTCTTGGTACTTAATTTCCCTCCGAACCAGGTTCACTTTCACTTGCCGTTGAATGTCTCCCACCCGAACTCGTTTCATTACCACCTGAACCCGTTTCAGATGAACTAATTTCATTTCTTTGCCTTATTTTCCTTCTTGGCCTTTCGCCACGTATTTCGGGAATTGGCACCCGAGGTTGAACCTTTGAAATGTCAAAGGAGCGCTTGCACAACATCCATTCACGACCAGCCTCGTCGTATCTGCCCTCCCTCAAAAGCTGCCTAAACCTTTCCAAGTGCATCATCGTAGCTTCAAAGTAAATAAATTCCCCTCAATTGGCCATCCTAAACTAAATAAACAACAAATTAAAGATTAGAAAAAGAAAAAGAAAACTGTGATAGAAGAATAACGGGTACCTGGTGGAGACGCTCTGACAGAAGAAGAAGAGGTAGGTGGAGAGTTGGAAAGAATAAAAACAAATGAAAAATTACACCTGGTGGAGATGCTCTGACAGAAGAAGAAGAAGAAGAAGAGGTAGGTGGAGACGTTGGAAAGAATAAGAGAAAATGAAAAATTACACTTCTTTTATTTCAAGTAATAAAAGAAGCTAATTGCACTAGTACAAAAACGACTTATGACGTACATAGTTTTGTACGTTACATTATATGACGTACAAAACTATGTACATCATAACTCGTTTTTGTACGTCATAAAATATGATTTTTGTACTAGTATTAGGTGCGTTGTCTAATGCATGGTCCAAGTTGGCTTCAGATTCTGCAAGCACCACTAAAACAACGTCGCTTGAAGGTGTACTAAAAGATAGGGTTTGAAGAACCATGAGCCACATGACGTTGCGACGAGAGGGAAAAGTTTTGAATATTTGGTGTTTCGTCGGACAATGGTGGTTGTTGGTGGTGACACTTGTGGAGCAGCGATGGGGAGGAGGGGGAGGGAGGAGAAGACAGACCTCTTTAAACATTAAGTAGAATTGAGATGGTAAAACATGTCACTCATTAAATTTAATCACAATGACACGTCCTCTTAAAAATAGTTACAACTCAGCATATGTTAACACCGTTTGAGAACATTTAACCGGCAAAATTGGCTCAATTTTACAAATATTATAACCCAATTGAGATAGTTGCTATTATGAGGACCCACTTGAGATTCTCACACAAATATGAGGACCACTTGAGATTTCCACACAAATATGAGAACCATCCGAATGTGTAAACCATTATAAAAATACGAACTCCTTTATTCAAGAATGATATAATATTGAGATGTAAATAAAATTATTTTACCACTGATCTTCTTTTATCGATTATTTTTATTACAAAAATATCACTTATCAACTTAATATGACAAGTAAATTTTACTCATCATAAGAAATCATCATAAAATTATTTTACTAATGTTAATTAAAATACTTTGCTACACTTGTTGAAGTTGTAAGAATAGTGATTTGTAAAGTCTAACATGTTATAAAATTATCCTTGTATTTTATAATTAAATAAATTCTTAATTATGACGATTAATTCTGTTTCATTCGTCCTTAATTATCTAACGATTTTTCGCGTTGACATATCTGATGAGGTATTTAATCATATACTTTCAAAACATTTAATTTTGGATTTTTTCTCTCCAAACCTAATGTGCTATATCATAAAACAATTGTTTCGAAATTTCTAATTTATATTTTATTTTATCAATCTGTCGATTAATTCGCTTCTACACATTAAATTAGAGTATGTTATCTCGAAAGTGACTTGGTATTTTAAAGAGCAACACATTTTATTCTTAACTCTCTTTTTAAAAGTTTTAAATTTAAATTCTTAAAACTAAGTACGCATACATATCTTAATATATATATATATATATATATATATATATATATATATATATATATATATATATATATATATATATAATAAAGTTTTCAAATCGAACAATTAATGCACGAGATATTTATTAATTTTAATTAAATCTAAAATCAACTTTCATGCAAAAGAAAGAGCTATCTTTTTTTTTTTAAAAGAGGAACTGTTTCACAATTAATTATTCAAGACAAATACCTTTTAAACATTAGTTAATATCAATTAAGAAAAAAAAAAAACCCTACAATGAATAACTTTAAATACAATTGAGACTTTTTCATACTCTTAATAATGATTTTCAATAAAATCGTCTAACTGTTTCAATTGATCATCATCATCTTCATCTTCTTGATCATCGTAGTACAACCTAAATTTCATTTTCAAACGTAACTTTTGGCACCAAATCATCCAGCATTGCATAAAAGTCTTTTGGGACATGACCCTTCACGAAGAAGGACCACTCATATTCATTACCATCACTTTCAACCCTAATTTTCCATACACTAACCCTTAATTTCCCATCACATCCTTAACAAACCTTTTTATTTTGCTTTTCTTAATCTCTTTTAAATCCATTATCATGCACATAATAAACCATGAGTAAAGTAAAGGCAAACGTATAGTTTTCGAGACAGAAAAGTAAACTAAATTAATTATAGAGATAATGAGGTTTTCCCTTTTTAATTCGTCGTGTAATGTTTATATATCCATCATGGTGTCAAATTAAAACGCTCGTTCCTGTTTTCGTCCTTTTCTCTTTTCATTGGAGTTTATTTTGTTCGATTAAAGTGCTTCTACAATAGTCTTTTTAATAGATTATCCATCTTCTTTGGAGGGACATCCTTAATCATTTTGAGTTTTGAGAAGCATTATCGTTTAAGCTCCACTTAATTATTAGTTATGATTAAACTAATCTAATCTAATACATGTTTACGTGGCACAAAAGGAACATGAACCCTATCTCAGAAATTTGAGATGAACATGTTGGCACCTTATGCTATTATTGCACACTAATCATTCAAAATAAGATGCTGAGTTTGTCACATTATCACCTACTTTGTCTATAATCGAAAGAGACTTAACAAAGACATCACGATCTCATGGCATATAAAATTCAAAGATAATATTAGCACTCCTTATTGTGTTCATTAAACAACCAAAAGTCTTTTGTAAATCCTTCCTTGTCACTCTTTCTTCCATCCACATCTTTTATAAAAGAGAGAATTTGATATAAAGACACAACTATGAAGAAATATTAATCTTTTATTTGATTAAAAAAATTGGGGCCTATATTTATTTTAAATCTTATTCAATTGTTAGTCTTGTTTTTATAGATGTTTTCTTGAAGAATTAAAAACATAATAAAATTTATAATTAAAAATATCAAATAAATACAGTTGGTTCTTTTCTACATTCATATTTTTATTGTATTTGATCGTATACAAAAATTAATTGTTATAACAATATATAAAGAGATTAATGAATGGTATTTAAAATAATTGACTAAACAAAGTTAATAATAAAAAAATAACTCATTGAAAAGGATATTTTTTGCAAAGAATTAATTGGAAAGCAATTAAAGTTTATAAAAATGGTACAATTTAAAGATCAATTTATGGACTCTATTTATATAAGAGATAAAGTTCACGAAAATTATTTTAAAAAGTAATTTTATGTGGTGAAATAAATTAATCACAAATCTTTAGCCGTCACATATATTTACAAAATCATTACGCTAAATTCGTGATCAAATATCATGTCATAAAATTATTATAACAAAAACAATATTTTATCATAAACATTGATTCTATAAAACTTATGACAATAAGATATAATTATATTAATATTATAAATCAATGAATATAAAAGAAAATAGTCCTCAATCGAAGTAATCTTCATCATGTTGCTCTTCTGGAGGAATAAGTAGTACCAGTGAAGAAGGGTGACTAAGTGAGAAATTCGAATTGTCTCATTTGCTCAACAAAGAAGCACAGCTTTATATTTTTGGCAATTAATGTGTTCTTTAAGTTATATGTTTCAATATTCTTCTAATGTATTCATATATTCATACACCATATCAAAATCTATACCTAACATTTTTTGTGAAGGCGACTTAGTTTGAAAAGTCATTTTACCTATCAATAAAAGAAACTAAACAATTTGGAAAATAATCTTTCAATTGAAACGAGCTACATATGAAAGTGTTATCGTATAATGCATACCCAATTGTTATTGTCGATTCAAATAGAACGATTATGATGATAAACCATTGTATTGAAAAGATTCAATCGAGATTCAAATAGAATAAATATGAAACATCCAAAAATAGAATAGTTACTAAAATAAAAATGTATAGTATATCAAATGAAGAAATTGTTCGAAATTAACTAATTTTCAAATCATTCTCTTATACTAAATCTTGGAATCGGTATCATGCCAAGACTTGGTCATTGTCCTAGTCTATGACTTAGAGTCGTACAATATTATATTCATAGAGAATAATTGTAATTTGTTTGTGAATATCATTATTAGTCAACATCCAATTTCGTCCAGAAAAGTAAACAATTAAAATTAAAAAATATGAGAATAATAATTAATGGTGGATAAAAAAAAAGGAAAATAATAAAATAATCTTCCTTAATGTAGGACACATCACTTTAGAATCTTTTCGAAATATTAGTTTAATATGGTAATAATTTGAATTAATATTATTGTTACGGTGTAAATTTATTGGGACCGAAGTACTAACCTTAATGACGTCTTCTTCTGTGCTTCTGCCCGCTTTTCGTGATTTCTGACCGTACGTCTTCTCGTCAACTTCAGCCGTCCGGTGATCTCCTAGCTTTGACGGGGGGGAGGTACCTGAAAAGGCACTCCGACGCTCAAGTTAGGCGTGTATTGAGGATTCTCTGTGTGAGAGAATTAATGAGAGAGGTGATGTGCAGTATGAACTGTGAGTAAAGTGTATTTTGAGAGCGTACCTTGTTTGGAATCCTCTGGCCTTTATTTATAGGCTTTGGATTGATATAATATTAACAGCAATAACAGTAATATAAACAGAATAAAATATAATCTTACTTGACATATCTCTGTTATAATATCTTCGCAAGATATATCTGGTGAATATATCTGAATGATATATTTTTATGAATTGGGCCTTGAGCCCAGTGAGAATGTGGCGCTATAGTGGGCTGCTTGTCCACTAAGACCGTTCGGTTTCTAAGTATTTCCGGTCGTTGGAAATATGACACCGTACAATTATAGTAATAATTATAAGCAATATTTAAAAATAATATGTTTATTGCTACATTAGTTTCTTCCTAAAGAGATTGCTACATTAGTTTCTTCCTAAAGAGAAAAATATGTTTCTCTTTTTTGAATATTATTTGATTTATTTTTCTTGCAATCAAGACATTTTTTTTCCTATTTTGTCCATTGTCATTTAATTCTCAATTAAGGCAAGATCGTCATAATATTACAATATGTGCCTATAAATACACACTGTGAAAGAAAAAGGGGACTGGAAAAAATAGAGTAAAAGACCCAGAGATAATAGAGATTGAAAGAGAGAGTATAGAAAAAAACAGGTTCTCACACATAGGGGTTCTATCATCAACAACAACTGAAGAAACACTAAAGGAATTCCAGAAGCTAACAAAGGTATGTCACCTCTACACTCTTATTTTTTTCTTTTTTATTATACTTTGAAGTTTTCTTCCAAAGATATTATTATTTTTTACACACAGATAATGTTTTCTTAAAATCATAAATTTTTGAATATAAGTACGCGTTGGCCTAGGGCCAATTTCTTTTTTTTTCTTTTTCCACCATTATTTTTTATATAAAAAATAAAAAATATTTAAAATCAAAAGAGGTTAATTTTTTTAAACTAAACATTTTTTTTTTCCAAAACTACGTGATTCCTGATTCTCCATCATATAGGAGCAAGCTCAATCCTTGTCAGGTTCACATTTCAAAAATCTCAAACAATCCTTTTTTTTAACAAACTCTCTAACTTTTTTCTAGATAAAGAACCATGTGATCCCTGATTGTCCATTATAAATGGATATTCAATCGTCATCAATTGTAGAAAAAAACAAACGAGCTCAATTTTATATAAAAGCTCGTAATATAATATTCTCTGCTTTGGTATTAGATGAATTTTACAGGATTTTAGTGTGCAAAACGTCTTAGGAGATGTGGGAAGTTCTTCATGTAACACATGAAGGAACCGATGATGTAAAGAGTTCCAGGAAAAACACCTTGATACAAGAATATGAGATGTTCATGATGCTACAAGGTGAAACCATCAGTGATGTGCAAAAACGCTTCACACATATCGTCAACCATCTTTTTGGTTTAGGTAAGAAATTTGACACTGATGAATTAAACCATAAAATTCTGAAATCTTTGAACAAGATGTGGTAGCCAAAGGTTCTTGTGATAACTGAGTCTCAAGACTTGACGTCTGTACCTATTGTTTACACCCTGGCAAGTGTACCAGATTGTATCAAGTAATGAATAGATGGTTGTTGGAAAACAGGTAGGCTTCTTTATACCAAGAGGGGGGGGGGTGAATTGGTGATGTTTCAAAAATATGTTCTTTTCACAATCTTGAAAACAAAGTATAAAACTTTTTAAACTTTCTTGAAATGCAAGCAATCAGAAAATGTATGCAGCGGAAAAAACAAAGTAGACTGCGTTAGAAATATAGTCGACTCGAATGTAAAAGATAAGGAATAGAGAAAATCAAACACATGTTTTTATACTGGTTCGGCCAACAATGCCTACATCTAGTGTCCTTCCACTTGGAAGCAAATGCACTATAATAGTTGCGTTTTTACAACAAGGAATTTATAGAAGACCTCCACGTCAAAAATATAAATCCCCTCTCTAACCCAAAACCAAAATATAGTTGTACAAAAAAACCAGAATTGTAGCAAGAATCCACTTCTTCTACAATCTGCAACACCACTTTGAACAATCCTCAAAGTGCACTATCCCCCTGTATCACAACAGGTACAATTCCAGTAGTCTTCATAGGATGCCAAGCCTTCAACACGATCAAACAGATGCACTTTTCTTGTGCAGGTAATGATCAACAAGTGTAAGCGCACAATGTCTCCTCGATGAATCTCGTTCTAGAAAGATCACCACCGTCTTCTTGGATTATTTTTGGGAGCTAAGAGAAATCTGAAACAAATGAAATTGTCAGTTCATTAAAAGTCTCTGAACAAACTTGTGTTCAGTCTATTTATAGATTTCTGTTATACAGTCCGATTCTCAGTCGAATGTGCTACTAATTCAGTCGACTGTATTATAACAGTTATAACAGTTCAGTCAACATAATAGCCCACGGTCAACAAATAACAGAACACATTCAATACAGTTGACCAAGTCATCAATGCTCAACTAACTTTTAAAAATATAGCTGTTATAGTGCAATAGCATAACAAAATTCCAAATCAGACAACAAATATAGTCGAATACGTAAACCACATAGTCGACATCAACCAAGTAAAACATTTTGAAATTCTTTTCTTCTCAAATATACACATAACACTGATCTTTAAAATCTGCACAAAGACTTTAGCATTGTCGAATCCATTTGCAATGTAATCGACTATACTAGAACTTTGCTATACAGTTAGAAGTTCATAAAAGTGCTTGTGTTTTTCAGCTTTAAAACATGTGCAGTAAAGCATTTTAAATGATGCAAAGCACATGGCACACAAAGCATATAAACACGTTCCAGATATATATCAACCAATCAGCATAGGAACATGTAACACAGTAAAGAAACATGTTCAACAGATATAACGGTTAAAATGCATAAGAACATGTAATAACAACAAACAACATATGCATGTGAATCGATATAGAAATTGTGTTGTCATCATCAAAAACTATATTGATATAGAAATTGTGTTGTCAACAATCTCAACAATGGTAAGTCCAGATGTCGTTTCCCAAAGGACTCAACGGCCTAGACGTTCATGTGAATTGATTGCATTAGACTTGAAAAAAAAATAATTTGTAATTGTGTTGATGCAAAACGAAATTTAAACATGCAAATGCAAAGCTTGATCAATTGGAAAATAAAGATATGAATGAATGGAGTTGTTGGGGTTTACAATTTCATCCTTATTCACTCTCATATATCTACTATTCTTATTAAATTCGCTTTATTATCAATGTTCATGCAACTTTTTAAATTACTCTAAACCCAATCCCTCAGCGAAAAGAGCCTACTACCATAATTACTAGTTTACTATCCCTAGTCTCCCTAGTAATTACTAATGCATTAATCACATAAGCTTAAAGAAATTAATCGTCCTACTCCTATCCCTAGGCAGTATTTCATAATCAAGAGAATTCTTCCCAGTTCTAGATTTCCCTGTATGTCCCTGTATCGACAAAATCAAAGATCATGACACCAAATGAGTTAAATGATGCAAGCTTTATTGCACAGAGAAGAAAACCCAAACTATTGATAATAAAAGCATATGAATAAAATAAGAAATTTGATACAAGAGAGATTCAAAAGGACTACATTGTTTTCCAACAACAAAGGGTTTAGTTCACCATGGACATGGTGAAACTAGATGAAATTAATGGAAAGAATGAAAGAATAAACCCTAGAATTGGTAAATTGGAGCCTTAGCATCCAAAAAGCCGCCTCCAAGGAGTGTAGAAGGTGCTCTGACGTCTCTCTCTGCCAAAAGATGTCTCTCTGATGTGTTCTGGGTCTATTTATAATACAAGAAAATAACAGAATTTTGGCCTAGGCCCATAAGTTAGGCACTCAGCGAATGGTGGGCTTCGGTATCACAGGATGCTCAACGGTCAATCCTAATGCTCAGCGGTGGGTGATTATCCTTTTCTCCCCTCAGCGTCGATGCTCAGCTTTAGGCGATTCTGAAAGCTAACGCTCAGCATTGGAAATGGCGTTGAGTGGTGGACGTGACTCCTTCTTCTCATCTTTTCTCATCCTTTCTTGAGTCTAAGTCCTTCTTTCTTCACTTCCATCATTCAATTCTCATCAAATCCTGTCAAAACAATGTAAAAACAAGCATAATATCTCTAAAAGCACTTTTGACTCTCTTGAAATCAAACCAAAGTATTTTGCATGATTTTAAGCTCATTCTAAGCCATAAAGGGTGTGATTTGATATCAATTTCAAGTATAAAAATAACAGTTTTTAGACCGTTATCACCTATGACTGTGCTTTTTGGAAAATTGAGAGAACACGAGCTTGAGTTGAATAGACTGAGTGTTGAGCAAGTCCAAGGAAAGAAGAAAACGTTGGCCTTCAAAGATGAAAATTCGAAAGGCAAGAGTTCAGAAAAAGATGAGGAATCTGAAGATGAGGACTCAAATGAAGAAAATATAAGTCACATGATTAGAAAATTCTTCAAGTTCATGAAATCTAAAGGTAAGGAAAAATTTAAAAATGATAGGAAGAAGAAACAAAGATCTTCTTCAAATTACAAGTGTTCTGGTTGGGGAGAAAAAGGTCATGTTAATGAGGATTGTCCAAACCTCAAAAAGGGTGAAGAAAAGAAGTCTTTCAAGAAAAAGAATGTTTACATTGCTTGGGAAGAAAATGACTCAAACTCAATTAGTCCAAGTGTATCCAATGAAATGGCCAACTTGTGTTTGGCGATTAATATTGATGACATTGCAAGCCAAGTAAGTCGCTATAGTCTTGACACTAGTGAATTTGATTTACAATAGGATTTTTTTGATTTACTCGATGAATATAAGTAATTGAATGCTACTCATAAAAATTTGAAAAAGGTATTTAAAGAATTGCAAATTAAATATGAGAAGGCATTAGTCGAGGAAGTTATTTTAAGAAATAAAATCTGCAATTTAGAAATGAAAGAGTCTGCAAATGTTGAACATCCTATTGAATGTCTATCATGCAAAAGTCATATGTTTAATATTGATATTTTAGAAAATTTGCTTAAGAAGGCTACACAATCCACATCTTGTATAAATAATGAAATTAAGAAGAAGTCTTTCAAAGTTAAGAGTGTGCTTAAAAAGAACAATCAAATTGGAAGAACCTATAGGGTATGGGTTGAAAGAGGAACTGTCTATTATAGGAATCCAAATTTTGTCACATGTTTTTATTGTATGAAAAAGGGACACACTTCTAGCAAATGTAGAATAAAAAATTTTGACGTTCCTAATGGAAAATATACTTGGATTCCTGCTATAAAGTAGTTTGTCTTTAACCTCAAAGGACCCAAATGAGAAGAGAGCTCTATGGTATCTTGGTAAATTTTAAGAGCTTTGAAATAAATTTTGAATGTTAGATATATCTTAGGATGGAAATTTGGCCCAAATTGGCGTTTTTAGAAGAATAATGTATAATAATTGATTACCAGGGGTGATAATCGATTATTACGGTCTCACAATTTTGATTTTGACAATTTGGATCACAAATAATAGATTATCATGAGTGGTAATCAATGATCTTAAGTTAAAACGTAAAAAAAATTATAAATGTTTTAAGAATTTGTTTTTAAAAGGAGATTATTACATTCAGGGGGAGTAATTTTGATGAATTAAAATGACCTAAATTATTTTTGAATTAATTAATTTAGGGGGAGCATAAAGATTAGATGATTTTTTGATTATGATATAAAAAAAAAGAGAAATTTTTTTATTAACATCTTATGTGATAATCTTGTGATAACTAGCATCTATTTGAGGGGGGAAGGGGGGAGGGGTATATGCATTTGTTAGATATCTTGTTTTTTTATCTCTATTCTGGATTAATTACTCTTTTCCTCCTAGTTGTCAAATTAAGAACATGACCTTCAAGAACATAACATATCACAAACCTTCAATTCCCTGATTATCCTTTAATCCCTCCTTTTTAAAGTCTTCTTGTATTTCTTAATTAGAGTTGAATTTTTGTTTTTCTTATATTCCATGATGTATTTTTGTTCTTTCATGTTATGAAATTTCAATTTTATTTATGTTTTGAAATGCATCAATTCTTTTGTTGAGGGAGAGAAAAATTTGAGGGGGAGTCTTTTACTTTTTTATTATGATTAAAAAGGGGGAGAAAACCTTCTAATTAGTGCAATTAATTCTAACATGTTTGTATGTTTTTAAGTCTGAAATTTGTGCAGGAAATCAGAGATGCTTTTAAATAAGAGATTTTTTTATCATCATCAAAAAGGGGGAGATTATTACCAATGAGGAGCATTGGCATCTTGAAGACATTTTAGTTTTGATGATATTACAAGATGAAGACTTGAAGACTTTTGTTATAGTTACTTTAAAGAATTTTGTAATAAAAATTGTATAGGAAAAAAATTGTTAATGTAAGCATACTTAGAAGTTTTCCCTTCTAGAGAAACCTTGCGCAAATAATCGATTATTTGGTGTAAAATCGATTATCACGAGCTTAAGTGGAAAAGATATACTAACGTAGATAATCAATTATTGCTCAAGATAATCGATTATCTCTGTCTGTTTCAGTATTTCCTAAGTCGCGCAGATAATCGGTTATTCCTTAGGATAATCAATTATCACTTTTTGAAAACCCCATAACGGACACAAATAATCGATTATCACTTATGATAATCGATTATATTTGGAAATTAGGAGTTGTCTTTCATTTTTTGAACCTTAGGCTATAAATAAAGGTCTTCACAGCTCTTATAAGGTAACTTTTCATTTTGAGAGTTTTAGAGTTGTGTGCCTAAGGGAAACTCTCTGTGAGTGAAAAGGAAACTAAGCCATTTGAGAATACAACAACGCTCTGGGGAAGTTCTCAAGCATTGGAGTTGCTTGAATCAAGCCTTGTGAATAGGAGAAGCTCGTGCTTAGTGTTTCTAAGGTCAGAGCGGTTCTCTTCAAGTTGATTGAGCAGGTTCTACCATTCGTTTGGAAAAGGAAGGTGTTTTTTGATCTTTTAAATTGATTATATGATTGTAATTTGTAAACTTTATTTTAGTGAAATAGTTAATTGTTGGGGCAAATCGGCAAGTGTACCGAGTTGCACAAGTAATATAAAATGGTAAGACCAAGTATCATATCCCAGAGGACTCTCGGCGCTGAACAATTGAGCTAAAACAAGATTAATTAAGAGTTAAAATAAAAGAGATCATGGGTTTGGGATGCAAAAATAATAAAGAAAATAAAATTGCAATTGATCAATGGTAAAGGAGCACAAATATGAACGGGGGTTGATTTGTATGAGATGGATATGTTGTTAGGGTTAGATTTCACCAAGTTCCCTCTCATGTATATAAGAATTCTTCTTTATGCATTAGTGCCAACGCCCCTCACTGAATCACTTAAACCCGATCCCTCGGTAAATAAGTCTATCCCTAATTACCAGTTCATACAATCCCTAGCATTCCTAGTAAAAAGATGTGAAGATCAAGAGGTTAAGACGACTAAAACTCATACCCTCATCCTTGAGCAATATAACCCTTAGGAGTAATTCAACAAGAACTTGAATTGAAAGGAACCTCCTGGCACTCATGCATCTCATAGATCATGCTATTGTATAAGCAAGAATAAAAACAGATGAATTACTCTAACTATTAATGAAAAAGCATATGGAATTAAGAATCAATTCAAATACATGAGAGTTTAAAAGGTTACATCATTCCCCAACAACAAATAGAAATTAGTTCCCCATAGACATGGGGGAACTCTATGAACAATGGAAGAAAGAATGAGAATGGAAGATTAAGAGTAGGCTAAGAGTGTATTGCTATGCTCTTCTCTGCCAAGGATGCAAAACCTAGAGACCCAAGGTCCTTTAAATTGTGTCAGAGGCGTGCCAGAGCAAGGCTCGGTCCAAAAGAATCAAAACAGAGCAGAAACAGGACCTCCACGTGAAATCTCGCTCAAGCGTCGTAGGGAGGCCGCCCGGGCATGAATTGAGAGTCATGTTGGTACTCAATTTACCCATGAAATCAACAATCATTTATCAAACAATTAAGATGTTTATGATTCAGCCACTAATTTATAAACTACAATGAACGCAATAATAGCTTAAATGAATATGATCACACCACAGCTACTCCAAGTTTTAACAGGAAATAATTTCTTCTAACACAATCAGTTCAAAAACTAATTTTGACAATATAATTTATAATTTCCAAAACAACAACTATGATTCATGCACTCTCATATCCCAATCTGTTCAATCCCATGAATTCAGCTATGCATATCAAAACAACATATACAACAATTCAAAAAATATGCAGTAATCAGATTTAATTCAAAAATTTTTTTATCTTGGTCCAAAGAATTTTATCCCTCAACTTTATCAACTACACTCAGGCTTCTCTTAAGAAACTTAAGGCACACAAATCTTTCTTTCAAGTTTTAGAAATCAGAGATAAAAAGACTTGTCATACAAGATTTGCTAGGCTAAGTAATTAGAAATTTGAGACAAAATAAGACAGTTGAAAATTGACAAACAAGAAGCTATGAGACATTTAAGAAATAGTCAAATTTGGGTGCATCAGTTTTCAGATTTGAGCTTGCGCTGGTCTTTCAGCCTTTTAGAAGTTTCTATTGAATCATTTATTTTAGATATTTCACAAGTACCTAACTTTTGCTGCAGGTTTACTCAAATGTAAGTACATCATACAGACCTTAGGAATAAGCAATTAAACCAACAACTTGTTATCATCAAAAGATTTAAAAAATGGTGGTTTGGAGAGTGAAAATGCCCAAGGTTGTGAAAATACAAGATTCTTTTGTTATGAACATGTTTAAATCAGAGAAATGAACTTGCGATCACAACAGATTGATGTTAAGCAACAATGTTTCTAAAATTTACTTATCCAGATACAATTATGTTGTCAATTTTAAAATAATAAATCGAATAACTTTTGGACACCTAATTGTTCTCAAAAACAATTTTGAAAGCTTGAATAAGACAATATGAAATTTTGCAAGATGTTCAACAATTAACTAGTGGAAAATCAGAATTTAAAACTGAAAAATTTACTTAACCAAGGAAATGCAATTTTGCCTAACTTCTTTTAAAAGACTATTCCTTTGTGAATTTCACACCAAAATTTTAACACAAAAGCTGATTTAGATTTTATCTTTCAACAATTTTTTTAAACCAAATAATTTACAGCACAATTATGCAAATTTGATATATTCATTTACTGCATCCAAGCTCTCATTGTGTATAATCATATCCCATATGGTATGCATTTGAACTTTTAAAAGCAAATCTCCACAAAAATAATTTCAAAACAGAGATGATAATTTAATTATCAAAATGTCTTTAATCATCCAAAAATGCCAATGAGAATCTATTAGCCAGCTCATTTGAATGACTCCTTCATAAATTTTTGATGCTAGACGGAGATTACACCAAAGGTAACTTCAAAGTACTCATGAAATTGAATACTAGGGCAGTTAAACATATATTCAATTTGACAAGTTTACAACAAAGCATCGAAATAACAAGGTACATGACAAATCATACCAAAAGATTAAATTCAGTACATGAATGTCTCAAATAGATTAAAATGTGTAAACACACAAGAACACACCACAAGATGAATGAAACAGTGATAAAAACATCATTTCTTCAAGGGTTAAATATGTTTCTAGTCCCTATACTTTGGGGCAATTTTGGTTTTAGTCCCTCTTTCAAACTAGGGTACAATTTAGTCCTTCAACTTTACAAAATTCTGGTTTTAGTCCTTTTTACCAAATTTTTTTAACTTTATTTGTTGTTTCAAACGCATTTCTCAGTTAACATTGAAGCAAAAATGTGTCAAACTGTGTGACTAAAACCAGAATTTTGTAAAGTTGAAGGACTAAATTGTACCTTAGTTTGAAAGAGGGAATAAAACCAAAATCGCCCCAAAGTATAAGGACTAAAAACATATTTAACCCTTTCTTCAAACAAAGATGAAAATGACAGTTTACGCATAATGGAAGATCAAAACAACACTTAGCTCAGTCACGTGGTACTCAAACCAAGGCTTTGGATATCACTTGATTGATTCACTTCCTATCTTGGAGCATCAATTCCAAAAGCAGAATATCATAAAGTTCTTACTAGTAGATCTTATATTGTTATTCCCCCTCTTTCAATTGCCATGAATGGATTTATATATCATTTTTATTATAAAGTAGATAATTAAGATTTTGGGTTGGTAAATTTGCAATGGAGGATACTGTCAAAACAAAAGTTCTTAAAATTACTAACCAAATTTTATGTATGGAAGTAAATCTATTTGTACATTTGAATCACTGAAAGATTTTACCAACGAATTTTAATATTTCAATTACCAACAGATCTATTTTTGTTTGTAAAGTTCTTCAATAATACATATTTCAATTATAGATGAATTTTTTGTCAATAATCACATACCTAAAAATTCATCGGTAAAATTTGTCGATAACTTAAAGTTCTTATTATCAATAGATTTTCTCGTCAACAAAAAAGAGTGACAAATTTTCGACCCCAAATCTAGTGTTCAGTGTTTTATAAATTAATTGAGGAAATGAAGAGAAAAAGAAAAGGAAGAAGAAGAAGGAAAAGGATGAGGAGGTGTCTGAGGTATAGTGGTGGTAAGGCGGTGACACAATGATGGCGTAGTGGTGATGTAGCTGGGGTGGTGTGACAGAGATGGTGGAGGAGTTACTGTTTTATTTATATCCTTATTTTTTACTTGAAAGTTTTAATATGAAATTGTTACAAAAAGCTTAAGTTATGATGATGTTGATTTAGTGAAAAAAGGTGAATTTTGAAATTTTGAAATGATTTGGACAAATTTTTATATAATTGTTATATCTTTAATCGATATAAAAATTAAATTTTTTTATACTGGGTTTGGAATCACTATAAAAGGTTAATACTTTTTATAATTCTTGTTTCTATACCAGTTCAAAATTAATATAAAAAACTATTTTTAATAGGTATAAAAGGATTTGTCTACATTAATAAAATATTACTATAATTTTGTTAAATGTTGTTTAATTAGACTTGGTTATGAGCATAGAGATTATATGATTTGATTTTATTTTTTTCCGTACTTGATTAATGTATGTGAGAATTTCTATAATTGTGTCTAGCCCATGAGAGGCAAATTGAAGTGATAAAAAATTACAAACTTTCTCTTAAAAAGATATAATACAGTGACAGCAAATTTTTATTTAATGATTTCATACCAGTAGAAATATTCAATGCAGAGTTCTTATACTATGTCACGAACTGTTGCATACGATTTATGGAGTACAATAATTCCTGGTGTCATGCATTAAATTAATGAAAAACCTAACATTAAAGTAAAATTATATACAATCTGATACCATATTTTCAACTGTCAGTTTTCACCGTTATAAATAGGTACGATGTATTTTCATATCATCAGACACTGATATTCCAAATAATTGTTTGTCAAATTTCACTATACAATAGCTTTATTATAAATCACATCTTGGTGAAATAATTAGACCTAAAAAAAGAAAAATAGGAGAAAGAAAAGGTGAAAAATTAGGGTAAGTGGTATGATGAGTAAGTATTTGACTTGTTTGTTGAAAGGAATCTTATTGCCTTGACCGATGAGATTGAAGCAGAGCAGTTCTGTGCAACTCCTATCTTGTTTCCGGTTACAATGACACTTTTTCACTTTCAAGAAGCTACTTTCTTAATCAAAGGATTTGTAATTAGTGAAATAAATTATTTGATAAAACTAATGATTACAAAATTAATAAATATTATTTTATTTAATAAAAGAAGTTTTTGGGTAATTAATTATAGTAATAATTATAAGAGAGTGAAGAAGAGCCTGTGTGACTGCGTATGCATGACCCCACTTCCTTTGTACTCTTCCAACATGCATTACTTTTAGTGCAGGGTACGGCACCTAAACACCATTCAATTCAGTTCTAACCTCCTACTATTCCATTTTTCAAAACCATTCATAATTCATTCACACCTTTTTTTTCTTCATCTTTCTCTCTCCTTTCCACAAAAATAATATATAAATGCCACTCTGATAAATCATAATAATCACACAACTTGTAAACCTACCTGTCATTCGTTTTGGTGTTTTCCTTTATTATTATTATTATTATTATTATTATTAGGGTTTCTTTAGTTTCTTTTGAAAGGTCCATCTTGCCCTTGGAATTTAAGATTGTTCTCGCCACCTGTCATTCCTTCTTTTGCTTTTCTTTCACCAAAACCTGTCATTCTTCTGCCTTTCCATCCAATGCATCTTCCTTCTTCCTAATCATGTAATAATTACCACTCAAATTCAATACTCCACAACCGTTTTTCTTTCTCAGAAAATGTTCTGTGAACAGCAAACAAAATATGACTCACTTCCCACCACCAGATATGGTTTAGAACAGTGTTCGTGTATATAAAGTAAGCATTAAATAAATAAAAAGTGGCACCCTACACAATTTCAAATAAAAAACTCTAATTTAAGAAGATTTGCGCAAAATATCTATTTCTTGATATTCAGGTAATCGAACTTTTCTTCTCCGGATGTTGCTTACAGAGAGTATCATAGGTTTTTATAGCTCATAATCTGTTTACTTGAACAAACGTCAACTGTGTAATTAATAAACGTTAATTAACACAGTGATCAAATTTTCTGTTGTAAGTTTTTACACGTTATACAAGCATTATAAGCTAATTTACTAGGACAGTGAAACTGTTGCTTCATCTTCTTTGAGAAAAGCGTGCTACATTTTGTACTGTGAGAGGTTCTTATTTTGGCGGACGAAACCAAGATTTAGAAATGCAGTATCTTTTTTGAGTGAACAATACAAGTGCTGTATGGTGCACCATAAATCTAATTTCTTTTAATATATGATAATATCATTCAAACATTATAATAATAGGGATAGAGATTATTACGCGTTTGTAGGAATAATCTTTAATGTATATGCAGAAGATTGAGAATTACGACAGAATATTAATAATAATAATAATAAATAATAAAAAAGAAGATAAGAATGGGAGTTAGATTTGAACCTTTGAAAAGTAGTGACCAGCTTCACCAAAAATGGGAGGAAAAAAATTTATGCATAGCTCGATAACTACCAATATTCCGACAAAATTGTTGTGCATGATTGAGCTGATATGGATGGTAAGCCATCCTCATCACCGGCATAGATAGGTACCAAGCACGTGATCCATGAACTTTGCCAAAAAATGAAACTGTGATTTGTGATGATCAACTAGTACTAGTCCTTTGCCTCCATCATGAGGACTCTATTTTGCTGTACATTCACTCTTGACTCTAGTTCAAGCTGGTAACTTACAAAGATAAAAAATAAGGGAACAAGCAAATTATTTGCTCTTTCTATTCCTATGTTAAAAGGGTCTTGCACAAAAAAGCATTACATTGGGTATATACAAGGCACACCTAATGTTTCATGCTACCTTAGTCTTGTCTAGTTTTTTAGGTTTGAATTTATTGCTGGATTTGCGTGGCACATGCCTATCAGAACATTTTTTTAACCAGTTTTTGTTCGATTCTGGTAAACTATTGTAAACAGAAAAGTTTTCCATCTGAATATTTAGTTGATCCAAAAGTTATGAGTGGAAGGAAATATCTAATTATGACCTAAATGTTACATCATTTAGACATGTGATTACAGTGGTGTAATTTGTGCTTCAGCTGTATATGAAGATTGGTGTTACAGAGGCAAAATAATGATCAGCCCCATTAGGTTTGTGAGGAGAACGTGGGTGTGTCGTTGGCTATAGTGACAGTGCATGAGACAGCACACAAATACTATTGATTCTTTTCTTAGAAATCAATGTGTACCTTTGGTTACATCTGAATGACTCAAAGGCATCAAAGAATCGTTGGCATGACCATGGTGGGTAAAAAAGTGCATCTCCAATTGTGGAGGAATGACATGACTAAGTGTCATTTAGAACCGGGCAAGTTAATTGTGGTACAAATCAAACAAACATAATTGGAAATTTTAGACACAAATCAGTTGGAGGAATTCTCGTTATGAAACACAAAAACCGCTCTTAGTGACATGTGCAAACAATGTTACGTCTTAATTAATTAATCTTTTTTCTAAACCACATAGTACAATGTATATAATTGCGGTGTTGGATATTGTTTCATCATTTTGTTAGGTATGTTGGTTGTTGAAATGTAATTGTACTATGCCATTGCATTGCGGGGTCATATTATTTCCATTGTTTGTTCCCTTTAAAGTTAACTTGGTCCTTTTGGCCACATGGGGTGACACGTGCCTTGCTTCAATTTTCTCTCTCAGCATAACTATTAAATTATTATCTTTTTCTAGGTCAAGTTGTAGATTTTCTAACGAGCTAGGCAAGTAGTGGAGAAATTATTTTCAAGCCAATTTTATTATTTTATTTTATTTTATTTTATTACTAACCACAATGTTGTTGACGAGCAACGACATAACAATTCTTTGTGACGTGAACTTTATGACTTTTCTGCAAAAGGTAGATCTTATTGTTTGAGGTTTAGAAATCATCAAAATTCATAAGGACCACATATATGTGTGTATATACCCCCATCTCGAATAATTATAGCTTCACAATTTTTATTAATAATCAATAAGATGATGATCTATTGTTATTTAATTAATAATTAACCATCAAACTCGCTATCATTAACCAGGATAAAATTACTCTATGTCGAACCATGTGCAAATAACATTTTCATTCGTTTATTTATCCATGGGTACGAATGAAGGAAAAAAACAGTAAGTTTGAAAGAGAAACTTGAAGCTTTAACAAACCATGACCAAAATAGCAGAACTTAAATCCTAGGTTACCTAATAATCTTCTTGAGTCAATCCAACTGCTTCTAATGCTCTATAAACAATGTAGCTACTTTCTAAAATAGCAAGTGGCATAAGTTAAGAAAAACTTGTTAATTAATATATTGCATACGAAATGTTATTCACAGCTTGAAAATTCCTTTTATTCATTTCATAGCCAATATATTACATGCATATAATTTATAGAAAAAAAAAATGAAAGAAAAGAAAATTTCCGAAATTATTCCCCCACGAAAACGACGATAGGTTACACACATCGGTGTACGTATTATACGTGATTGATTAAAACATAATTAAGGTATATAGCATGTCTGTTTGTTAAAGAAAAAAGTACAATGATGAAGAGAAGTACTAGGATTAAGAAGATGACGTAGGCGATTTAGATTTGTTTTTAGTTAGTTAAACGATGATATTTGTTGAATGATAAATGGAGAAATAAGAAAGAAAAATAAAAAGCATGGAAAAGTGGGATGGTTGTTAGCCCTAGAAATGGAAGAAGGAAAATGGGGAATGAGGGGCAAAGGAGGAAGAAAAAAAGGGCAATGATGAGTTGAATGAGATGGGATCCACTTGATTATCTTTTTTATTTGGCTTAGTTTTTATTTTGATTTTTGACTTAGGAGTTTGGGTCCCATTCCGGCCACCACAGTCTTTATGGATTGAATGATAAAGAGCACCGCACGTGGAGTCTGAATCAAGAGACTGTCCACTGTCCAACCACAATCAAATGACACCCTGTATTTTACTTCTATTTGTATTTCCTCCACTGCAAAATTCAATGCCAACAAAATTAAATTAAATTAAATTAAACCTTCTCAAACCTCAAATCGATATTCTTTCTCTTTATTTCATTCTTCATCATATTCTTCCTCTTTATCATTTCAAATTTAAAAACCACAATTTTCAAAGATGTTTGTGGAGATAACTGATTTTATAGTTCATTTTAATAAATAATTGTGAGAAAAAAAAAAAAGATGTAGACGGTTCCTTTGAAAAAAAGGAGAGTGGAATTATGAAAAGTTGTTAAGAGGAGGAGAGTGATTGTTTTCCATTTAAGATTTGTAGTACAGCTAGCATGTTGCAGGGTCTAATTGAGAAAAGTAAAAACTTGAAAATGGAGAGATTGATTTGAAGAGTGTTGAAAATAAGAAGAGTGATGAAAGGAGAGAAGACTAAAAAAAGGATTCCATTCATAAAAAAACAAAAAGAAAGAGAAACTGTATGCTTTTTAAAATTTTACTGAGTCCTTATTATTCCCACTCATTATTTTTGTTGCTTAAAGCTTGCTGCCTCCTCTCCCTTATCCTCTATCTATTTATCTATCATTCATTCATTCATTCATTCTCTCTCTTTCCACACACAGAACAACTCAGCTCCAAGCTCCCATCTGAAAGGAGTTCCATGCTCCACAAAACACACAAACACAGAAAAGAGAGACCCACTAGCCCACTAAGCGATACAATTTGAGGGTCACCTCAACCCCAAGCTACACACATACAAATATATATATAAATTTATAAAACATATCTAGTGGCAGTACTACTACTTCCACTATAGCTGCTAGCTAGCTACCAGATAGGAGAAAGAGTGTTTTTTTTTTTTTTTAAATAAACCCCACCAATTCATTTATTTTTATTTTTTTTTTCTTTAAAAAAAGTGCTTATAGAGAGCTTCGTTATATGAGATAACAAGATCATGGAATTGGAGGCTGATCATCAAAATGGGATCCGAACCAGACCCAATTTCCCTCTGCAGCTGTTAGAGAAAAAGGACGTTGATGACGTCACAGAACAACCTTGTTCCACCACTACCAGGGACAGCGTCGTAACTGCAACTACTATTACTACTGCTTCTGTAACTAATAACAACCTCCACTTGGCGGAGCAGTCCAAGAAGCCTCCGCCGAAGAGAACTTCCACCAAGGACCGCCACACCAAGGTCGATGGCCGAGGCCGCCGGATCCGCATGCCGGCCGCCTGTGCTGCTAGAGTCTTTCAGCTAACGCGTGAGCTCGGACACAAGTCTGACGGAGAGACCATAGAATGGCTCCTTCAGCAGGCCGAGCCTGCGGTCATCGCTGCCACCGGCACCGGCACCATTCCCGCCAACTTCACCTCCCTCAACATCTCCCTCCGCAGCTCCGGCTCCACCATGTCGGCGCCTTCGCACTACTTTCGCGGAAACTACTTCAACCCTAGCACTTTCTCCACCTCTACAGCTGCGGCTGCGGCGGCGGCGCAGCTAAGGAACCGCGCAGAGTGGGACCGGAGCATGAGCATGGTGATGGAAGATTCTCGTAGGAGCATGTTGGAGAACACTTCTTCCATCTCCGCAATTTTGAATTTTAACCCTATGGGTAACATCAATGTAATTCAGCAAGCGAAACAAGAGCTTCGAGAAGAATCTGGTGGCGGTCTTGAATCGGTTGCTTCGGATTCTGACGGAAGCTTGGGGAGAAAGAGAAGGCCAGAGCAAGAACTATCACAAATGGGAAGCTATTTGATACAATCGAGCACAGGGTCGCTTCCATCGAGCCACGCTTCCAATACTGCGGCGTTTTGGATGGTGGCAGGTCACGGTAACCAATCCATGAGCGGTGGTGGCGGTGGCGGCAGCGGCAATGGTAACGATAATCCCATTTGGGCAATTCCCTCCGTTGGGAACAGTGGGGTGTATAGAGGAGGTATGTCTCCCCCAGGTGGCATTCATTTCATGAATTTTGCTTCTCCGATGCCCCTTATGCCCGGTGGTCAGCTGGGTTCTGGTATGGTTGGTGGCGGAGGTGGCGGTGGTGGTAGCGGCGGTGCTCAACTTCTAAGCGAAAGTAACTTAGGCATGCTTGCAGCCCTTAATGCCTACAGACAGATTCCGGCGAACGGCGTCTCGGAGTCTCCAGGAAGCGCCGGACAACCTCACGGCGGAGATGATGGACGTGACTCAACCAGTCAACATTCCTGAGGGTCCAATAATCACGTGTATGATCTGATGCTAGCTTCCTAATTTTTCTTTTAATCACTATTATTACTAGTGTTACTATTACTACTAGTAGTGCTACTGATCAGTGGTTTCCAAATTATATATTAAATACGTAACTACATATGTTATGTTCATTTGCAAAACATGCAAGCAGCACGAGTTTGATTGCTTTGGTATATTGAATTGAGTATGCGATTTTGGACCTTTGTTGGTGTGATTTTGGTGAGGTTGATCATGTTAGGGTTGGAGAAGAAATTGATATATATATATATATATATATATATATATATATATATATATATATATATATATATATATATATAACGTATAATTTAATTCCATTATATATATATAGTTTGTGTATTAGATAGTTATTAATGATGAGGAGATGGTAATTTTATAGAGAAAGATGGTATTTTGGGTGATTAATAAATTAGTGTTGTTTAGAGGAAGGTGGGTAGGTTTAAGAAAGTAATTATTTAAGTATATGTATTATTGGTGTGGAGAAAATGAATAAGGTACTCTTTGATGTTTTACTGCATTGAGTTGAAGATGCTGGTGTTGTGGTAAGTACTGCAAAGACTGTCACATGCATGATGCATCCCTTATTGCTGCAGTTGTGAATTATGTGTGTACTGCGCTACATACATAGGTAGCTAGGGACCAATATCTATATAATAGATGCTTTGGATGAAAGAGGCCACTCCTGAATCCTGAGCAGTTTCTTCAGCCTTTTCAAGAACCTACCTCTTAAACTCAGGTGGTGACCAGTGAGCCCCCAAGGTTGCCCATTGCCTAAAATTAACATACAGCCACTGCCTCACCACAACCTTCATTCTTTCTCTTTCCACTATAAATTTTATCCCTTCTTTCCATCATTCTCTCTCAGCTTATTAAATATACTCAACTCCACCAATTACAACTAATCATATCAAACCATTTCCACCCTTTTCCCTCTATTTATCCTCTTTTCAAAACAATTTTATCTCTATAATTAACTACTTTTTCTTTTCCAATTATACAACTTTTTACAAAATTATCTCTTTTCCCAATTCAATTATATTCCCTCAATTTCCTTTGTCCAATTACCTTTTGCAACACTTCATACATCCCATCTCTGGGTTGCTAGCTAGTAATATTTTTCATATATCGAAAAATTTACACCACTTCCGTATTCTGATAATAAAATCTGAAATATCTTATTACATCAGACATCCTCTCTGCTATTTTATTTCCTCCCATCAAGTAAAATGTACAAATTTTATAAGATTTTACTTTGAAAAAAAAAATATACAAACAATTTTGATTTTAAACACAGTTTTGTTTGTTTCCTTTTTTCTTATTAGCTCAAAATGTTATTTGTTGGGTTCATGGAGTCACTTACTTCTATCATTAAAACCACAATTTGATAGCCTTTTGTATCAGTTGAAACCACAGCATTACAAGTTGATGTTACATTGTGCCGTTAACATATACATAAGGTGATGTATAAATAAAGGTTAAATATTCTTATGCCAGGCTCTGATTAAAAGTTGATAACTGAAAAAAAAAAAAAACTTGATTAATTGGTAAGGACTTTTCATTTGTCATCATTTGATTAGATAGACAAAGGAAAAGTAAATAAACAAATATTTAAATTCTTTAGGTTTTGTTTACTTGAGTGGATTTGAAGGAGAGTAATTGAGTGGATTTGAGAGAATTTGAAGGTAATTTTTTTTTTGCTGTTTATTTGAGTAAATTTGGAGATAGACGAGAGTGAATTTGGAAGTGAAATTTGTGAGAATTAGTGTAGGATTTAATTTATGTGACATATTAAAAAAATGTAATTCCAAATCCACTTTCGTTTACATCCAAAATTACTCAAATAAACAGTAAAAAAAATATCTTCAAATCCACTCAATTACTCTCCTTCAAATCCACTTAAGTGAACAAGACTTTAATGAAAACAGATGTTATCCATAATCAACTTAGATTGATGTAGAAAAAAATAAAAGTTGAATCGTGAATCTCGTGAAATACATGCCTAGGTTTTATTTTTTTATATGACTCTCGATATCATTCATAACTAGTTATGTCAATCATCTATTTTATCACCTTAGAACAAGAAAATATTGAAGTTTCAAAATCAATTAAGGTATTCAAAATTTCGTTCTACCTTCTAAAACATTAAAATCAACTAAGCTTTTCAAGACGAATCATTAGTGATACATCCATAATTATTCAGAGTATAAGGTATTACTAGGGTCTAAAAGAAGAAAAAATGGACAAAATTATAAAAAAGAGGAAGGGTGCAATTTAACATATCTCTCAATCAAATCAATGTTTCACACGAATAAGTTTTCCAATAACTTATCACTCGATGAGTTAGATTAAATAGTACCAATACAAAAGTGTTATACTTATATTTTCATTTTCATTTTTGATAACTTTTTTTTATTATAAGTGACACAACATGTGAACATTTCTTCATTTTCATCTTCTATATAATAGAGGAAGTTTTGCATAATGGAGAGTGATTTATGCTAACGTCGTCCATGCATCAGTGTAAGCAGTGCATGGCGCAGTACTAGGGTAGGTGAAAGAGCTAGGTAGCAGAACAGACTGAGGTACTTTGTCAAATAAACGTAGGAGACCACCAAAAAGAAAAAGTTACGTAAAAAGAATAAAGAAAGAAATAAAAAGGTAAAATATTCATGATCATAAACAGTACACTATTAATTAACTATTACAAGTGCTGTAGTTTTTTCCTTGTTATGTATTTATTAAGGAGCATCGAATACTGTTATTTCTTTCAACTTAATTCCAGCAGTGTCAACAAAATGGATTTTGAAAAAGTAGTAATATTATGTGTTTAGTCAGATAAAAGTAATAGATATTAAAAGAGGTTTAATTATTTTTTCAATATGAAATTCGCACTGATCTTAAAGGGTTTTTAATTGTCATCCCAAATTTTGCACTTTGATGGTAATCATCAGATTTTGCGCAAGCAATTAAGAATGATTGGAAGAAATTCTTGGTTAATCTTCTATTTGAAATGAATAGTAAATTCAAAAGAAAAATAATTTGTTGATAAAATGGGATGTTAGCTCATTCGAAAGAGAAGTTATATAACACTGTGAATGAGTAAACTTCCACTATGAATTATTACACTATATATCTGGTAACACTATCTTAAGTTAGTCATTTTGTATTCATAAAATTCCAACTATCATGACCCTCATCCTTAAAATGATGCTGGAATACTTACATTACATTGTTCGTCAAGTTAATATTTAAATCAGACTTAATTAATTTTTAAATCTCTCGTAAATTTAAATATTTCTATTTAAGTTTTTGTTTAAAAAATTACTTTATTAGTATTCAAAAAATTTATATTTTTTATTTAAATATTTATATCGTTTAATTTTCTGTTAAATAGTTACGGTGACTGTTATCTTTTTTTCATTGTCTTGTTTACTTGTTTTCAATTTATTAAAAAAAAATGAAAAGTTCGTTTTGTAATCAATATAATAATATTGTAATTAAGTGATGACGAGTAACTTTAATTGTTTTAATTAAGAATAAGTTAAATGACAAAGGATCAGTATTGCCATTTGCATGAATTGTGGTATGCCAGTTATGAGATCCATCAAAGAGCATTATGATCGCGTTATTTAACATATTTTTAATTAAGATAATAAAAATAAATTATTATTTTATATTAACCATAATATTATTTTATATTTATTATAAAATCTCACATTTTTAATATGTAGAGACGTGTGAGTAAGATGACAAGAGATAATATATCAGCACATCATTTAATTAATGAAAAAATTTATCGATAGAATTTCAATTAAATAAATAAAAATTAAATTCAAATATTTTAATTAAACTTTTAAATAATTAAATAATAATGCTAAGAATAATTTAATTATTCAACTTTTCAAACTAACTTTTTTTTTATGATTTATAATCATTAATAATCCATGAGATACAAGATATAATAATACTCTGGAAACCCAAATATAAGAAGCTTGAATAATGTTTGGCGTGGGATTCTCTATCATGGAGTTTTGAATGAAGAAGATTTTAACGAAGTGTATGACTTAGACCAACAAAATGTGTCAGATTATATGTCGAACTTTGTTGTGGACTTATGTTTTCATTTGTCATACAATGAATCTAGTAAAAGTGTATCGATCCCAAAATATAAGTGAACAATTCCGACATAATTATGTGTCGGTTTGCGGACTAAACCTAATGGAGATTCATGAGTCAATAGTATAAATTATTGAGTTAAATTAATTTTATGAAAATTTAATTTTATATATTCTTTTCAAAGATAAAACTAACTCAATACAAAAAATAAATTTAATGATTTATTAAAACCGCTTTAATTCAGTAGTTAAGTGAAGCTACAAACTTATGATTCAATTAAGATTTTATATTCTCTGTTCTCTTTCTTCGTGGCTGCAATGCCGCTGGCAACCATTTTTTCCGCCATTGAGTAGTTGTTAGAGGCGAGGAGTGACATCAACTTCACCGACATTATTAACGACCACATCGTGATCCATGTTGTGCCGCCTACCAGGGCCAAACCGACATGATTGACCAGCTGCTCCAACGACGCGTTAAAATCAAAATCGATCCGCGGTATTTCTGAGAAAACACCATGATTTCACTTTCCTCCTCATCTTGTTTTGTCGCTGGTTTTTGGATTGGATTGTTTAATAGAATTTAGCTTATGCAATGTACTACAAAAACAATTGAAAACCTCTGGTTTGTCTCTTCTTTTCCTTTTCTTCTTGTTCTTACGTATAAAATTGTTTATGTTATTTGTTTGGGAAGTATAATTCACACACATTATTTCTGCAAATATTATGTTATTGTATAATTGAAACATGTTTGACATGCATTCCTCGGGTTCAAGATAGACAAGAGTTTTTTATTGAGTAATGACAAAGGTTTTTGAAACTGGCAAAGCATGGATTTGGACACTTCCACTTGACATTACTATTCTTTAAAATCTGAGTCTTTAATTAAAAATATAATCGCATAATGAGAGAATATAAATAATAAAATGCATTGGGATGTGATAGAGATCTTCAATAGAGGGTTCCCTTAGTGAAAATCCGAGAGGATTTATTCCCTAACATAATTTCATCTCCAAAATATCTTGCAATCAAGCATGTTTTTAAAAGATTTATAAAATCACAAGACCAAAATTCACCCACGTACATTCAAAATATTATCAAAACAGATTATTTACTCGAATAAATAAAAATATTAAAGGTTTGTTATTCAACACGTGTAGTGCTTTAAATATATCAATATTTATACATATGATACTTTTAAAGTTTATATATATATATATGGTGAACTAAATCTTTTGTTGTTGGGGAACAATGTAATCTTTTGAAACTCTCATTTATCTAAATTTTTATTTATTTCATATGCTTGTCATATACTTGTTTATCAATTGTTGGGTTCTCCTCTATGTTTAATGCTTTTATTGTTTAACTCATTCAGTAAAAGTGGTTTGTCTTTATTGATATGGGGACGTACGATAATGTCATGAACTGGTGAGAAATTCCTTGATTATGCTAATACCGCCTAGGGATAGGGGTATGACGATCAATTGTATTTTGCTTCCGTTCACATTGCATTATTGGTTACTAGGGGAGACTAGGGATAGCAAGCCGGTAATTACTAATAGGCTCTTTTCACCAAGGGATTGGGTTAAGGGTAAGCTAGAAAGTTTGCATGGCAATTGGATAAACAAGTGAAGTAAATAAGAAGAGTAGATATGTGAGAGTGGATAAGATGAAATTGTAAACCCCAACAACACCATTCATCCATAGTTTTTCCTCAACCATTGATTCACTACATTTGCATGTTTAATTCTGTTTTTGCATTTAACAATCAAAACTTTATTCTTCTCTCAAGTCTTATGAAATTAGGTTACATGAAAGTTAAGGCCTAATTGTCCTTTGGGAAACGATACTCGGACTTACCCATTTATATTACTTGATAATGATCTGGTATACTTGTCAGAGACTTAACACACCGCATCCAATTCAATCACTCTCTATTTTCGCTGCCACTTTTGACCAAGGAGCTTCTTCATGATCGAATGTGGAGGATGCTTCTATCATTTGGCATCAAGAGCCAGCCGTTTCTCACTCCACGCTTCAAGAGCTAAGTGCTCTTTCTTTTTCGTTTAGAATTTTCAGTCATGCTCTGTTATTCTTGTTACTGTTACATTGATTTTCTAAGTCAACTTTGTGTTTGAGTGGATTCTTGATTTCGTTCACTATAGTGTTTCCTTATCATTTTACTCAGTGCATTTTAATCGTTTTAAGTTCATTTAGCTTCCAATTACAATTTTCGTTTCTGTCATGGTCATGTGCAATTCTATTTGCAATTTTACTCTGTCATTTGGTTTTGATTTTGTTCCAACGTTGATTTTTCGATTTTGATTGTGTCTGCGACATTTGCTAACTCTATGTTGATCATATAAAGCAATGGTGTTCCGTCCAACTTTGATCATTTGAGTTGAAAGCATTGCAAATTTTGGTTCCAGTAACAAACTTTCCATAAACCGTGATCTTTAGATTGAGTTGCTATAATCTAATTTGGTCTAGATTTCTGGTGTTTTAAGCATTGTGCATGTTTGTCTACTATTTTTGAATGAGTCCAGAGAAATTGCAACTCATATGCATCAAAGAAAATCAAAATGAGTGGTTGAGTTCATTCAAATGTGATTTCCAATTCTACATTCAAATTCTTGCTGGCTTGATCACGTGAATACTCTTTTTTGCAAAATTTATTGATTCTAATGCTTGAGACAAGTGTGTTTGATGCATTCGTACATGTTTCAAGTCCTAACAATCAGAAATTACCACTGAATTTCAAAAAGAGTAGTTAAGTTGATCATAATTCCAATATTCTTCACTGTTCTGTTTTGGTTTTCCAGTTTTTTGCACCGTGTTGGTGTCCTTGTGTGTATTAGGACATTTGCTATTTCCCTAGATCAAATTTTGAGGCTAGATCAAGTTGTTACGACTTGTCTTATACATTTCTTGAACCATCCAACTTTGCTTCCAGTAATTTTTTTTTAACTGTTGTAGTTGTATCCACTTTTTTTGCATAATTTGGCAACTACTACACTGTTTTTGCGATTCTGTGGATGTATGTTCATTTTCAATGTTTCAGCAAGTCCATTTGGTCATTTAAAAACTGAAGTTACTGTTCATTTGGTCAATTTCTCACCAAAACTGCAAAATCAGTTTTCAATCATTGAAATTGCTTGAACTTAGCAAGTAAACTAATGAATTTCTGTTGTTGTCCCTTTCCTTGCTATTTGACAGTTTGTAAACCTTCAAAATATGCATACATTGTTGCTCAAATAATAAAATTGAGTGTCCAAACTTGTTTGCGCAAATTTGCCATTTAAACCACCAATTTTTCAACACTTTTTCTAGTTTAAGTTGCAGAAATTCTGTAAATCTGTGTAGCTGTGCTTATTGCATCGAATTTCATCTTCAATTGGTAGCAAAAGCTTGGTTCAATTGAATTAAAAGAAGTGCACATTTCGAATCTTACTATAAACTGCACTTTAAAAAGCTACTGGAACCAATACGGAGTAAATGTTACAAATTCCGATGCATATTTTTCAGCTACTCTCTTAGGCATTTTGTTAAACACTTTTGCCTAATTTTAATTTGGTTTTGAATTGGCTATTGCTGCGAATCTTAATTGTTTCTTGTGTTTTAAATCCACTCTATAACCTCTCCTAAGTTCATTTTGAGTACCACCTCTCGTTGCAAGCCCTTAATTTCTTGATTTACATTGTTTGGAAATTCTGCACACACCTGTTTGCTAAAATTCCAAAGTGCAGTCTGGTTTAGAACAAAATTCTGGTGTAGTAATTTGTGGTGATGCTCATTGTTCTTTGATGTTTTCTATGGATGTGTGACGTTGTGGTGGAGTTTTAGCATCCAGATTGCTCTTCAAAAGGGGTAGCATACTAAGGAGTGGAAGCATTGTCAAAGTAAGCACAAGTTTGGACTTTGAGAGCACCTAAAACAAACTGTTCCAGCACCAAGTTTAGCAATAGTTTCAGCAACCATAACACCTTTTTGCTCATCATTTTGGACCAGAACTTTGTGACGCAGCAACCACACTTGGCTTTTCTACTTTTGTACACATTTTACTTGTAAATTTGGTTTACTATCATGGAACCTTTGTAGTTAATTGTTTTTCTTCTTTTTGAAATTTGAGTGGCTTGGGAAAATGCTTCTTTACCAATTCCAAGTTCACCATTATACATTGTAATAGTCTAGTTTCCAAAACTTAGTGTGAAAGTGTGTCAAGGGGCTCCAAGTGTCACTTGCACTTTCACTTAGGGTCATGTCTCATTCTTTCTTTCCACTTGCATTGTTTCTTTTATTTTTGCTTGTTGTTATTTTTGTTCTATGTCTCCATGATATCTAGGTCCGTGTTTCATTTAGATAAACTTTCATTTGGTTTCTAAGTGCATTTCATATTGCATTCAAAAAAGCTTTTGAAAGATTTCTACCTAGAAACTAAGGTAAGAAATGTCAGGAGAAACTCTAGCTAAGAAAGGACAAGGTTTTTAAGCCTGTCCATTACGACTCACCTCTCCTTCCTGGGATCTATTCGATTTCTTTTACCTCTAGAATCTTTCTAGAAATCTTTCACAAAAATCTAAAAAGTTTTGATGTCTTGTTATGATTCCTATAGGTCTTCTTCTTCATATAGGTCCTCTAGGTCTTCTAGTCTTCATCAACCAATTAGTTTGAAAGAAATTAAAAGAAAACTTGATGAAGTTAGAAGAAGGACTTGTTCATTTTATGAATTTGAAAGGATTGAGGATGAATTGTATAAACAAGCTAGGGCAAATATTCCATTCTTTGGACAGGACATTGGTGCATTGACATACCTAGCTTGGGAAAAGGACATTGATGACTTGCATACATTCATTGCTAGAAAAAGTAAACATGAATCCTATTTTCATTCTAGCAATAATGCAGCTCATGTCCTTAGTCTCTACACATCTAGATTTGAAATACATGCAAGAGAGTGGTGGGATGAAAGGAAATATCATGTTAGGATAGGTAGAAAATCCCCCATCCATGATTGGAATGAACTAAAATCTTGCATAAGAAAAGAGTTTGTTCCTTCAACTATTAAGAGAAACCTATAATCATTGAGAGATTACATTGAAGATGGATAAACATTTCTTGAAAGATTAAATGACAGTTGTTTCCTTATCACAAAAAAAGAATTTCAAATTAACCTTAAAGAGTTGAAGGAAAAAAAACTAGATATGAAGATTAAGAGATAAGAAGACGAGAAGCGAGAGAGAAGAAAGAGTGCGAAGAGAAAAAGAGAGAAGAGAAGAAGAAGAGAAAAGAGAGAAAGAAGAAGAGAGAAAGGAAGAAGAGAGACAAGAAAGAGAGAGAAGAGAAGAGGAAAAGAAAAGAAGAGAATAAAAGAAAAAAGAAGAGGACAATAAAGAGAAGGAGCTCTTGCTACTGATTGGCAACCCCTACTATTACCAATAAAATGGAAACTAAAAGGGAAGGGTTCTCATTCTTTACTTCTTTTCCAATTGTTGTGCATTCTTCCATTTTTAATTTTTCTTTTCAACTAATTCTGATTCGATATTCTTTGCAAAGCTTTTCAAAAGATGGAAATTCAAATCTTGAGTTAATGTTACCCTTGTGTAAACAAGTAACTCAAGATAAAAATCAAATAACTTGGGAATATGGAATTCTCCATTTTTCCAAGACTAATTTTAGGAAAATCTTTTTCAAAAAAATAAGACTTTTCTTTTGTATTCTTATCTTTGCCTACATCTTCTTCATAATCATTTTTGCTATCTTTCGTAGATATATATTTAACTCAGGCGGAAAACAAAAACTAAAGTTGTGCTTCTTTATTTCTTCCCGATTTGAGGACAAACCGTTTTTCAAGAGGGAGGGAATGATGGCAAATAGAATAAAGATTTCCAAAACTCTTTCCTTATCTAAAGTCTTAGAAAGATTATCTTTAACTAATTCCATTTACATTGTTTTGTAGGTCAATAATAAAGATTGAAGCATTGCCAAGCAAGAGCAAAGGAGACAAAATGAGAAAACACCATCACATCCAACGCCCAAGCGTCACTGTTACCGCCTAAGCGGCAACATACTGTTGAGATTGTTGACAACACAATTTCTATATCAATCTCGTTTTTGATTATGACAACACATTGCTTAATAACAAGTACATGTTGTTGCTGCATTACATGTTCTTATGCTGAATAAATTGTAATATTTGTTGAACATGTGTATGTGTATATACTATCTTACATGTTCTTGTGTTAATTGATTGATATATTTCTGGAACATGTGTATATGCTTTAATGTGTTGTATGTTATGCGTCATTTCATATGTTTTACTGCACATATTTTAAAGCAAGAAATCACAAGCACTTTTACGAACTTATTCTTGTGCTACAAAGTTCTAGTAAACTCGACTACATTACTAATGGATTCGACTATGCTAAAACCTATGTACAGATTTTGAGAATCAATGCTATGTGCGATTTTGAGAAGAAAAGAATTTCAATGTGTTTAACATTGTGATAGTCGACATTGTGTTTTTCATATTCGATTGTATCTGTTGTTTGTTTTGGGGCAAATCGGCAAGTGTACCGAGTCACACAAGTAATATAAAATGGTAAGACCAAGTATCGTATCCCAGAGGACTCTCGGCGCTGAACAATTGTGTGAAAGCAAGATTAATTAAGACTTAGAAGAAAAGAGATCATGGTTTGTATTGCAAAGATAATAAAATAAAGCAAAATAAAAGTGATTAGTGGCAAAAGAGCACAGAGATGAACATAGGTTGATTTATATGAGATGATTATGCTGTTGGGGTTTGACTTCACCAAGTTCCCTCTCATGTATATAAGAATTCATCTTTATTCATTAATGTCAACGTCCCTCACTAAAACACTTAAACCCGATCCCTCGGTCAATAAGCCTATCCTAATTACTAGTTCATACAATTCCTAGCATTCCTGGTAAAAAGATGTGAAGATCAAGAGGTTAAGACAACTAAGACTCATACCCTCATCCCTAAGCAATATAACCCTTAGGAGTAATTCAACAAGGACCTGAATTGTAAGGAACCTCCCGACACTCATGCAACTCATAGATAATGCTATTGTATAAGCAAGAATAAGAGCAGATGAATTACTCTAACAAATAATGAAAAAGCATATGAAATTAAGAATCAATTCAAATACATGAGAGTTTACAAGGTTACACCATTCCCCAACAACAATTAGAAATTAGTTCCCCATAGACATGGCTATGAACAATGGAAGAAAAGAAAGAATGAAACGACTAAGAATTGGCTAGGAGTGTATTGTTATGCTCGCTTCTGCAAGGATGCAAAACTTAGAGCCCCAGGGTCTTTTAAATAGCGCCAGACGCGTCCCGAAGTGCAGCCCGGTCCAAAAGAATCAAATCAGAGCAGAATCAGGGTCCAATCCATGTCAAATCTCGCTCAAGCGTCGCAGGGAGATCGCCCGGGCGTGAATTGAGGGTTCTGTAAGGCTTGGGCGCTAGTTTTCAGCGTCTGGGCTATGAGCGCCCGTCGCCCGGGCGACCAGCGTCCTTTTCTGCTTCGCTGTTTCGCGTTTCTGTCGCCTGGTCTTCACTTGGGCTTCGGGTTTTCTCCCTCCTTGGTGTCTTTTTGACCCCTTATAGCTCCATCTTCATGGCTTTTCACTTCTTCTTCCATTATTGCTTCAATCTCTATCAAAACAAGGGGAATTTGTTATAAAACAGTTAAATTCAACCTCAACTCTCTCATTCACACAATTTACTGAAAATTTATGAGTTCAAGCAAGTTTCTAAGTGAAAAAGGGTGCTTTTAGTATCAAAATCATATGGCAAATAACGATATTTTAATCCGTTATCACAGACATGGACAAAAAAGAACTGATGACCTTGATGGTAAGAAAGTTTAGTCAACTTGTACATAATGATAGTCAACTGACTAAGCATGCATGTCAAAGCAAAAAGAAAAGCTTCAGAACCAATGTCACGAATGTGGAAAGGAAGGACATATCAAGCCTGAATGTCTAGAATTGAGGTCTAATTTGAAAGGAAAGAAAAGATTCCCTCAAGACAGAAGCATGAAGTAAAGAGGAGCATACATTGCTTGGGAGAATACAAATTCTGAAAGCTCAAGTGATGAGGATGCAGATCATGAGGAAGAATCTAATATGTGCTATATGGTTGGAACATCACAAGATGATAATGACAATGATGAAGAATTCGAGAATCTACCAATAGAAGTCAAGTATCAGCAACCATTGGAAGTATTTAGAAAACTACATGCTGAAGCAATGCGACTAGAATACAAGGTTAATGGACTAAACTCTGAAAGGAGAGATTATAAAAATAGAATTAACAACCTTGTTTCTGAAAATGAGAAATTAGAGAAGAAATTAAATGAAGCTTTGTTATCTGCTAAGGAAATCAGAATTGAAACTGTCACAGTAGAAAAACCTTGTGAAAATTGTCCTACTCACATTGAGAAAATAGATTACTTGACTAGTACTCTAGCTAAGTTCACTCAAGGTAGAGACAACTTAAATGTTGTTTTGATATTCTCTGGCAGAGTTATATACAGCAAGGAATAGGATACAAAGCACAATCTAACAGAACTAGTTAAGAATGCATGTTTTTATTGAAACTGTGTTGGTCACAATGTTAGGAACTATTACTAAAGAAATGTTGGTGTTCCCAAAGGAATCTATGTTTGGAAATCAAAGGAACATTTGACAAAGACTAACAATCAAGGACCCAAAGTCAAATGGGTACCAGCAACCAAAACTTTAATTGTTTTGCAGGATATATAGCAGGTGCAGTATGAACTCAAGGATGGATCACTTTGAAAAAAATCAAAATCTTGAGTATCTACAATGGGTAAAATTGTATCATTCTACTGCATTATGCTTGAATTTATTGGTTGATTGTTGTTTGATTGCATGAGCTTATGTCTGTAATGATTGATTGATTGAATGAGTTTGAAAAATTGTTTTCACGATATTTAGTCGACTATATTTTTAATTCATTTGACTATGCTCTCTGTATGTTTTAAAACTCTGTTTTAAAATATCATATGACATACAACAATCATCTTTTTCTTTAATGAATTCGACTAGTGTCCTTATTTTTAGACCATTAGGTTTTGATTTTTTTTGAATCTGGAGTTTATATGAAAATCTTTGGCGCGTCTATCTATATATGCCATGTTAGACTCCTATGTTGAGATTGTTGACAACATAAACTCTATATCAAATTGGTTTTTGATGATGATAACTCAGTGCTTAATAACAGTACATATGTTCCAGTATTACATGTTTTTATTCTGTAATGTTTGTCATATCTGCTGAACATGTTTTGTTGAATTACATTGTATGTTCCTATGTTTGATTGAGTGTTATATTTGTGGAACATGCTTGTATTGAAATGTGAGATAAAATGTTTTTGATTATTACACATTTCTGAAAGAAAAGATCACAAGCACCTTTTTGAACTTATATGTGTTGTGACAAAGTTCTAGTCTAGTCGAATACACTCTTAATGGATTCGACTATGCTAAAATCTTTGTACAGATTTTGTGAACAAGTGTTGTGTGAGATTTTGAATTGAAAAGAATTTCAAAGTGTTTTTTCATGTGTCATTCGACATTGTTGAATGCATATTCGACTGTGTTACTGTTCTGTTTGAAATTTTGTTAAGCCTACAAGCTCCAACGACTATATTTTCAAAAGTTAGTTAAAACTGTGTGACCTGGTCAACTGTAATAAATGTGTCTTGATTTTGTTGACTGGGGAGCCTTTATGTTGACTGTCTGTTATAACTGTTTTAATACAGTCGACTGTATTAGTAGGTGTCGCAACCGGAATCGCGACGGGACGATGATCCAAAAAAAGAAAACGAGTTTTGAAAAAGAGAGATTTCAGATTCGGAGAGAAAAGGTTATAGGACTGCACACATCTCCCTTTGTGCTCTAGAGAAGATTCAACATTTCAGATTCAAGGTCAAATATATGCAATCTCACAAGGATGGCTCCCTAAACCTAGAGGTCAATGGTCACTAGAGATATGACCCCCTTCATAGCATCTCTACAACAGTCGAGTAATCAACTAGATGCGTAGCGACAAATGAAGAGATCATACTCTAAATGGGGTTCTCACGATAGTCAAACAGGAAGTATGTCCCAAATGGCACCGCTACACAACCCCTCTATTTCTAGGCTACACTCAGACCCGGGTATAGGGCCCCACTCATGATATGCATAAAGTGTGTGTGTGAAGGGAGAATGTCATGCACACCCAAACCCTCACTTGTAAAACAACCAGAAGATCCCCAGTCAGATATAACATGTTTTCTACCCTAGGGTTCAATATATAACAATTATTGCAGTTATTCAAAACATCAAGCATAGATAAATAAAAAGGAAGAAAAACACAAAGCAAAACCATATCGAATTCGCATATTTAATTAAATGGTTCGACTCTCTAAAAAAAATTCCCCAGTGGAGTCGCCATCTGTCGCAACCGAAATCGCGACAGGACGACGATCCAATAAAAGAAAATGAGTTTTGAAAAAGAGATATTTGGAGTAGCCACCATAGTTTATTCTGGAAAACTACGGAAAAACCATAAAGCGATAAGACTTGGTCTACAAAAACCGGATTCCAGGTTCGAGAGTCGGTTACGTGGAGGGAAGGTATTAGCACCCTACAACGTCTGCCCTAAAGCAGTACCTTTAATTAAATACGCGAATATAATGTGGTTTTCAAAATGTTTAACTATTCCCGAACAGATATTATAAAGAAACAAAATATATTTTTTGTATTTTTACGTATTCTCAAGATGAGAAATCAGGGTTACGTAGTTCTAGGTGAGAGATTGTTTGTTGTTTGAAAAAAAGGATGTTTTTGTATTTTCATATCTTTTTTTTTTGGAAATGAAGAAAAGGTCTTAGTACGAGCACGATGCGAGCGATCACACATGCGCTTAAACCTTTAATACATTTTTGGATATTTTTTATAAACGAAGAAAAGGTCTTAGCACGAGGACGATGCGAGCGATCACACACGCGCTTAAACCTTTAAAACATTTTTGGATATTTTTTATATATGAAGAAAAGGTCTTAGCACAAGGACGATGCGAGCGATCACACACGCGCTTAAACCTTTAAAACATTTCTGATATTTTTTTTATTTTTTTTTTATAAAGGAAGATAAGGTCTCAGTGCGAGGACGATGCGAGCGATCACACACGTGCTTAAACCTTTAAAACATTTTTTTATTGTTATCTTTTTTACAAAAGTAGAAAAGGTCTTAGCACGAGGACGATGCGAGTGATCACACACGTGCTTAAACCTTTAGAACATTTTTTATTTACTTTTTTTTAGAAAAAAGAAGGAAAGGTTTTAGCATAAGGACGATGCGAGCGATCATACATGTGCTTAAACCTTTAAAACATTTTTTTATATTTTTATTATTAAGAAGAGAAGGTTTTCTAGCACAAGGACGATGCTTGCGATCACACATGTGCTTAAACCCTTAAAATATTTTTTGTTTATTTTTTAGAAGAGAAGAAGAAAAGGTTTTAGCACAAAGACGATGCGTGCGATCACACATGTTCTTTAACCCTTAAAATATATTTTTTATAATTTTTAATTTTTAATTTTTTATGGTTATATTTTTGTCTTTTTTTTTGTAATTTTTATTAAATGAGAATAATAATAATATTTTCATAAGTATTTAAAATAGAAAATAAAGAAAACTTTAATTAGTTATAAAGAAGCAGAACAATATTAAATACTAATAACTCTAAAAAATCCATTTTCCTAATTTTATGACAAAATAATAGTTATGTAAATGTTCAAAATGAAATAAAAATTAAAAGTCTAAAATAAGTGAAAAAGTACATGCACAGTGAAAAAAAAAAAGATAAAACAAAGCAAACAAAAACCATAGTAAAATATATGAGACAGTGTAAAAAAAAATCACTCAAATAACAAATGGGTAAAGAAAATAATAACAGAAAGTAAAAAGAATAACAAAAAAAACAACGTATGGTGGTAAGGATGAAAAACCAGGGGTGTTGCACGAAATATTTAGCTCAAGCCTAAATTCTTCAAGAAACCCTAGGTTTCTTTTGCCTCTTCTCCTTTTTTTTTGCGTTCCCTTATGTTCTCTCTCCGAAATTGGATTCTTCTCCTCCTCTCCTTTTTCTCCTCAAAGTGCGTATTTATATACATACATTGTAATATTATTGTGATCTTACCTTAATGACGAATTAATTGAAAATTAACAAAATAGGGAAAGAAATGGTCTAATAAATCAAATTATAATAATTGTTAGAAAATTTTCCATGAAAAGGAAATCATATTTTTCTTTTTAGGAAGAAACTGAATGCAGCAATCAATATATTATTTTTAATTATTTCTTAGAATTATTGGCATAATGTTGATTCAAATTATTACCAAATAAAACAAAATTCCAAAAAATTATAAAGTGATCTAATGATGCATTAATATTAATTGCTTATGGGCATTTTTCTAAGGAAATCAAATCCAATTTATCACGTGCAACACCTCTCCCATTTAATCACTATTCTTTTTTTATTCACGTGCACCATTTTTTTTTTCTTTTTTCCTTCCTTCCTTTTTTTTCCTTTTGTTTTTCTTTTTAATTTTTTTCTTTTTTTTTTCTTTCCCTTTTTTTCTCTTTTATTCTTTTTCTTTCTTTTTGTTTGCAATTATTTTTCTTTTCTTCTTTTTTCTTTTTTTTTTGTTTTTTCGTTTTGTTTTCTTTTTTTTTTATTTTCTTTCTTTCTCTTTTTTTTTTCCTTTTTTTTGTTTTCTTTATTCTTTGTTATTTTCTTTTCTTTTCTTTTTTTTTCTTTTATTATTTTTTTTTGCTTTTTTTTATTCTTTCTTTGTTTCTTTTTTTTTTGTAATAATTTTTTTTAAACCAAAAAAAATAGTAAAATAAAATTAAGAATAACAAAATAACATAAAATAAAATAAATAATAAAAAAATGGAAGAAAATAAATGAAATAGAACAACAATAAAAATCAAGTCCCATTATTTAGTCACTCGGACGAAATTGGGTGTTGACAGTTGCCCCTCTTTACTTAGATATTACTAGATAATATGAAAATTTGATATTTTTGTATTATTTGAGTAAAAGCTAAGTAAAGATAGAAACACTAATTTTGTCCGGGTTTCGAAAAAGAAAGAGACAAAATAAAAACTGATCCAAGAAGATATGATAACAAAAAGTCAATGAAAAGTACCAAGATGCAACAAAAAGAGTTCGACCCTTGCCTCGCAGAGAGTCGACATCCCAGAAAGAAAACAAGGATTCGACCATTGTCAAGCAGAGGGCCGATAGCAAAACTAAAACCTGGATTTGACCATTGCCAAGCAAAGGGCCAAACTCACAGAACAAAAACTCAAATTCGACCATCACCAAGCAGAGGGCCGATAACAAAACTAAAACCTGGATTTGACCATTGCCAAGTAGAGGGCCAAACTCACAGAACAAAAATTCAAATTCGACCATTGCCAAACAGAGGGTCGATGGCAAAACTAAAACCTGGATTTGACCATTGCCTAGCAGAGGGCCAAACTCACAGAACAAAAAATCAAATTCGACCATTGCCAAGCAGAGGGCCGATAGCAAAAGTAAAACCTGCATTTGACCTTTGCCTAGCAGAGGGCCAAACTCACAGAACAAAAACTCAAATTCGACCATTACTAAGCAGAGGGCCGATAGCAAAACTAAAACTTGGATTTGACCATTGCCTAGTAGAGGGCCAAACTCACAGAAAAAAAACTCAAATTCGACCATTGCCTAGTAGAGGGCCAAAGATAAAGCTTTGGATCCAAACCTTGCAATGCCAAAGTTATCTTTGCCTAGTTTCAAGGGAGACACTGATCCTAGTGTATTTTTAGATTGGATAGCTAAAGTAGAACAAGTTTTTAATTTGTATGATGTAGATGGACATTTGCGTGTAAAGTTAGCTACTTTAGCCTTAGAGGGATACGCCATGCAATGGCTAACTAGGATGAACATTACCAGGGGCTCACCCGTGAGCTCTTGGGAAAATTTTCGGTGCTTGTTGTACCAGCAATTCGTACGTCCATACTACCATAGGGACCTCCTGATTAAGCTCCAACGGCTTACTCAGGGTAGACGAAGTGTGGAGGAGTATGCGCGTGAGCTCGAAGTGCTCTTATACCATACTAACACTAATGAGACTGACCACGCGAAAATAACTAGATTTATTAGTGGTCTTAATAGAAACATCCAAGATGTTGTAAAGCTCCATGATGATGAGGATTTAGATGTTGTGGTACATCGGGCTATGAAAGTCGAGAGACAAATTTTAAGAAAAGAGTCCTACCGCAACAAATTTTCCACTTCTTCAAAAGAACATTTTTACAAAACCTCATCATAAAGGGACAAAGAAAAGGATGTTTCTAGAGAGATTCCTCATAAATCTCGGCCATCTTCTACTAACCCCGCGCCTTCTTCGTCTAAACCAAAGTCACCAACGCGACCTAATCAAGTCAAATGTTTTAAGTGCTTAGGTCATGGTCACATTGCATCTGCATGCCCAAACAAGAGGGCAATGTGCATTCTAGGAGAAGAGGTTGTCACTGATGACTCTCCTCCTTCTTCACCTTCACACACTTCTCACTCTTCTTCTTCCTCTAGTGAAGATGAGTACAAGGTTCCATTTGATGGTGACCTACTAGTTATAAGACGTCTCTTGGGTCAAGTCCACAAGGACTTTGACACCACTCAAAGAGAAAATATTTTTCACACTAGATGTCTTATAGCTAGCAAGGTTTGCTCCATGATCGTAGGCGGGGGAAGTTGCACTAATGTAGCTAGCACACGCGTAGTGGACAAGCTCAAGCTACCCACTATTGCGCATGCCAAGCCATACAAACTTCAATGGTTAAGTGAGGAGGGTGAAATCTTGGTCAATAAGCAGTTTTTATATGAATTTTAACTATGAAAATAACGGTTTTTAGATCGTTATCAGTGGTCATACATGAAATGGCTGAATTGGCTCTATTCAAACAAAAGAAATTTGTCTTTCTTGAGAAAATTTGGTTTCAAGGCCTAGACAAGTTCATTCAAATGAAGGGTGACTGCTATCAAGAATTAGTAGAAGTCTTCTACATCAATGTTAAAGAAGTAAATGAAAATGTTCACTCTCGCGTAAAAGGAGTTGACATCATTATCGACAGCGACATGTGGTTAAAGATCGCTGGTCTGTAAGATGCTGGAAAACTGTCTCATCAACTTGATTGTCCACAAAACAAGTGGATAAGGAAAACTTAAATGTTCAAGAATTTAATGAGATATCGCGGAAAATATAAAAGGGAAAAAGGATTTCTATTCAAATGGCTTGGCAAAGAAGAAAAAGTTATTGCTTTCATCATTGGGCATATTCTTTTGCCTGGAAGATACAACCTTATTAAACTAACTCCTACAGATGATTGTCTACTATATACAATTGTACAAAAAATACCAACTAATTGGGTAGCTGTTTTTAAAAGACATATCCTGGATGTGGGGACCAATGACTGGCACAGGCTTCCATATGGTGTGTTCATAAGTAAAGTACTGGAACAATATGGTGTCAATCTAACTGGAGAAAGCAAACTCATATGCAGCAAAGAAAATGTTATTGGGAAAGCTACTCTGACTTGCATAGGACTGAAGAGAACTGCCCTCGGATGGATTTAGTGGATTCTGGCAGTGATTAAGATTTTGTTCCATCTAACTCTGAGTTTGAAAAACGTGTGGAAGACAAATTTAAGAAGACTTCCAAAAGAGTAAATGACTTAAACAAGTCTCGGATGACTCTGAATGAGAGAATGGATGAAATATTCAAACACTATGTTGAGATCTCCTCATCATCAGAAGAATCTAAAAAGGAAGATGTCGATGATATAAGTGAAGATAGCCCTAGTGAATCCTCTGAGTCGGATTAAGGTCTATCACTTGAAATATGCCAGTACAAGTAGCGTGTTGAGTCTGTCTTTTGGATGTATCTCTAAATCTATTCTTGTATTTCTTTTTGTTTTCTTTTGTGTATGGCTCAGAATGTTGTAATCTTTTGTCCCTTGTTCTGTGTCTACCAAATGTAATATCTTTTTAACACGAAAATGAAATTAGAGATTGAATCAATTTCAACTAATTTAATCTCTTTGATTGAAATTTGTTGTGCTGAGTGATTATTGATTCAACTGTGAAATATGTGAAGTCGATAATGATTGTTACACTATTACATATCTTTACATATTGACTTCTTATTGATTACTTTTCTTGCATAACTAAAATGCTTCATCTACAAAAGCTCTTTGAAAGGTTTTGTAGGAAAAACATTGCTTTAGAAACAACAAGTTGAATCCAACATCATTGGCAAGCAATGTATTCGACTGAGGAATTAATTCAATCGACTGAATTGTAACAGGGTTATAAATTCAATTTCTGGAATTCGGTTATTTGTTGTTGATTGATTATCTTATCCTGATTATCTGCAATTTATCTCTGCTCTAAATTGATTATGCATATCTTGGTTGAGATAATATTGCGAGATTGTTGAAATTTGTATCATTGCATGATAAAATTGCTTGACATCTTATCTATGATACAATTTTGTGCTATATTGTTTGTATACTCTAAATTATCTATACTGCATTATGCATCTGATCTCGTTTGGAAATCTATGCATGATGATAGGGGGAGTATTACATTCATACACATGCTTGCATTTCAGGGGGGTTATCTTTTACATGTGATTAAATGTGAAAGGGGGAGCATCAATGCCTTTTATAAAATTGCACATTTTTACTGATGCATCTCTGTTTGGCATATCAGCATATTATATCTAGAGTACTCCTTTTTTTTATGCACAAAGGGGGAAAAGATTTATGAAAGCTTTATGAAAGGGGGAGAATATTTTTCTGTCTCGTATCTGCTTGATATTTTGCTGATTTGTTTTGTTACATGTAGAGTATTTGAACTGTTCAATATCATTTGTTACATGTAGAGTATTTGAACATAGTAGGGATAGAGAAATCAAACACTAGTTTTTATACTGGTTCGACCTCAATGTGCAGATATGTGATCAAGCAGTGAGCGCACAATCAGTCTCCCTTTGAATCTCCTTCAAGCAAGATCACCACCGTCTTCTTGATGAGTTCTTAAAGCTCTATAATATCAGAGAAATCAATCTAAAACAGAATATGAAAATGCTAGATCATGAAAAGTCTCTGAGTAATATCAAGTTTAATCTATTTATAGATTTATGTTAAACCGACGCTCTCTTAGTCGAATATGCTACTAATACAATCGACTATGTTATCACAGTTATAATAGCTTTGTCAAACTAGTAGCATCCAATCAAACAAATTAAATTCACATTCACTGCAGTTGACCCACTCTTCTATGCTACTAACTTTTAAAAATATAGTCGTTACTGTTCATGAGCATAACAAAATTTTAAACCAAACAACTAATACAGTCGAATGCTTGTTGACAAATTGACAAGTGTACCAAATCGTACAAGTAATATAAATGGTAAGACCAAGTATCGTTTTCCCAAGAGACTCGAATGGCTTTCTCTTTCGCGTGAATTAAAATAATAAGACTTGAAAATAAAAATTAATAAATTGGATTTGAGAGCAAAAATATTAACATGCAAAATAAAGTT
>NC_028361.1:12921770-12944207 GCF_000741045.1 Vigna radiata var. radiata | reverse complement strand
GGCCCAAGTCCAGCGAGCCACCGCCGGGCGGTTTAAGTGTGCCGCCCGGCAGTTTCCCAAAGTCCTCCAAACTGCCCGGCGGCAATCGCCACCGCCGGGTGGTTTCCCTCAGAACCGCCCAACGCCAATCGCTATGCCTACTCCTCGCCCTAGGCCGCCCAGCGGTTCAAGTGTGCCACCAGGCGGTGCGTCGACTCTTCAAATCTTCATTTTTCTGCTCTTTTCTTGAGTCAACGACCTGTATCTTCAACTCCATTCTTTACTTTTCTCAAATTAGCTACAAAACAATGCAAAACAAGCATAAAATCGCTAAAAACAACTTTTGACTCTCTTCAGACTCATTTATTGAGTGTTGCTTGATTCTAGGCTCATTCCGAGTAGTAGAGGGTGTAATTTGGTCCCAATTGACATATGAAAATAACTGTTTTTTATCCTTCACCAATGCTTGGCGCACACAATCGACTTCTATAGCTTGAAACATTTTGAAATTCTTTCCTTCACAAAATCTCACAAACCATTGATTCTGAAAATCTCTACAAACACTTTAGTCGATTCAATTAGTAATGGAGTCGACTTTACTACAGCTTTGTCACACAGTTATAAGTTCACAAAAGTGCTTGTGGTTTTCATCCTTCAAAACATGTGCAATGCATCCAAAAATGATGTAATATGTACAAGCACAATAAGTATGGATTCACATAGCAATATAACACATAAACATGTGCAACAAATATACCAAACAGTAAGCATAAGAACGTGTAACACAACAACAACATATTTGTGTTATTAAAGATGTGTTGTCATCATAAAAAACTAGAGTGATATAGATATTGTGTTGTCAACATTCTCAACAATCTCACCCTTTTTTTATGATGCACAACCATGATTAATAACCAACCACGTTTGCACAATCAGATACAAAACAGAGTAACAAATGATATCAAACAATTCAAACACTCTGCATGTAACAAAACTAATCAGCAAAATATAAAGCTGATATGAGACAAAAAAACATTCTCTCCCTTTCATAAAACTTTCATAAATCTTCTCCCCCTTTGTGCATTAACAAAAAGGAGTGCTCTAGATATAATATGTTGATATGCCAAACAGAGATGCATCAATAAAAATGTGCAATTTTATAAAATGCATTGTTTCTCCCCCTATCATATTTAATCACATGTAAAAGATAATTCCCCCTGAAATGCAGGCATGTGAAGAAACATGTGTATGAATGTAATATTCCCCTTGTCATCATTCATAGATTTCCAAATCAGATCACATGCACAATGTAGTACAGATAATTCAGAGTATACAAACAATATAGCACAAAATTGTATCATAGATAAGATGTCAAGCAATTTTATCATGCAATGATACAAATTTCAACAATTTCGTAATATTATCTCAACCAAGATATGCATAATCAATTTAAAGCAGAGATAAATTGGAGATAATCAGGATAAGATAATCAATCAACAACAAATAACCAAATTCCAAAAATGGAGTTTATAACCCTGTTACAATCCAGTCGATTGAATTAATTCCTCAGTCGAATACGTTGCTTGCCAATGATGTTGGATTCCACTTGCAGTTTCCAAAGTAATGTTTTTCCTACAAAACCTTTCAAAGATCTTTTGTAGATCAAGTATTTTAGTTATGCAAGAAAATTAATAAATAAGAAGTCAATATGTAAAGATATGTAACAGTTTAACAATCATAATAGACTTCACACATTTCACTGTCGAATCAATTATCACTCAGCACAACAGAATTCAATCAATCAGATTAAAGAAGCTGAAATTGATTCAAACTAGATTTCGTTTCCTTGTTAAAAAGGTATAACATTTGGTAGACACAGAACAAGGGACAAAAGATGATGGCATTTTGAGCCATACACAAAAAAAAAAAAAAAACAAAAGGACACAAAAGCAACCTATGACTTTAAAAATCAGAGTCTTTTCAAAATCTTTTTAACAAAGTATGAACCTTTACAAAGTTTCTTGAATCACAAGGAATAAGCAGTTTAAGTGCAGCGGAAATATAAAGTTGACTGTGTAAACTGTAAAGTCGACTTATAGTAAAAGTATAGGGAAAGAGAAAGAAAATACAGAGTTTTTATATTGGTTCGGCCTCAATGCCTACATTCAGTGTCCTTCCACAACCAGGAAGCCAATGCACTATATTAGTCAAGGTTTTTACAACAAGATGTCTATAGAGACCTCCACGTCAAAAGTATAGGCAATCTCTTTAACCCTCTAACTAAAAGTATGGGCAGTCAACACATAGATCTGCAGCAAGATATCCCCTCTTCTACAATCTTCAACCCACTTTGAACAATCCTCAAAGTGTCCAGAACTCCACGAGTTCACCTCTTGTAATCCCAACAAACAGCAACAATCTTTACAAAGATTGATAGGAAACTTGATCAATATGATGAACACCAATTGTGCAGATCTTGATCGAACAGTACGCGCAATTCAATTCCTCCTTAAGAAACTCTTCCAAGAAAGATCTCCTCCGTCTTCTTGATGAGTTCTTGGAGCCTTTACACAGAGATAACAATCTGAAATATCATATGAATATGTTAGAATATCCAAAGTCATTGTGATCAACAGAATCACGTCTATTTATAGTTTTCTATAAACCAGACGCTCTTATAGTCGACTTTGCCACTAATGTAGTCGACTGTCATCAGACAGTTATAACAGTTAAAACAAATTAACAGCAGTCATAACAACCAAATTGATTTTGTGTTTAATTCAGTTGACCTGCATTTAATGCTTTAGCATAGATTTGAAATATTATCGTTAAAACACAAAAGCATTGACAAAATTTCAAAACAACTAACTAACTAAGTCGAATTCACTGAACGTGCAGTCGACTTAAACACTTCAACTCAATTTTGAAAGACTTTTCAATGCAAAAACACTCACAACACTGCTTTTGAAAATCTGTGCAAAGTCATGAGTTTTAATCAACTTACTTCATAATGAAGTCGACTTAAAACTTACAGTTTTACCACACAATATAAGTTCATCAAATTACGTGTGGTTTTCTTTTCTTAAACATATGTAATGTAATCACAAAAGATGTATCAAGTATAAAATCAGTGAATATGCATACATATATGAAAATCAACACAACCATGTTCTTTAATATATCATTCACAATAAAGAATTGAACATGTAACACATAACAATACATGTGTTATTAATAATGTGTTGTCATCATAAAAAACTATAGCATTGTGATATTAAGGTTTAGCTAAATCAGGCTTCCCTTATCAACAATCTCAACATAGATAATGTCCAAGTCCTCAAATACTTGATTAAGACAACGAACACAAGGACAAAAATATGACTCGTTCACTGGTTTTGCGTGTTGTTTAACATATGCTAAGAACTCAAAAACTTCTCTTTCATAATCTTCACCAATTCGACACTTATGAATCCAACTTTGATCCATACTACTCTATATAATTTTATAAACAATAAAAAGCAAAAACCATATCAAAAAATGAAAGCACGAAGAAATAGCGAACGCATATAAAGTAATACATTAAGCGCATACAGAATACAAAAACACAAACAAAACTATAAACACGAAAACATATAAAGTAATACATTGAATGCAAATAACATAAAACTAACCTCGAAATGTAGTTAGTGTTCACCAACAAAGAGATTAATGGACACTCACTTGAGGAAGAATATGAACTCGTTGACCACGAAAAAGTCTCAAGAAAAACGAAAATCAATCAGTCAAAACAAATGAAAAACAACGCAAGACATAACTAAGTAAAAATTAACCTGGTTTGTTGTTCCAACTCGTGCTCGAAAAAAAAAGTTCAAGCCAAAATGAAAGTGCGAAGAAGTAGTGATAGTGTGTTATGTTTTTACATTTTTTAAAACACGTAAGACGTCGAACGCAGGGTAAATTCGATGTTATATTTAAATATAACATCGAACTTAAGGCACTTCGACGTCTGTTGAACAACTTTTTTGTCACACAAAAAGAGTACAAACCTAGTCCCCATTGTTACCAATAAGGGAGTATTGGTAAAACCTGAAGACAAGTTTTGATGATGCTGCAAATTGTAATTTTTTATTGTAATAGGAGAATACTTAAAAAGCAACTTGTAGATTTTGAGTGTAGTAGGAAAATGATAAACATTGTAATTTCTACTGGTATAATCGATTATGGACAAGCTATAATCGATTATCACATGTTTTTGAACTACAATAATCGATTATCATGAAGCAATAATCGATTATCACAAGTCACACTTGAATAATCGATTATCACTTCAAATAATCGATTATCACTTTTTGAATTTTCTATAACGGACTTGAATAATCGATTATCACTTACAATAATCGATTATTCATGACAGTTGGGAGCTGACCTTTGGCATTCAGTGTGCTTGGCTATATAAGTGGTTTTTGAAAGCTTCAGAACTTAACTTTTGTGTAAACTGAGAAAGCTTATAACACTGAGTAGTCAGAGGAACGTTCTTGAGAGCTTTTGTTTACTTTGTTCCCTTGTCTGGTCTTGTGAAAGGAGAGGCTTACGTATCGTGTGTCGATAGTCGAAGTGGACTCTCTTCAAGTTGGCAAGGTTCTCTACCTGGTCTTGTGAAAGGNGAAGCTCGTGAATCGTTTGTCGATTGTCGGAGCAAGTTCTCTTCAAGTTGGTAGAGTGGTTCTCTTCATTCTATTTCTGTACTTTTCATTGTAATCTGTTAAATCCTTTTTTAGTGAAACTGTTAATCACTCTTTGTAGTGATTAACGACTGGACGTAGATTCTGTTGAATCGAACCAGTATAAAAATCCTTGTGTGCTTTTCTTATGCCCTATACTCATTTTACTTTAACGCACATCAACTGCTTGGTAAATTTTCTGAAAGAAAATTGTTTTTTATAAAAAAGACTAAAATCGTTTCAACTGTGACTTAATACGCTTTACGCTCTCTGTGTTATTAATCCGCTGCGCTAAACTCTTCAAAAAATTACCCCCTCCGATACCGACACCCATTAATGTAGTATAGGACTGACCAGGAATCAATCCAAGACTTGACAAAGTCGAGTTTAGAATTATAGAATTAAAACTGTTGAGATTGTTGATAGGGGGAGCATAGGATTAGTTGAACCCACAATCTCTATGATATATGTTTTTGGTGATGACAACACATAGTTAATAAGAACACATGTGTATGTACTGTGTTATATGTGTTATATATGCTAATGTTGACTATAATAATTATCCATGCATATTGTCATGACATATTGTGTTGATTATTGCAAACTACTGTGTTTGAAATGTGATCATATCTGTGTATGCATAATATGTGTTTTGTAATGGAAAAGCCACATGCACCAAGCATATATGTATGTCTTAATCAATTACAATGTTGTGTTAATCAATTAAGGTCATCAGACAACTTAAGCTTTAAACTGTGACAAAACAAAAAGTTTTAAACCGATTACGTTAGTGGTTAAATCGATTAAAACCTGTGTATTTGCATAAATATTTTGCAAGTGTGTTGTGATGGATTTTGAGAAGAAAAGTTTTCAAAAATATACTAAGTGTTAAAACTTAATCGATTACATGGATAATGTATTCAATTAAGTTAGTTAAAGATTTGAAAACTGTTTCATTGCTTGACATAATTGTCTCAATGGTCATACTTTTAAATATGTTGACCAAGCATTTATTGCAAATCGAATACATTAATTGAGCATTCAATTAGTGGCTTTGACTGTTGTTGATCTATTATAACTGTGTAATGTAAACGATTAGATTAATATCATAATCGATTAAAACATGTCTGATTTGCTTACTCTATATATAGAGGTATAGAGGCATGATTTGAAATTCTGTAACAAAATTGAGTTTAACACTCTCATATCTGTTTCAGATTAAAGCTTTGAAGTTTTACAGAAGTGAAAAACACTCCAAGAAACAAGAATTGTTGTGGTGCACAAGTCTGGAAGGTTTCTTGAGAAGCAAGATTGATTGCATCGTAAAGTCTGATCGTTCTGCACAACAGATGTGCTTACTTCTTAATCAGGAGATTTTGCAAACTCTGAGTGTTGTTGGTTTCCCTGTATACAAGAAGAAGAACGCGATTCTTGATTTTGAGAAAGGTCTTAAAGGGGTGACTGTAGGAAAGGATTGTTCTAGTTGCTAGTCTTTTTGTATCTGCCTATATTAGATTAGTGAGTTAGAGAGGTGACTTACATTTTGACAGTGTGGTTGCTGTAAAGCCTTAATTATAAAAACTCATATCTTTATAGTGCATTGGCTTCCAATCTCGGGTTGAGTGGAAGTACACTGGATGTAGGCAGTATTGGTCGAACTAGTATAAAAACTCAAAGTTTGAATCTTCCTCCCTATCTTTGTGCATTTAATCGATTGCATATTATCTGTATTCGAATACGCATATTGTTACATTGCGTACATTTTTACTTGCGATTCAACTTATAGTTTTGCAAAAAAGATTTAAAAAGCGATCATTTTTATAAAACACCAATTCAACCCCACCCCTTCCCCCCTCTTGGTGTGAGAAACAAAGCACAACTTTTCTAACAAAAACCTATTTACTTATTTACTAAATACTATGTGGGGGGGGGGGAATAAAATGAATTATTAAAAATAAAAGAAACTAAATGCAAATGCATGATTAAATCTATCTAAATGATGTATGAATAAAGGAAACTAATACCTATTGTTATGAACCAAATACAATGAAGAAAGAATATGTAAAACATAACCTAATAAGCTAAAGCTTAAAGTTACACTACTATTCTGTTATTGCAAAAAGAAGAAAAATCATAACCTAACTTATGAAAGCAATACCATCTAATATGCTAAAAACTAAAATAAGAAAAAGTAAACTATTTACGAAATAACCGAAACATGCAAATGATAAATCCTAATTTTACTAATGAAAAGCTATAATGCAAAGTTTGAAAAGAAATCTCAAATGGAAACAACAATATTGAAAAAAATTGAAACTAAAATAGAATTGAAGTTGTAAGAAATGTTAGGCCTATTTCTCTTACAAAGAAGGGAGGTGAATTGGTATTTCATGAAAATGCTTTCTTTTTCTATCTTCTTGGAAATCTTTAGAATGTTCTATTACACGCAAGATAATAAAGAAATCAATGCAGGAAAGACTTAAAGGAAATCTTTTGTATCTTGATTCTTGGAGAACAAGCGCACTTGCACAAACTTTTCTTGACTCTTTAATATCATATATAGAAGTTCAAATGATCAAAAATTGTTCATGCAAAGTATTATGCGTAACACGGGTTTGGACGTTGAATTTAAAGGGGCTTCGACGTCCAATTTGCTCAAATTAAAGGAGTTTTCGAGAGCATTAAATTTGTGTTGTTACCAACGAAGTCATTCATGTCAACCTCTACAGGGCTTGAACGTTAAAGGCCTTAGTGGGTAGTTAGGATCTATAAAATTGGTTATGCTCCTCGAAGGGTTCTATAAATGCTTTCACTTTGTCATTAGGCACTTTCTCTTGTTACTATTTTTCTTTCATCCATATTCTTCTTCCCTTCAAATATGTTGGTCATATTTGGATGATAAATTTTTTAAATTTTGTTGAAAGGTTTTTTTCCATCATATATAAGATCACATGATTTGTTTCTACGAAAAAAATCTTCAAAAAATTTATATCACCATACAAATTGGACATCGAATTTTCCACATATTCGACGTCAACTACTGAAAGACATAAGAAATCTAATAGTGATTCAGTCACAATAGATGTGTAGTTCCCCTACGATGGTTGCACGTCGAATTCGGTTGAGCTTGGACGTCAAACATGTCAAGGGATGGGACAATTGGGAGTCTTGGGAACCTTGTAAAGGGTTTGACGTCGAACTATATAGTATCTTCGACGTCAACGGGACTGGCAAAGTCATAATAGTTGCGCAGTTTTTGCCTCGCTCCACGAAATTTTCACGTCGACTATAGCGGGGCTTCATTGTCATTCCAGTCAAGGGAATGGGAGTAGTTGAAGCCATAATAACTACAATTACCAAGATTATTTAACTGTTAGTTTGAACGTCGAACTGCTCTTGTGTTTTTCGTCTATTTCTCGTCTATAAGTACGCGATAGATAACTTTCTTTCTTTCAGAACTATTTCCCTCTCGAACATATTAGGATCCATTTTTATGTTTTATTGTCAATTTTTCTTTCCTTAGATTTCAGATCATTTCTCTTCTTTAAATTGCAATTTTCATGACTTGAATTTCAAAGTGCCCATTCATCTTTAGTACTCACATTTATATGAAGATGCACTGTGGAATTCAAGTCATATATTTGTTAGTTTGGAGGACAGACATGTGAAAGAGAACTTTTCAGGAAACTCAAGCATGGTTCCCAATATGTGTAATGGTGAAACAATTTTAACAACTAAAATTTGTCTAAAGAGTTGCATAGTTTGATGATATTTTTGAATGATTCATTTTTTAAGTTTTCTAGGAGTTGTTTTCTACCATCAGATTTCAGAGCAACTGATTATGTAGAAAATAACTTCAAGAAATTTAAAAATGGAATCATATATAAAAATGGATGTCGAATGCTATAAGAAGTCGAAGTCCATACAGTTTATGACGTCGAAGAATGGCATAGGCCGACGTCATATACCTTAGAGGATTTAAAAAAGAAATCCATTTTTCAAAACACAGGGTCAAAAATGAAAACAAAACAATAAGGAATACATTATAACAAAATATAGGCAAAAGATTATAAGCAAACAAACAAAACAACCACAGGTTATGTAAAATGGAGAAGGATTTTGAAATCTATATCTGTTAACTTCTTACTCTAGATTTCTATCATACCATCAAGCTTAAAAAAGCATTTCACAATGACGTTGGAGTTAATAGAAATCCAAAAAAATGTCTTTCTTTTTTGAAGTTGATGGAGTTAATAAAAATACAAAGAAAAAAGTTATCAAACAAATTTGATTAATAGAGCCCTCTAGGGAAACAAAAGTTTGGTGAATGGGTGTTGTAGGGTTTACAAAGGATCCAAAACACTATTTAAAATGAAACCGTGGGGAAGCAAATGATATTTTAGTATTCATTTATTATGTGGTAATTGGGGTTTTACGTCGAATTTGTATGAAGTTCAACGTCATATATGCATCAGGATGGGTAGTTGGAGCCTTAATAAATGTTGTTGTAGTGTTGGGAACCTTGCAATGAAGGGTTTGACGTCGAATTCGGCTAGACTTCGGCATGAATCACTGTAGTGGACAGGGGCAGTTAGTAGCCATAATTACTGAATTGTTTTGACGTTCGATTGTTTTAGTATTCGATATCTGTTATTCATCTATAAATAGGACACCCATAACCTAGTTGCTTACAGAATTGTTTCCCTGTTGAACATATTTGGATCCATGTTTGTATTTTCCTTTTAATTTTCCTTTCCTTAGATTTTAGAGCATTTCTCTTATTTAAATTGCAACTTTCTAACTTGAATGTTAAAGTTTGCATTCAACTTCAGTACATATGAAGGTGCACTTTGAAATTCAAGTGACCTAAATGTTTTTTAAGGGACAAAAATGTTATGATATCTTACTGAAAGGGAAGCTTTCAGGAAAACGTAACATGGTTTGCAATATGTTTAATGTTGAAACAATTTTAGGAACTAAAACACAACTCTAATATATTGTTTATCTTCATCATATTTGTATGGTTCATTTTTTAAATTGTCTTGAAGTTTTTTGTACTGTTAGATTTCAAAGCTAACTGATTTCTTAGGGTGGAAACATCTTTAAGACTAATTAATTAATGAATCAATATACCAATTTGACGTCAAATGTTGGATGCATTCGACGTCAACGTGCTCTTGAAAAGCCATAATGGTTGAGTAGTTAGCTATGAAGTTTTACAGCTGGTAGCTCCTATTAATTCATCTCGTGCTAGAAATATTTAGGGAGTTTATGATGTCTTTTAGGATGAAACTATATTTAACCTATGAATTTTGAGTAATTATGAATTTCTTTGTAATTACATTTCAATTTAACTTACTTTTATATACTATGATGTTTTTGAGAATTCAATGTTTTAATGATATATAATTCAACACTTTGGTAAAAGAAGTTTGTCATGCTTTTTTGTCTTCATTACATTATTTGAATCTTGTTACAGATAAATATTGTTGACAAAAATATAAGCATCTTAATGGTGACACTGTCATGTAAGACAAACAAAATAAAGTAGTATACTCACAAACTAAAAAATACAAATGAGGTGGCTTAAAACCTTTAAATTATAGTCACTAATAAAAGAGGGTTAATCTTTAAAATAAAATAGTTGAAATTGAGAAAAAACAGGGTTAATCTTTGCAATAAAATAGTTGAAAATAAAAAAAGTTTCAAACCTCTACAAAATAATAGTCACTAATAAAAAAGTTAAAACCCTTCACAAAAGACTTCCACAATATAAATCAGATAATAAGGATTATTTAAAATCTCCACAAATTAATAGCTACGACTCTAACTATGGAAGTTTAAAATCCCCTAAAAATTATTTAACTGAGAATAAAAATCTCCATAAAAAATAAATCTCCACTAAATAACAAGTTATTATTTTTGTGATGTAATTAATTATGTCTTATTGAATTTTGTTTGACTGGTTTCATTACTATAGTTTTTACCTGTAATTGAATTTTAGTTTAATAAATTGAAGATTAACATATTTGAATTAAATACTAACAGAAAGTCATTAGGAATTACACAGGGTTAGATTGATAAAAAGGTGGGACCTCAGCCATAATTTCCATACTCGTGATGTTTCTATTTATCTAACACATCCTCATAACTAGTCTCTGTTTACAATGATGATTAGCACCTTTTTTTTATTTATTTTACTCATAATCTATTATACTGTATTTCTTAACAAATGCATAAGAATAAAAAAAAATAACGTATTAAAAAATATTTTAGTCTATATATTAAAATAAAACTTAATGAAATGATGTTTATATACTTTTAAAAATGACATAACTTAAACATAGTAAAATCAAATATTAAGAAGTCCTTTATAAATATAATTAAAACTCAAAATACAACGTAAAGAAAAAAAAAATCAAACACATGAGGAAAACCTCTATATTTATATCTTTAGTTATTAAGATGGTTGGAATCCATAAAATCTTCCATGTTCAAACTTTCATGTCACGATATCATGCAATGAAAAACTCAAATTTGAATGTTATCATGTTAATATATCAATAATAATGTATTTTGAAAGTTTAACAAAGAATTGATTGCATAACTACGATATCACCTGCAACAAATCTGCTTTGCAGGAATTGCAAAATACTCTTTACTCTTGGAGAATCTGTAATTCACTTGTTTTGTGTCATTTAATCAACACAGGCCCAAGACCAATTTAACTGGGATATTTCTTTTAGCACCTCCATGAATACTAATTGTACATCAGTGTAGAAAAAAAAATCCAAATTAACTATAGGTTGAAAACATCAATTGTATAATCTAAAAATATATTCTAGATTGTTTAATCTAAAACTCCAAAATATGTTCTCGCTTACATAATTTAAAATTGTATTATAGATTATTTAAATTAAAAATATAAAAATATTTTGAATTTATAATATAAAATACATTTTTTATGTATGAAATTCATAAATACATTCTAAATTACATAATCTAAAAAATAAAATTTTGATAAATTTATTTTTAATTATATAATTTAAAATATATTTATAAATTAATATAGTTTTAGATCAAGAAACGTATTCCAAATTATATACTTGTATTTTCGAATTTTACAATTCAAAACTCTTAAAGCCTCACAATTTAGACATTTCCAACCCCCATACTGAGGTGCTGGAGGAAACAATGGCAGTGCAAAACGTAATTATCTTTAACCTGATACTTAATAAGCGCAAACACAATGGGTAGTCCAAGATCATTCAACTATGAATTCCAATCCATTTTTTCCTGCACCCTCCCTTTGTCTTCCTGCACCCTAAAAAATGTCTTATCCCCGTTTTTTCCTGCACTTTCCGTTCCATTTTGCGGATTTCGGAGACCCATTTTCTTCCCCGGGAAGATTTCGTGGTAAAGTGGGTGTCTTTTGGAAGATGGGGAGGGAGCCATGTTGGTGCTTTTTTAAGGTTGAGGATGTTTATCGGTAAGATAGCTAAGGTTTGTTGATTTGTCTTACTACTTTTTCAAACTATTGAAACATGTTCAATCTATTGAAGAGGAGGTTTATCGGAAAGATACAATACAAATGAGATCTGAGTCTAACTAAATAAGGGATTGGCACTACTTTCTATCCAAAACCTTAAGATTATGAATTATTGGGTCTTTCACCTTCATATAGTGATCTACTTTCTTATTTCTATTCAATGTGGGATTTGTACTCACTTTGACATTCCTAACAAAACACACGTAAAGTCCATAAAGGGGGTAGAATAAAATTTAAAACTTTTTTGCAAAAGGGTGTTAGACTCTATTGTAGAGATTAGATGATCTTCAAGTAGTATTGAACACTTAAGGATTTTCAAAAGTATTTATAAAGCTTTTTTAAATAAAAGCAAGAAGGAAACTTATTTTTATATTAATTCACTCTAAAGTAAGCTACGTTCAGTTCCCTTAAGCACTCTTTAGGGGTTTTATTAATCTTTCAAAGATTACAAAAAATTTTTACCACTCCTAGTTTTACAATCTAACCCAACTGGTTAGACTAGTTTTACCACTCCCAGTATAACACTAGTTCAACTAACTAGATTATTTAACTCCAATGAGTTAAACTAACAAGTGTTTTGATTCACTTCTGAATCTAGAAAGCAACATAGTGCTTTTTTAAATACAAGAATAGATTATTACTCTCTTAGAGAGGATATAATTTCAATACAAAGAAGATATGAAAACTTGTAATAAAACTTTTCTTTTTCAAAGATAAAGTCTAGATGACGTAAGCTTAGAAGAATGTTAACAGTGTAAGAGCAATGATATATTTCTTGTTCTTGTTGTCTTCTCTTCATGCAATTGTCTTTATATAGACTTCTTTGAAAAAAATTTGTTACTCAAAGCATCGACTTTCACGTAGAGATGTAGTCTTTTAGTACGAGGTCAAATGCTATATTGCATCTTGCAAAGACAACTATGCTGCTTGTACAAAAGAAAGAGACAAAAGAAATAAAGGAGACGTTCCCATAATATCTTTCTATCTCTTAATGTCCTTCTGATCTTATACATAACTTTTGAATAAGACTTTGTACTAATTTGATATGCACAAAAAAAGAGAGCACAACTTAACAAACAAAGAAGTATTATTTTGTTCATGAATTAAAAGGTTATACATTTCTTAAATGTTTAGGCATTGTACGTGTATAAGCTTTTAGGCATAGTCTATTTGAGTAACGTTCAGCGTTTAATATATCGTTTATACATACAACGTTTAGCGAACTTATCCTAGACAATTTATTTGATAAATGTTATTTTTTTAAACGCTTTTTTAAACTTTAAAACAACGATTGCTTAAACGATCTTGTCTTAGCAACTATTCCATGAATGCTCAAAGTGATTCTTGCTTCTCTAGCCTAATGTTCACTAAGGCCATTGTTAAACTGATTTTTGTCGACTAAAATCAGAATAAACTAGATTTCCCCACTAATGAAGTATAGGGACAACCTAGGTATCAATTCAAGGACTCAACTAAAATTAAGCTTAAAGTGTAGAGTTTTGTCTTGTATTTTATTTATTTACTAAACAGGTGGAGAAAATGAAATCTAACTAAAAAGGAAAAAATTAAAACTAAAATCTATTTTTGAATAAGAAATAATATGAAATAAAAGGAAAGTAAAACTATATAGAAATCCAAACTACCTAAGATAGAAACAGTAACAAAAGCTAATATGAAAATTTAAATGCAACTGAAATGACCCTAAACTAATGAATCTGAAACTAAAATAAACCAAGATACCAACCTATGAAACCAATGAACAACTAAATTTCCTAATTATATGCATATTCTAAAAAATGTAAATGTCAATGCAAAGAGAAGATCATCACATAACAGAACCAAATGGCAGATAAAGTAAAATCACAATCTGAACTAAAACTATTCTAACATTTATTTAACATAAATACTAAAAATAAAAAAGCAAACTAAATATATTAGGCAAAAACAAAGAACAGAGGAAAATGTGCAATAGATTGAATGAAAGAGTCTCAATTGCTCTTCAAAAAGACATTCCGAGAAAGTTAAGCCCTTTTCGGGGTCTTTTTAGTTCATATTTCAGAACTTGAAATGGAAATTCTCACTCAATTACTCAACCAATGCACAATTTCACAAGATCTAAAAACACAACACTGAAATTGGACTTAGTCTAACAATTATAAAGTTTAACATCTCTCAAGAAGACCTCTTGAAAATCTAGGCCCAATCCAGGGTCCTATTACTTCCAAACAGATGTAATATTGTGGATGTTTTCCTTCACAATTCTCAAACATGGTTCAATAACAGCACAAAATCACACATACTAGGAAATAATAGAAAGAGAAAAAATGAAAACATAAATCTGATGAATCTTTTTTACATGTTCCTATGTTGATTGTTTGATATATATCTGGAACGTGTTTATATGCTTTATGTGCTATGTGCTTTGCATCATTTAAAATGTTTTCCTGCACATGTTTTAAAGCTGAAAAACACAAGCACTTTTATGAACTTTTATCTATGTGACAAAGTTCTAGTACAGTCAATTACATAGTAAATGGATTCGACTATGCTAAAGTCTTTGTGCAGATTTTGATGGATCAGTGTTGCGTGTATTTTTGAGAAGAAAAAAATTTCAAAATGTTTTACATGGTTGATGTCGACTATGTAGTTTACATATTCGACTGTATCTGTTGTTTGATTTGGAATTCTGTTATGCACTTGCACTTTAACGGCTATATTTTTAAAAGTTAATTGAGCATTGATGACTTGGTCAACTGTATTGAATGTGTTCTGTTATTTGTTGACCATAGGCTGCTAAGTTGACTGAACTGTTATAATTGTCATAATACAGTCAACTGAATTAGTAGCACATTCGATTGAGAATCTGATTGATTAACAGAAATTTATAAATAGACTGAACACGGGTTTGTTCTAAGACTTTTGATAAACTGACAATTTCATTTCTATTTTAGATTTTCTCTTAGCTCCAAGAATTCTCCAAGAAGACGGTGGTGATCTTTCTTGAACGAGATTCATTAAGGAGACATTGTGCGCTTACACTTGTTGATCATTACCTGCACAAGTAAGGTGCTTCTGTTTAATCAATTTGAAGGCTTAGCAACCTGTGAAGACTGCTGAATTGTGATCAAGGTTTGGCATCTTGTGAAGACTACTGGAATTGTACCTATTGTGATACAGGGGGATAGTGCAATTTGAGGATTGTTCAAACTAGTGTTGCAGATTGCAGAATAGGGGATTCTTGTTGCAATTCTGGTTTTGTTGTGCAGCTATATTTTGGTTTTGGGTTAGAGAGGAGATTTATATTTTTGACATGGAGGTCTTCTATAAATTCCTGGTTGTAAAAACCGCAACCATTATAGTGCATTTGCTTCCGGGTGGAAGGACACTGGATGTAGGCATTGTTAGTCGAACCAGTATAAAAACCTGTGTGTGAATTTCTCTATCCCTTATCTTTTACATTCCAGTCGACTCTATTTCTAACGCAATCTACTACGTTATTTTCCGCTGCATACATTTTCTGATTGCTTGCATTTCAAGAAACTTTAAAAAACTTTATACTTTGTTTGCAAGATTGCGAAAAGAACATATTTTTTGAAACATCACCAATTCACCGCTGTTTAAAGAAGCCCACCTGTTTTCCAACAATTGGCACCATAGTTGGTTTTCATAAGATATTTGAAAAACTAGTTGACTCTGTTTTTCTTTGATTCGACTATACAAACCTAGGGATGGCTTCCAGATTTCAAACTTTTGGTGAAGGTGCTTCAACAAACAGACCACCTCTGTTTGTTGGTGAAAATTATCCTTTTTGGAAAATTAGAATGCAAATTTTTCTTGAATCCCAAGATAAAGAAATTTTGGATGCCACATTAAATGGACCTTTTGTGCCTACAAAAATTGTTGATGATAAAACTGTTTTGAAACCTTTTACTGAGTGGACTGCTGATGAAAATAGAAAGGCTCGGTATGATGTTAAAGCTAGAAATATAATTGCCTCTGCACTAACTATTGATGAATTTTTTAGGATATCTCAATGTAAAACTACAAAGGAAATGTGGGATGTCCTAAAGGTAACTCATGAAGGCACAAATGAAGTAAAGAGAGCAAGAAAGAATTCTTTGATACAAAAGTATGAATTTTTCAGAATAAAAGCTGGTGAAAACATCTATGATGTGCAGAAACGATTCACTCACATAATAAATCATCCCATGGCTCTCGGGAAGGAATTTGAAAAAGAAGAGATCAATATCAAGATATTGAAAAGTCTGAACAGAAATTGGCAACCAAAAGTCACAACAATCTCTGAATCCAAAGATCTCACAATGATGAACATGACTACCTTGTTTGGCAAGTTACGTGAACATGAATTCGAACTTGGTAGACTAAAGGATGAAGAGGAGATTGAAGAAAAGAAGTCCATTGCTCTGAAGGCTACAAACAAGAACAACTCAAAAACAGACATGGACGAGAAAGAATTGATGACGTTGATGGTCAGGAAATTTAGTCGACTTTTAAATAATGATAATCAACTAACTAACCTTGCAGGTCAAGGCAAAAAGAAAAGCTTCAGTACAAATGTTGTCTAGTGCTATGAATGTGGAAAAGAAGGTCACATCAATCTTGATTGTCCTGATCTAAAGCCGAAGCAGAAAGGAAACAAGAGATTTCCTCAAGGGAAAAATATAAAAAGAAAAGGAGTATACATTGCTTGGGAAAACTCAAATTCTAAAAGCTCAAGTGATGAGGATGTTGATCAAGAAGAGGAATCCAACATTTGCATCATGGCTGGAACACTAAGTGATGACAGTGACAACGATGAAGAATTTGAGAAGCTGCCAATAGAAGAAAAGTATCAGCAACTGATTGAAACATTCAGAGAACTGCATGCTGATAACCTTGTTGTTGATAATGAGAAATTAAAAAAGAAGAGATTATGAGTATAGAATTAATAACCTTGTTGTTGATAATGAGAAATTAGAAAAAGAATTAAGAGAAGCTTTGTTATCTGCTAAGAATGTTGAAATTAAAACTGTTACAGTAGAAAAAGATTGTGAAAATTGTCCTGCTCATATTTAAAAGAAAAGTTACTTGACTAGCAGGCTAGCTAAGTTTACTCAAGGTAGAGACAATTTAAATGTTGTTTTAAAATCATCTGGCAGAGCAATTTATAGACAAAGAATTGGTTACAAAGCTCAATCTAACAAAACCAATGCTAGGAAATTTACTGATTTAAGTAAATCTACTAGAAATGCATGTTTCTATTGTAATTGTGTTGGTCATACTGTTAGAAATTGCTATTATAGAAATGTTGTTGTTCCTAAAGGATTATGTGTTTAGATACCAAAGGAACAAGTAACAAGGATTGACAATCATGGACCCAAAGTTAAATGGGTACCAGCAACCAAAACTTAAATTGTTTTGCAAGTTATATTGCAGATGCATTTGATCTCAAGGATGAATCAATTACGGTATACATAAAAAATCTCGTGTATCTACAACTGGTAACATTGTATTAATCTACTGCATTATGCCTTATTTAATTGGTTGTGATTGTGTGATTGATTGAACATAATGTCTGAATTGATTTTCTAAATTGGTTGATTGATATTTTGAGTCTAAAACTATGTTTTTTAATGTGTCATAGTCGACTATGTTATTAATACATTCGCCTATATTTTGAATGTGTCCTTAAACATTGTTTTGAAAAAAAAATCATGTGACTGTAAATGGTCAACCTTATGTCCAATCAATTTAACTGATCTTTGGTCTGTGTAACTGTTCATAATACAGAGCATCTAGCTTTCTTTAAATACTACTTCACGCCCTTTTTGTCTTCGTGGGTAAAACATTATTCCCTGAACTTTGTTCCTTGAAATCTTCCAAAAACTCTCTAACTCTAGAAAGAAGGTTTCAAGAATCTCATCCTCATGGAATCCAGAAGTTGCGCTGGTAATGAAGAAAAAGAAATGCAAACCAACATGATTAGGAAATCTGGTCCAATGGGTTGGATCAGTTATGAAGAAAAGTGTCAAAGCTTTGTATGTGGTTGTTAAGTCCCTGACAAGTGTACTAGATCATTCTCAAGTAATATAAAACGGGTAAGTCCGAGTATCGTTTCCCAAAGGACTCTTAGGCCTTACTTTTCATGTAAACCAATCGCATAAGACTTGAGAAAGGAATTAAATTTAGGTTTTGTATGCAAAGGACAAAAGTAAACATGCAAAATGTAGTGAATCAATTGGCTAGAAAAGACTATGGATGAATGAAGTTGTTGGGGTTTACAATTTCATCTTATCCATCCTCTTATATCTANTCTTCTTATCTTCTTAGCTTATTTATCATATTGTCATGCAAACTTTCTTAGTCTACCCTAAACTCAATCTCTTGGCGAAAAGAGCCTATTACCAATTACTGGCTTGCTATCTCTAGCCTCCCCTAGTAACTAATAATGCATGATAAACGGAAGCAAAATACAATTGATCATCCTACCCCTATCTCTAGGTGGTATTAGCATAATCAAGGAATCCCCCAGTTCATGACATTACCGTACGTCTCCGTATCAATAAAGACAAACAACATTTACCGAATGAGTTAAACGATAAAAGCATTAAGCAAAGGTACGGAACCCAACAATTGATAAAATAAGCATATGCAAGCACATGAATAAAATAATGTTAGGAAACAGGTTGACTTCGTTTTACACCAAGAGGGGGGTGAATTAGTGTTAGTTCAAAAACAAAGTCTTTTCGCAATCTTGGTATGAAAATTCAAAGCTTTTGATCTTTCCTTGAAATGCAAGTAATGAAAATTTTAGTGCAGCGGAAAAATGTAGTTGACTGCTAAACAAATAAAGTCGATTGGAAATAAAGCGTACAGGGATAGAGAAAATCAAACACTGGTTTTTATACTGGTTCGGCCAAAAATGCCAACATCCAGTGTCCTTCCAATCTTGGAAGCAAACACACTGTAATGGTTGCGGTTTTTACAACAAGGAATTTATAGAAGCACCACGCAAAAATATAAATCTCCTCTCTAACCCAAAACCAAATATAGCTGCACACACAAAACCAGAATTGCAGCAAGAATCCTCTCTTCTGCAATCTGAACCCATGTCGAACAATCCTCAACGTGTAACCAGCATTCTTCACAGGATGCCAAGCCTATCACAGCACGCTTCACAGGTTGCCAAGCCTATCACAACAAACTTCACAGGTTGACAAGCCTATAGTCATATACAACAGTCTTTACAGGATGTCAAGCCTTCAAGATCAAATATAGCAGCACCTTCTTTGTCCAGATGTTGATCAAACAATGTGTGCAAAAGACTCCTCAATCTGAATCTCTCTCAAGAAAGATCACCATCGTCTTCTTGGAGAATTCTTGGAGCTTCCTAAACTGAGAACTTTCTCTGAAACAGGACAATGAAAATGTTAGATCACAAAAGTCTTAGAACAATTCGTGTTCTGTTCTATTTATAGTTTTACTGTCATTCTCAGTCGAATTGCCTACTAATACAGTCGACTGTATTAAAATAGTTATAACAGACAGTCAACACAAAGGCTCCTCAGTCAACCAAATCAATACACATTTAAGACAGTTGACCCAATCAGTCAATCTTAACTAACTTTTGAAATTATAGCCGTTGGAGCAAGTAGGCATAACAGAATTCCAAAAACAACAGCAACACAGTCGAATAGGTGTTCCACACTGTCGACTGACACATGAAAAAACATTTTGAAATTCTCTTGAACTCAAAATCTCATCAAGCACATGTTCAAAAAATCTGTACAAAGATTTTAGCTTAGTCGAATCCATTACCAATGTATTCGACTGTAGACCTTTATCACAACAAATATAAGTTCATAAAAGTGATTGTGAGCTTTTCTTCAAAAATGTGCAGAAGTAATCAAAATCATTCTATCACACATTTCAATACAAGCATGTCCCATACATATAACACAATCAATCATAGGAACACACATTGCAAATCAATCAAAACATGTTCAATCAAAAGCATTGTTCAAATCAGTTTAGTATATCAGCTGAACATGTAAACCTGGAACATATGTACTGTTATTAAGCAGTGTGTTGTCATCATCAAAAACCAGTTTGATATAGAGTTTGTGTTGTCAACAATCTCAACAATCTCCCTCTTTTTTGATGATGCACAACCATGATTAATAACTCAACCATGTTTGTATAGTTCCATATATGACAGAGTAAAACAAGTAGCAAAATCAATAAAGACAATTCATTTACTCTGCATATACAACAAAAATATCATCAAGCAGATAAAGTATGATACAACAATTCTCCCCATATAGACTTGCTCTCATACATGAAAACTCTCCCCCTTTGTGCATTAACAAAAAAGGAATGCTTGATATTTATTCAGTTTTGAAAAAGAGAGAAGCATCAAACAAATATGCAGTTTCAAAATGACAATGATGCTCTCAAAATCACAAGTTCATCACAAAGATATATGTAAAGTCCCCCTGAAATGTAGGTATGTGTGATGAGACAATGTGTAAAGAAGTGATACTCCCCCTGTCATTATGCTAGAATTTCAAAAACGGTTTGTGTGCACAATGCAGAATATCACTAGTTTAAGCACAAATTTGTATCATTGGTACATAATTCAATCACACATATATGCAATGACACAAATATCAACAATCTCACAATATTATCTCAATTTAGATATAAAATCATGTAAAGAACAGAGATAATATCAGACTAGTAATGATTAAAGTAATCAGTAAGGATAGAATAAAATTCCAAAATTTGAATTGTTAACCCAGTTTGGATGTAGTCGAATGCTTTAAATCATCAGTCGAATGCATTATTTTTCCAAATGTTGACCTTCAAATGTATATGTCCAAAGCAATGTTTTTCCTGCAAAACCTTTCAAAAACCTTTTCCAGATCAAGTACAGTGGTTAAGCAAGAATGGTATCAAACCATAACAGAAGTTAATCTATCAAAATGCATGACAGTTATAGCACAGTTGACTTCAAACATAGCACAGTCGAATCAATCAAACAGAGTATCAGATTTTATTTAACGGTTTAAGTGAATGGATTGACTCAAACTATTGATATTATTTCCTTGGATAACAGATGTTACATTGATCGAGCAGAAAGAAGGAAATACAAAACAAAACAAAACAAAATGGCCTTATATGCCATTATCTAAGATGAAACATGAACATTTTACAACCGCTTGAACAATACTATAGGGAAATACAGTCATGACCACTAAGAGAAGACAAAGGCAGAGTCTTCATCATTTGTTCCGTCAGATAGCAGTTGAGGATCTCCATATTGCCTGTTTTCCAACTTGTCAAATTTATCATGAAGAATCCTGATTTGATTGACCACGAATTTGTCAAAATCTGTCGCTGGAAAGAATTGTGTTCCACCAGTAGTCACAATTTTCTTTTCTTCTATAAGGTCTCCCATACAATGTTCACCCAAGAATTTCCAACCATTGATCGTCTTTACCAGTTCAAGAGACATGAGTGAGTCTTTATCAAACGAGTTCGAAGATCCCTAGATGCATTTACGCTCATTTTTGACATCAACTCCAAGAAGTATCAATGCTTTACTTATCAAGCAAGCATAAGGTAGAAACAAATATCTCTTCAGAGCACAGTATTCCATATGATCCTTAATTACTTGTAACTAATTTGTGGAGATACTATTCTTAATAGCATGGAGTAGAAAAATGTCTTCTGTAGTCATTCGATCCTTCTTGATCCTTCCGCGTAGAATGATTTTGGCCAAGATGTGGGCAAGAATTTTCTCTTCCTTTAGTAGCCCTTCATGAGAAAATATCCTTTCAATGGTGTATACACCTGGAAATTTTAACCATTCCAGATATACCTGTTTCTTGTTCAGCAAGGTATTTACTTCCGATGTGGTTAAGTGTGAGAGTGTCCCTTCAGTTGGTAGATTTGTCAGAATATTCCATAAAGTATCATCAAGGTGAATTTTTACCCCTTTTACTGTAGAGAAGATACCTTCACCTTCAACCCATAAATTGTGATAGAATATCTTAACCATGTCTGGTGTTAAGTTCCTGGCAAGTGTACCAAATCATTATCAAGTAATATAAACGGGTAAGTCCGAGTATCGATTTCCCAAAGGACTCTTAGGCCTTAACTTTCATGTAACCTAATCGCGTAAGA
>NC_028361.1:12915175-12919535 GCF_000741045.1 Vigna radiata var. radiata | reverse complement strand
CTCTTTCTTCTTGATTTTCGGTTTTGATGTTTGAAGCAAGGATGGGACCAGATCTTGGGGTTGTTAATGTGGCTGGACAGAGCTGGAATTGATGGCTTAGGATTTATTTTCATTTTTGCAAAGAAACTTGAAGAAATGGAAGATTTAGTTGGGTTGAAGTAGCATATGTTTGGGTTTATTATTCATGACTTGTTTTGAAGTTGATGCTTGGTTCCTTGGGGTGTATTCACGTCAATGTATGATGAAGAAAAGGTTTTGAAGGGTTTTCTTGGTGGAGAAACCGAAATGGAGCATTGGAAGGGAGAGATAAGGTGCATTTAAGTTTTTACCACTTTTGAACAAACACAAAAGATGTTTATTTTGACTAAGGGAATGTTTCTACTTTGGGATTTGGCTTTGCATTGTTCCAGCCGAGAATTGCAAGGATGGTGAGAGGTTTTTGGAGNTTNTTTTCATTTGGTTTAGCTTACTTGGCACATTGGTAGGAGCACCCAAGGTATCTTCCATTTGNACATTGGTCTTTGAAGCATTTTTTGTAGAATTCACTTGGTAGGTACGTTATTTTGTGGTCTTGGAGTGTGGATTCCGAAATTGCTGCATGGAGAAGTGATGGGAAGGTTTTCAATTGGTTTTTTAAAGCATATTTTAATTTCTTTTGAGACATGGTGCACATGGGAGAAGAAGTCAACACATTTTGTGGCTTATAGANGGTGAAATTGAAGTTTGACTTGGGTNCATGGTGACTCANGNCCATNTGTTTTTCCTTGGCCAATTGGANTTTTAATTTATTTGTTAATTGCACCTTGGTTCACATAAATTACTAGAAGTTAAATAGGCTTGTTAATTTCTCTTGTTTTCACTTAGTTCAATTAATAGGTTGAGTTGTTTTTCATCCACTTAATTTAGTGTTGCATTTTAATGGCTTTAATTGTGTTTGGATATTTATCTATTGCAGTGTTCAATTTACTTTTTCCGTTCACTACGTTATCTATTTTGTTTGGTTTCTTTACCTTCTTGCATTTCCATTTTCCTCACTTGGTTTAGAGATAGTTTGGTCTCAATGTAGAATCGTTCGGTCATTTGTAGGACCGTTCGGTCTTCATGCTTTGTCCATTTATTTCAAAGTTTTCAAGTATGTTTGGTTGCTTTTAATTTTGAGTTTTAATTTAATTTAATTTTCCTTCTAAAAACCTTTCACAACCCCCCCCCCACTTCGTGTTAGACCTAAGACACGAACCACATTTGGTCCTTGAGAGACGACCTAGGGGTCATTCCCTAGCTATACTGCATTTCTCATATGCAATCAAATTTGTACTGGCCGCGACAACCATCAAATTTTGGCGCCGNTGCCGGGGACCAACGGTTCGGTTTTAGGTCTGTTGTTGTGTTAGTGTGTGTTATGTTTTGTCTTGTGTTCTGAGTGTGATGTTCTTTTTTGTGTGTTCGTCATTGTGTGTTGCATTTAGGTAGCTTTAATTGCATATTTTCATTGCATTCTTCTTTTCCCCCTTCCTTTCTTTCTACATGTGTACCTATTTTGGCTATGTGAGTAATTCATATTCTGCCTGTGTCTATGATTCTCCTCCTGCTTGTTACTTTGATTGTGATTCGCATGCTGATTTCTGTGTTGAGAAGAGTATGATTCCTCATCCATCTCATGAGAGTGCTCCTAGAGAGTCGTTTCCACTTGATGAGGAGGATATTCGTTGTGTTTGCAACACTGGACTGATACATTTGCTGCCTAGGTTTCATGGTTTTGCAGGTGAATTCCCACGTAGACATTTGGAGGAGTTCTACACATTATGTTCTTTAATGAAACCTCCAGACGTCCCGGATGAGGATATGTTCTTAAGGGCATTTGAGTACTCATTGCATGGAGCGGCAAGGGATTGGTGTTGTTGTCTTACTCCAGGATCCGTCACCAGTTGGGAAGATCTTGAGCATCAGTTTCTTGACAAATTCTCCCCTGTGCGGTATGGTTTTAGCAAAGATCCTGGGTGGAATGACCCTAACCTGTGGTGGTATGGTACTCAACATCGTCAATATCAGGAACCAACATTCCAGACCCCTTGTATGCCTTCTCCACCTGTCCAGGAACCACATCAGCTGCAGTTTCATGAGCATGCCCAGTCTTCATCAGCTACTGGTAGAGATTTGGAAAGCAAGCTTGATTCTCTTTTGAGTTTGGTGACACAGTTGGCATCCAACCAGAAACCAGCACCTCCATCTGCATCTATTGCGCGGTTGTGTGCTATATGTCTTTCCACTGACCACTATACGAATGTTTGTCCTTCTTTGCACCACCCTGTTGTTCTTGATGTGCCTCACGCTTATGCTCCAAACATCTTTAACAACAGGAAGCCACAAGAGCAAAATCAGAGGCAACAACAACAACAAGAGGCACCTGCTAAACATTCTACTTCTTCTGAGCCTACATTGTTTGAGTTGTGGGGGCAGATGGGCACGCAACATATTGAGGAACAACCTCAAGCTTCAAAGGGATCACCATTTCAGATTGTTCAGCTTCCAGATGATGTTAGTGACATCCACATAGGAGATGGGGAGCAGAGTCATGAGCTCACTACTGTGCCACCTACTTTCCCACACTCCTATGTCCCCACTCTTGCACCTGAGGAGATTGATGAAGAATTGGAGGACCAGGCAGACATGAGAAACACTTTTGAGATAGGTAGACCAGTTTCACCTTCCACCACTCTACCAATCTTCAGGGAAGTGGAGGTAAGCATACCTATGATTGAGTCTGATGTTGATAATTATGTTGATGATGGGGATGTTGATGATTATATTGTTGATGAACATGCTTTTAATTCTCCCTCTTTGCATGATGAGAACCACTTTTCGCTATCACATTTGAATGTTTGTTCTCCATGNAATGAACATGAATCTGAGCCTGTTGTTGATATTGTTTCTAAATTTGAAAATGATTCATGTTCTGAGGGTATATCTGAGGTTCAGCCTCTTACACTGAGATTGGGTGTTATACCTATGCATGTTATTTCTGTGGAGCCATATTGCACTAACCATGTTGTAGGAGGTACACATGAGTCTGATCAACACACACCCACAGTGGAAGACAAGGGTGCCAGTATACACAAAAGCTTGAAGATTAATATGCACCAGCTGAACCTGCTCATCAACAGTCAATTCTTCTTAGATCCAGCCGTGGAGGACATCTCCCTACTTGATCAAATCTGGAGACTGAAGCAATTCCTCCTCAAGACTTTTTTGTTGGATCCGATGGTGGAAGAGATCTCCCTGAAAGTCCAAAATTGGCAATTCCCACCATGATCAGGGGAGTTTTGTTCTTTCCCTTCTCCCCCTTTTCCCACTTGAATTGCACTTGTCCTTGATCTGTTGACTATTATGATTGCTGATCTTATTGTTTGTGACACACTGAGGACATTGTGTCGTTTAAGTGTGGTCTATTAGGGGAGGTTGTTTCTTTGTTTATGTTTCAGTTTTTAGGTAGTTTGTTGTGTCTTGTGTACAGTTTTGCATGTTTTTCGTGAATTCTGGACTGTGATTAGGTTGCTAGTTTCCCTTCACTACATTGATACTCTGTTTTGCGGGACTCCTTGCTTTTCTTTGCTTGGAAGATGATCATGATGTTTGAGAGTTGAATTGATTGTGACCGTATTACCTGTGTGAGATTTGAGCCATTTGATGATCTTTCTTGTGTGTGATATGTCTCTGGATTGCTTGCACATTTGCCTTGGCTTGACTCTGTTGACAATTCTTGATTTATGCGCATGTTTGAAAATGATAAAGGCATTTTGTTGATTGAGCCTCTCTACCCAGATAGCCTACCCTGTTATGATCTCTTTGTTAGCCCCTTTGAGCCTATACTTCCCCCATTTCTTTGTTTTGAAGCTCATACAATAGCCTAAGTGAAAAACCATGATCACCTGAACCTTAGGAGTTTTGGAGCTTTGGAATTGTTTTGGGAATAAGTGTGGTCTCTTAGGAGTTGCAGATGAATTGGCTAGTGAGTCCTCTTCTTGCGGTTGCATTGTAAATATCATGTATCTTGTCTTTTGAATTGTGTGTTGAATAGAAATGAAAAGAGACAAGATGAAAAAAAAATGAGAAAAAAATTGGGAATAACAGAGTCAAGAAGAGGATGGAATTAGAGGTTGTAGGTGTGTTTGAATGTGTTTACACTTGTTCCCCATTGCTCCTCTGTTCCTTATGGTTTCCATATGTATCCTCCCTTATCTTTGGCCTCGTTACAACCATGAAAAGACCTTTTGATTTGAACATGCACATGTGTTTGAGTGTTGATATTAGAGGCTTGCCAAGTCTGTTTGTGTTTGCTTTCTTGAGTGCATCGAGTGACATT
>NC_028361.1:12906663-12912580 GCF_000741045.1 Vigna radiata var. radiata | reverse complement strand
CGAACCACATTTGGTCCTTGAGAGACGACCTAGGGGTCATTCCCTAGCTATACTGCATTTCTCATATGCAATCAAATTTGTACTGGTCGCGACACCCATCATAGACACTCAAGGTTTTTGAAATGTTTCATAGTTGATTTATCCTTGAGAACAGTTCTGTATAAGCTGCATAACCTGCAAAACAGTTAGGTTTAATACCTATTTTGGTCCCTCCTTTGGGAGGGTTTGTTCAAAGTGGTCCTTCCTTTTTTCAAAAGTTCACTTAAGTCCTACCTTTTGCAAAAACTGTTCAAAGTGGTCCTTTTTGCTAACGGTGTTAACTTTCTTAACGGCACAGCTGCCAGGTGGCTAATATTTGCTGAGGTGTAACGTTTTGGCTTTGCTGGCACTGTTGTGTGTTTTAAAAAAAATAATTAATTGTGACGTGGAATTTAATAAAATTAGGTTTAAATTAAAAATTGAATTTGGGGTTAATTGGGGGGTAATTAATTAAAAATCCCATTAAGAACCTTAATTGTTTCTGGAAATCTAAAATGGAAAAAAATCCCCAATCTGAATCCTAAGAACCCTAGAACCAGAAACCTGGGGAAGAAATTCCGCTGACGAGATTTCGTGGTTAATGGTTCTAGGGTTCTTTCTGTCTAAAGAAATATTCTTTTTTCATAAGTTAAGTTGGGTTGATCTTGGTAAGTCACGATGACCATCTCAATGTTCATGTGCAGATTAAGACAACCCATGATAAACATTCCCTACAGTGGGAAAAAACTGAACTTTAGACAAATTGAGAAGGAGAAAGTAGTGGTTGTAATGGGAGCCACAGGGGCAGGGAAGTCAAGGTTGTCGATTGACATAGCCTCATGTTTTCCATCAGAAATCATAAACTCAGACAAAATTCAAGTCTACCAAGGTCTCGACATAGTCACAAACAAAATCCCAGAGGAAGAACAACGTGGGGTGCACCACCACTTACTGGGAACAATAAACATGGGGTTGACGACATGTTCCGTAAGGGAATGGTGGAGGAGTTGCGACCCTTTTATAGTCCCGACGGGGACTACTCGAGAGGGATTAGAAGAGCCATTGGGGTTCCTNAATTTGACGAGTATTTTCGGAGGGAGGAGTTTGTGGACGAGGAAACAAAGCAGAGGTTGTTGGAAACAAAGCAGGTTTCTGGTTCTAGGGTTCTTAGGATTCAGATTGGGGATTTTTTTCCATTTTAGATTTCCAGAAACAATTAAAGTATTTAATGGGATATTTAATTAATTACCCCCAATTAACCCCAAATTCAATTTTTAATTTAAACATAATTTTATTAAATTCTACATCACAATTAATTATTTGTTTTAAAACACACAACAGTGCCAGCACAGCCAAAACGTTACACCTCAGCAAATATTAGCCACCTAGCAGTTGTGCCGTTAAGAAAGTTAACGCCGTTAGCAAAAAGGACCACTTTGAACAATTTTTGCAAAAGGTAGGACTTAAGTGAACTTTTGAAAAAAAGAGGGACCACTTTGAACAAACCCTCCCAAAGGAAGGACCAAAATAGGTATTAAACCAAACAGTTAAGTTTTGATTGTTGGTACCCATTTAACTTTGGGTCCTTGATTGTCAGTTCTTTTCACATGTTCCTTTGCATACACATAATCCTTGAGGAATAGCAACATGTCTATAAAAACAATTTCTAACAGTGTGACCAACACATCTGCAGTAAAAACATGCATTTCTAGCAGGTTTTCTCAACACATTTAATTTCCTAGCATTGGTTCTGTTAGATTGATCTTTATATCCAATTCCTTGTCTATTATTAATTCTGCTACAGGAATTCAATACATCATCTAAATTGTCTCTACCTTGTGTAAACTTAGCTAGTGTGCTAGTCAAGTAATCTATCTTTTTCATGTGAGTAGGACAATTTTCACAAACTTTTTCAACAGTAACAGTTTTAATTTCAATATTCTTAGTAGATGACAAGGCTACATTCAATTCTTTTTCCAATCTTTCATTTTCAGTAACAAGGTCTTTAATTCTATTTTCAAAATCTCTTCTTTCAGAGCTCAGTCGATTTACCTTGTACTGCAGTCGCATGACCTCAACATGTAATTCTTTGAAAGCATCTTGAAGCAGATCATATTTGACTTCTACAGGCTCATTTGATATGTCTGCATCACTGTCATAATCGTCCCATGTTACACCGGTCATGTAGCACAAATTTTATTCCTCCTTTTGATTAGAATCTTCATCACTTGAGCTTTCAGATTCAAAATTCTCCCAAGCAATGTAGGCTCCTTTCTTTCTCATATTTCTGCCTTGAGGAAATCTTTTCTTTCCTTTCTGCTTTGGCTGTAATTCAGGACAATCAGGCTTGATGTGGCCTTCTTTACCACATTCATAACATTGGACAGTGTTTGTGCTGAAGCTCTTCTTCTTGCTTTGACCTGCATGGTTAGACAGTTGACTATCATTTTGCATAAGTTGACTAAACTTTCTTACCATCAAGGTCATCCGTTCTCTGTCGTCCATCTCTGCTTCTGTGAGATTATTTCCTGCAGCCTTCAGAGCAATGGACTTCTTTTCTTCAATCTCCTCTTCATCCTTTAGTCTACCAAGTTCCAACTCATGTTCACGTAGCTTGCCAAACAAGGTAGCCATATTCATAGTTGTAAGATCTTTGGATTCAGAGATTGTAGTGACTTTTGGTTGCCAATTCCTGTTCAGACTTTTCAAAATCTTGATGTTGATCTCTTCTTTATCAAAAACTTTGCCAAGAGCCATCAAGTGATTTACAATATGAGTAAACCGTTTTTGGACATCATAGATGCTCTCACCACCTTTCATTCTAAATAACTCATATTCTTGTATCAATGAATTCTTCCTGGCTCTCTTGACTTCACCCGTGTCTTCATGTGTTACCTCTAGAACATCCCACATTTCCTTTGCAGACTTGCATTGGGATATCCTGAAAAATTCATCAATTGTTAGTTCAAAGGCAATAATATTTCTAGCTTTAACATCATACTGAGCTTTTCTATTTTCATCAGTAGTCCATTCAGTAAAAGGTTTTCAAACAGTTTCACTATCAACAGTTTTCATAGGCACATATGGACCATTTAAAGTGGCATCCAAAATTCCTTTATCTTGCGATTCAAGAAAGATCTGCATGCGAATTTTCCAAAAAGGATAGTTTTCACCAGCAAACAGAGGTGGTCTGTTTATTGAAGCACCTTTACCAAAAGTTTGAAAATTTGAAGTCATCCCCAGGTTTTTCAGTCGAATAGGATAAAAATAGAGTCGACTAAATTTTCAAATATTTTATGAAAACCAACTCTGGTGCCAATTGTTAGGAAACAGGTTGGCTTTGTTTTACACCAAGAGGGGGGTTGAATTGGTGTTAGTTCAAAAACAAAGTCTTTTCGCAATCTTGGTATGAAAATTCAAAGCTTTTCTGCACTGTAACCCTTGGTACTTCAACCTTTCTTTCAATTCATTCCAAAAACCTACAAAATCAAGGGAATCTAATGATAAAATCATAAAGCATGTCATCAACTCTTTTATTCACAAAACTAAAGAAAAATCATGAGTCAAAGCAAGTTTCTAAGTCAACAAGGGTGCATTTGATATCAAAATTAAGTATGAAAATAACGATTTTTCAACCGTTATCAGTGGTTCCTTCAAAACCATTGTTACACCAATGAGCATCAATCTGGACGTATTCAAGAGGGAAAGGTTTATGTTTCCTTACTGGTTGGAGAGACAAGGACTATCTGACTTCGTTCAAATGAAGGGAACCTGGTATCCCGACCTTGTCAAAGTTTTCTATCACAATTTGAAAGTTGAAAATGGTGACATTTTTTCAAGACTGAAAGGCATTGATATTCATCTAAATGATTTCATCTGGAAAATGGTGTCAAATTTACCCATTGAAGGTGCTCTTCCACACCTATCACGTTGTGCAAGAAAAGGGTTTATCAAGATTGGTTAAGATTTCCAGGAGTATATTCCACAGAATGCATCTTTGCACATGAAGGATTATTGAAAGAAGAAAAAATTCTTGCTCATTGATGGGTGTCGCAACCCACACAAAACTTAATGTGCATAAAAGAATGCAGTATAGACTAGGAAGTGAATCCTAGGTCGTCTCTTAAGGACCAAATTTGCGGTTCAAGAATTAGGTCAAACACGAAGTGGGGGGTTTGTGAAAATGTTGTGGTGAATTTAGATGAACAAAATCAAAACACTGATGCAAACAGAAATGCAAACACAGATGTAAAAGTGGTTTCAAAGACAGAAATGAGACGGTTGGTCATTAACTTAATTACAATGCTTCCTATCACAGATCAACAAAATTAAGCTGACTTAAACCTCTAATCCAACACCATTAATCAAATAAGCTCAAGCTAATTATGTTTTAATAAAAACGGACTAAGCGAACACAATGTTAACATCAAATATAATTTACACCATGCAGTTTCATCAACTAAGAGAAGACTCAACACCAACTAGGCAACTAAGTGTATACCCAATTGCAAGTGCAAATACATAATTGATATTAACCAAGTTAGAGTACCAATCACACATATAGTCCAGAAATCACAAAGAAGCAATGCAATATCGCTAATGACCAACCAAATTAACCTAAGCTAACATGACAATTAAATTATCACTACCCAACAGACTAGACAACATTAAATAAAAGATGATGCTAAATCTGACACTACAAGAGACAAATATTCAGTCATAATTAAAGCTATTAAAATGTAACGCTTGAACTAAAAAAATAAAATGCATTTTGCGGAAATAAAACTTTAATGCTAAAGAGTGCTAACTGAATGCTAAAACCAAGAAATGCTTTTCATAATTGAAATTCCCAAAAATAAAAGCATGTTGTCCTTTCAGTCGTGACACTTCCTTCAAGCAATTAATGAAAATATTTTTCTCCAAACATTAGTCACTGTGCAGCTCTTTCTTCCAAGCCGTGACACAACTATAATTCCAATTGAAAACGTTGAGCATCCAAAATCAAATAACCTTATTGCTAATTCCAAATGAGAGCCACCGCAGTTGCAGCTTTCTTTTCAAATGAAACCAAATCTTCCTTCACGTGGCAGCAGCAGCAACATGCACCAATTTCTTCATTCCTTTCTCAATCTAAAGGTAACGTGACAACCTTGACCGAATGCCACCTCTCTGCTGAACACCATGCACCAAGACAAGCATATTCTCTCCTCTCCTAGACTTGACAATAGCTGGAATAAAAACGTGTGATCCACTCTAAAGGAAAGCAAATTAAAATTTGGTGGTGACGGCTCACACAAAAAAAGATATTAAATGCAAGTAAGAAAAAAAATTGTACTCAAACGTTAAAACCAAAGTTCAAAGAAAATGAATGGCGGTTGGAAATCTCTTAGAACATAATGTGCTGCACTAAATTAAATAGAATAAAATTTGCTATCCCATCAATCTGCAGCGTGTACTTCAACAAAGAAAAGAAAAATCCTAAAGGTTATAACGTGCTGCACCCTAAATTGAAGTAGCTTCTACAATATTCCCTCTCAACCATGAACACTTTTGAAGAAAATGAAGAATAAAGCCATCAATCACTTTAACAATAATAAACTTCTATCCGCACTCACAAATCCATCCAGACCATGATGTGCTCTCCCATTCATCCATAATCCAAAAACAACAACATGGTTCAAAGAAAAAAGAAGAGCCCCCTACAGAAAACGTTCCCGGCAGAATCTCACAGGTGAGAATGACGGCTGGCTGCAACCTTAAAGGTCGTGAGGTGTGCCTCAAAAATTAGGGTGGGGTCCACCCAACCCTAGGGTTGCCAAGTGTCCTACAATTTTGGGCCTCTCATAATTTTTTAACAATGGCCCAATGTGCAAAAGTTTGTCCAAAAAGTTTAAACAAT
>NC_028361.1:12902428-12906143 GCF_000741045.1 Vigna radiata var. radiata | reverse complement strand
ATATATATATATATATATATATATATATATATATATATATATATATATATATATATATATGCTACATGCTATCAAACATAATATTCCCACTAACTGGATGCAAGTGGTGAAAGACCATATGGAGTATGCTGCACTGAGGAGGTCACTACATCTACCCTACGGATGTCTTGTTAGCAAAATCTTGGTGCTTCTAGGGGTTGATGTCAGTAATGAATAGAAGCATATCTGGACTTCTTCTAATGTGTTTGACAAAGACTCAATTATGTCTCTTAGATTAGTAAAGACCATAAATGGACGGAGATTTATGGGAGAAAATTTTTCTGAAGATATTACAGGAAAGACATCAGAGTTGACAATTAAAGGAACAAGTTTCTTTCCTGAACCAAATTTTGAGAAATATGCCTCAGAACATATAAGGATTCTGCATCATAAAATTGAGAGTCTTACACTTCTGTAGAAAGGAAATCTGAATCTAAACAAAGAGGAGTCTGATGAAAAGGATTCAACTGAAACCTTCTGAATAGATTAGAGAGCAAGGAATCTTGTCTTAGATGTTTCTCGTGTGTTTTGACATATTTTTTTATCCTTTGTCATCTCTTGTATATGGCTTATAATGCCATCTTTTGTTGTTTTTCTTTTGGTCTTCCTTGTCTGATCCTATCAATGTAAAATTTTTCTCAAGGAATGAAATTAGTAATTCTCAATCAATTCAATCGCTTTAATCTAATTGTTTAATATCTTATACTCTGATTGATTAATTCGACTATGTCTTGTGTGAAGTCGAATATGCTTGAACAATTTTACATCTTTATATTATGACTTTTGTTATTGTTGAGTATATTTCTTGCATAACTAAATTGCTTGATCTGGAAAGGATTTTTAAAAGTTTTGCAGGAAGAATATTGCTTTCAGAATTACAAGTGGAATTCAACAACTTTGGAAAGCAATATATTCGAATGGAGAAATACAACAATCAATTGTTCTATAACAGGGTTATAAATTCCAACACTGGAATTTGGTTATTTTTTTCATTGATTGCTTATTCTGAATATCTGCTATTATCTCTAATATAAATTGATCTTTATATATATTATTTGAGATAATACTGTGAGATTGTTGATTGTATCATTGAATGACTAAATTGTTTATTATACTATCTTTGATACATATCTGCATTATTGTTTTGTGTACTCTGTGTCATACTACATTGTGCATCTCATTTGATTTTAATATCAATGCATAATGACAGGGGGGTATCACATTTTACACATTTGTATTTCACATGCCTACACTTCAGGGGGAGTTATTTTTTCATGTGATTTAAATGCGCTAATGAGAGCATCATTGCATATTGACTATTGCATATCATTGTTTTGATGCATCTCTGTTTGTTATTTCAGCATAAATATCTAGAGCATACATTTTTTGCTAATGCACAAAGGGGGAGAGATTGTATAAAAGCTTTATGAAAGGGGGAGAATATGAAAAGAGAAAAATGCATTTTCATTCTATCTCATATTCTGCTTATCTGCTTGACATTTTGTTGTTTTGAATTAGATTGTGTAAACATGCTTGGTTATTAATCATGGTTGTGCATCATCAAAAAATGGGGAGATTGTTGGGATTGTTGACAACACAATTTCTATATCAATCTAGTTTTTTATGATGACAACACATTGCTTAATAACATGCATATATTGTTTGATGTGTTTACATGTTCGTATGCATTTTAACTGATATATCCATTGAACATGATTGAAATGTGTTACATGTTCCTATGCTGATTGTTTGATATATATCTGGAACCTGTTTATATGCTTTATGTGCTATGTGCTTTGCATCATTTAAAATGTTTTACTGCACATGTTTTAAAGCTGAAAAACACAAGCACTTTTATGAACTTTTATCTATGTGACAAAGTTCTAGTACAGTTAATTACATAGTAAATGGATTCGACTATGCTAAAGTCTTTATGCAGATTTTGAGGATCAGTGATGTGTGTATTTTTTAGAAGAAAATAATTTCAAAATGTTTTACATGGTTGATGTTGACTATGTAGTTTACATATTCAACTGTATCTGTTGTTTGATTTGGAATTCTGTTATGCTCTAGCACTCTAACAACTATATTTTTAAAAGTTAGTTGAGCATTGATGACTTGGTCAACTGTATTGAATGTGTTCTGTTATTTGTTGACCATAGGCTTCTAAGTTGACTGAACTGTTATAACTGTCATAATATAGTCGACTGAATTAGTAGCACATTCGATTGAGAATCTGACTGATTAACATAAATTTATAAATAGACTAAACACGGGTTTGTTTTAAGACTTTTTATAAACTTTCAATTTCATTTCTGTTTCAGATTTTCTCTTAGCTCCAAGAATTCTCCAAGAAGACGGTGGTGATCTTTCTTGAACGAGATTCATTGAGGAGACATTGTGCGCTTGCACTTGCTGATCATTACCTGCACAAGTAAGGTGCTTCTGTTTGATCGATTTGAAAGCTTGGCATCCTGTGAAGACTGCTGAATTGTGATCAAATTTTGGCATCCTGTGAAGACTGTTGGAATTGTACCTGTTGTGATACAAGGGGATAGTGCACTTTGAGGATTGTTCAAAGTGGTGTTGTAGATTACAGAAGAGGGGATTCTTGCTGCAATTCTAGCTTTGTTGTTTAGCTATAATTTGGTTTTGGGTTAGAGAGGAGATTTATATTTTTGACGTGGAGGTCTTCTATAAATTCCTTGTTGTAAAAACCGCAACTAATATAGTGCATTTGCTTTCGGGTGGAAGGACACTGGATGTAGGCATTGTTAGTCAAACCAGTATAAAAAGCTATTTTTTAATTTCTCTATCCCTTATCTTTTACATTCCAGTAGACTCTTTCTAACGCAGTCTACTACGTTTTTTCCGCTGCATACATTTTCTTATTGCTTGCATTTCAAGAAACTTTAAAAAGCTTTATACTTTGTTTGCAAGATTGCAAAAAGAACATATTTTTGAAACATCACCAATTCACCCCCCCCCCTTTGGTGTTTAAAGAAGCCTACCTGTTTTCCAACAAAAAACCCCTTTTTATAGGGTTGAGAAAAGAAGAAAATAAAAACTGAAAAAGAGGAAAGAAAGCTTGTTTTACACGCTTTTGAGCTTCATAATCGACAGTCACTATTCATCCTTCTATTTGAGCCCTTCGATCAACATTCATCTCTATTGATTCATCTCTGGTCACTGATGGGTGTCGCCGCCCAATCAAATTTGATTGCATATTAGAAATGCAGTATAGCTAGGGAATGACCCCTAGGTCGTCTCTCAAGGACCAAACCGCGGTTCAGAATCAGGTCAGACACGAAAGGGGGGGTTTGAAAAGATTTGTCAATGCAAATGACTAAATTAAAATGNACATTAAACGCACCAAACATAATTTAAATCATCAAAGTGAACATAAAATTAAAATGAACGGACCGGAAATGAAGACAAGTCGAACGACACAATCAAAGACTAAACAGTCTAAAGCAACAAAACTAGAAATGCAGAATTCATCCGAACTTGAAAACAAAACGCTAAAACATTAAACTGAGCAATGCAACAGATAAACATCCAAATATTAAAATGAAANGCTTAAACTAAAAATGAAATGCACCATGCAACTGACAAATAAACAAATGCATAAATTAGAAATAAAGTTACTATAAAAATAAATAATAAATAATAAAAA
>NC_028361.1:12899123-12901003 GCF_000741045.1 Vigna radiata var. radiata | reverse complement strand
CACTCCTGGGCAAAACCAAGACGAAAAACAGGGAACAGTTCAACGGACATCAGGGAATTGACACAGACTCAGCAGACAGATTTACAGTCCTCAAGAAATCTGGACAAGGAAAAGGAAGTAGACAGTATCCAACACAGAATCAGAGAAAACATATACTCATGAAGTCATCCAAGAAATTCAAAGCATGGCAAAATGATCAGTTAGCTCAAGAGGTGAATCAAAAGCAACAAAACCTCACAGATGCACACTATCAGTGTTTCTCTCAAGTGCCTAGGATAAACAATGTCAACTCAATGCACTCAAGAAAGCAAACACAAATAGACTTGGCAAGCCTATAATATCAACACTCAAAACATATGCATGTTCAAATCAAAAGGTCTTTTATGGANGTAATGGGGCCAAGGAAAAGGGAGGATAAATATGGATAAGAAGCTACAAACCAAAAGGAATAGAGGAGCAATGGGGAACAAGTGTAAACACATTTAAATCACACCCAAAACCTTTAATTCAATCCTCTTCTTGACTCCATTATTCACACATTTTTTTTTATGTTTTTCATCTTGCCTCTTTTCTTTTCTTTTCACTCTATTTAGAACACAACCGTAAGAGACAAGATACTCATAATATTCACAAAACAAAAGCAAGAAGAGGAACTAACTAGCCAATTCATCTGAATCTCCCAAGAGACCACACTTATGCCCAAAACAATTCCAAAGCTCCAAAATTCCCTAAGGTTCAGGTAATCATGGTTTTTCACTTAGGGCTAGTGTATAAGCTTCAAAACAAAGAAATAGGAAAGTAAAGGCTCAAAGGGGCTATCAAAGGATCACAAAGTGGTAGGCTCATTTGGCTAGAAAGGCTCAACAACAAAACGCCTTTATCACTTTCAAACATGCGCATGAATCAAGAATTATCAACAAGAGTCAAGCCAAGGCATAAGTGCAAGCAATCAAGAGACATATCACACACAAGAAAGAATATCAAGTGGCTCAAATCTCACACAGGGTATTTTCTGTCACAATCAATTCAAATCTTAAACATCATAATCATCTTCCAAGCAAAGAAGGGCATGGATTTCAAACAAATCATAGTATCAATGAAGTGAAGGAAAAACTGACAACCTAAACAAAGTCCAGAAATCAAGAGAAACATGCAAAACTGTATACAAGACACTACAAAAACTATCTAGAAAACAAAAAATTTAACGCAGAAAAACAAAAACTGACAAAGAAAATAGAATTCTCCCCTAATAGACCACACTTAAACTACACAGTGTCCTCAATGTGTCACAAGCATAAGATCAGTAATTATAATAGTCAACAGATCAAGGACAAGTGCAATTCAAGTGGGGAAAAGGGGAAGAAGGGAAAGAAGAAAACTCCCCTGATCATGGTGGCAGTTGCCAATTTTGGACTTTCAGGGAGATCTCTTCCACCATTGGATTCAGCAAAGAAGTCTTGAGGAGGAACTGCTTCAGTCTCCAAATTTGATCAAGCAGGGAGATGCCCTCTACAGCTGGATCTAAGAAGCAGTGATTGTTAATGAGCGTGTTCAGCAGGTGCCTAATAATCTTCAATTTTTCGGCACCTTTGTCTTCCACCATGGGTGTGTGTTGATCAAATGCATGTGTACCTCCTGCAACATGGTTAGTGCAATGTGGTTCCAAAGAAATAATATGCAGAGGTATAACACCCAATCCCAGTGTAAGAGGCTGAACCTCAGATAAACTCTCAGAACATGAATCACTTTCAAATTCAGAAGCAATATCAACAACAAAATTAGATTCATGTTCAGTGCATGGAGAGTAAACATTCAGACAAGATGACAAAAGTTGTTTCTCATCATGCAGAGAGTGAAAATCAAAAGCATGCTCATCAATA
>NC_028361.1:12877857-12897383 GCF_000741045.1 Vigna radiata var. radiata | reverse complement strand
TTAAAAAGTTGAAACACGTTAAAAGGACTAAAAAGAAAGAAAGGCATTAAATGCACCAGAGTTGCAAAGAGGCAATGATAAACATTAAAATGATAAATTACTAAAACAACTTTAGCGTAAGAATAAAATAAAAAAAAAAAAAAAAAACATTAGAATAAAGTTTGGATGCACACCGTGCAGCACTCCAATTCATGCTCCAAAATGAAACCTACCGTAACTCTTCCATCAAATTAATTCTTCATTCTTCAAAGAGTGAATTGAAAACTCCAAGGAATTAAACACTGGACCCCACCACCAATTTCATTCAATGAAACTAAAAAGAACATTGCAAATTCCGATGGAATCAAGTGTACTGGACCAAGAAAAGCATTGTAAATATTGTAAATCCCTTTTAAGCTTCCATTAGAACATCACGTGACAGCATCACTCAAAGCCAAGTAAATGAATTGAACTCTTCAAATGGAAATTAACAACTATCTTCAGTCCGTGACATGTGCACCAATGCTAGATGTGACNGTGAGCAGTTCCTTATTAATTAAAAGCAAGGAAAAAATAATAAAAAGGAAANGGAATAGTTAANTGTTGCAGCGTAAATGACTAGGAGATAAATACCCGTGAGCTCATTCTCATTTCTACCGAAAATCTAGCAAAATCCATGTTCCAGTCAGCAATTGCACACAAAAATAAAAAGGAAAAATGAAATAANCTTTCTCATTAACCCATGCCAATCCGTCTGAACATGTTCCCAAAGCCTTCAAAGAAACGTTTTTGCTGCAGCAAAGCTGTGTGGCTGTCCTCNAATCCACACTTGCCGAGACCCCNCAAAATTNCCCCCAAGTGACGNCTGCAGCATGGCAAGGNCGTGTGTCACTTAAAATAGGGTGGGGTCCACCCAATTGAAAAACCCTAGGTACCATGTCATTTTTCCTATTTGGGCTCAACATGATTTTGTCAAAAATTGGCCCACAGTTTACAAATTTAATTAAAAACTATCTAGACTACTTAGTTTCAAAGTAATTAAATTTGAAATGTTTATAACAAGAGTCTTGAATTTATTTGGTGTCCTCCAAATGTCCCAAATTNTGTTTCCAAAATTTTCCCTGAAAATAATAATGCAAATAATTAGCTCAGAAAATTCAAATTAATTAAAATTAGAATTTCCGGTCAAATTAAGCACAATTAGTAAAAACGGGAAAATACCGGACAATTAAGCACAATTCCCTGATTAATTCTAGCACAATAAACTAAGTAAAGTCGAGAAAATAGCGACTCATCAGTCACCTTCTTGGGGCAGCTCCGGTCAGGTGCTTCTTCCTTTTGGCAAGACACACTCCTTTCTTCAACTCTTCCTCGCTTGCGAACCCAACTCTAGCTCTTGAAGGTTGCTTTCTCCATTCAACCTTAGTACATGGATGCTCTATACCCAAAAAATCATGAACGAGAATGACCCCCCTAAGGAAATAGCTTCAGCCTCTCCAAAACGACACCGTTGCACTAATGACCAGAGTTTGGCAGCAGCGTTCCAAGGCCTAAATGCAATTTAGGTGTCGACCCAATGGAAATCAGACACTTTGAGCTTAAGCACCAAAATGCACAACATTGTTAAAGCCCAATATCCATTCCAGAAACCCATTTCAATTGCATCAGTGTCGCAACCGGAATCGCGACGGGACGACGATCCAAAAAGAAACCAATTTGATTTTTAAAAAGAGTTTAGGAGTCGCCACCATAGTTTATTCTGGAAAACTACGGAAAAACCATAAAATGATAAAGCACGGTCCATGAAAACCAAAGATTGGGTTCGGGAGTCGGTTACGTGTAGGGAAGGTATTAGCACCCTACAACGCCTGCCCGAGGCAGTACCTTTAATTAAAATACGCGAATAAAGATGTGGTTTGCAAAATGTTTAACTATCCCAAAAAAATAAAACTCTAAAGAAACAAAATATTTTTTTTTATTTTTTGTGCCCGACAAGGATTGACCTTGCTCCTACGTATTCTCAAAGTGAGAAATCAGGGTTACGTAGTTCTAGCTGAAAGATTGTTTGTTTGGTTGAAAATGTTTTTAGTTTTTGAAGGTTTTATATTTTTTTGGTATTTTTTATATAAAAAAGGGGAAAGGTTTTTTGGCACAAGGCCTACGCGAACGATCGCACGTGTGCTTTAAACCCTTTGAAATGATTTTGTTAATTTTTGAAAGAAGAAGAAAAAGTTTTCAGCGCAAGGCCGACAGAATGGTCGCACCTGTGCTTAAACCTTGAAAATGAAATTTTGTTGATTTTTAAAAGAAGAGGAAAATGTTTTCAGCGCAAGGCCAACAGAATGGTCGCACCTGTGCTTAAACTTTTAAAATGAAATTTTGTTGACTTTTAAAAGAAGAAGAAAAAGGTTTTAGCGCAAGGCTGACAGAATGGTCGCACTTGTGCTTAAACCTTTAAAATGAAATTTTGTTGATTTTTAAAAGAAGAAGAAAAAGTTTTCAGCGCAAGGCCAACAGAATGGTCGCACCTGTGCTTAAACTTTTAAAATGAAATTTTGTTTAATTTTAAAAGAATAAGAAAAAAGGTTTTCAACACAAGGCTGACGCGAATGGTCGCACGTGTGTTTAAGCCCTTTGAATTATATTTTTTATTATTTTTTTTTATATTTTTTTATTTTTATTAATTTTTATTTATAAAATAATGTTTCATGTAAATATTTAAAACAACGTAAGTATTTTTTTAAGGAAAGTCTAAAAGGTAGAAAATAAATTACAGCTTATAAAAAAATAATAATTAAGTGTTAAAAGAAACACTAAAAAAAAACTCACTTTTTATAATTTTTAAATTTACCCATTTTTTGTGCCCAAGAAAGAAAAACAATATTTAAAAGAAATAAAATAAAACAAGAACAAATTGAAACCGGAATTTAGTCATTAAAAGATAGATAGCGTCACAAGTTCTAGCACCATTTTTTTTTTAATTTTAACCTTCTTTTTTTAAAAATAATATTTTTTATTGAACATTTATTATTTCTTTCAAAAATTGAGACTGCAGCAAAAAATAAAACAACATGATAATAAAGACTAAAAGAAACAAAATACAATAAAAATAAATAAAACAAAACAATCAGTAAGAAAAAGAGTGATATAAAAACCAGGGATGAGTGCAACACGAAGCCCTTTTCCTCCTTTTGTTCCTTTACGTTCTCTTTTCGAAATTGGATTTTTCTCTTCCTCTCATTTTTTGTTTCCTTATGCTCTCTTCTTGAAATTGAATTTTTTCTCTCTTTTTTTCCTGTTCCCTTATGCTCTCTTCTTGAAATTCAATTCTCCTCCCTTTTTCTTGTTTGCAAAGTGCATATTTATATACACACACTTGTGATCTTGCCTTAATGGTGAATTAATTGTCAATTAGCAAAATAGGGAAATAAATGGTCTTGATTAAATCAAATTAAAAATCATATTTTTCTCTTTAGGAAGAAATTTAATACAACAATCAATATATTATTTTTAATTATTCTTTGGAATGATTGTCATAATGTTGATTCGAATTATTACCAAATAAAACAAAATTTCAAAAATATTCTAAAGTGATCTTTCCTGCATTAATATTAATTGCTCATGGGCCTACTGCACCATTTCTCCAAGAAAATCACGTGGAGCACCTCTCCCAGTTAATCATCATTCTTTTCTTTTCATTTTATTCACGTGCATCCTTTTTTTTTTCTTTTTTCCTTCCTTCCTTTTTTTTTTTATTTTTCTTTTTCTCTTTTATTTTTTCTTTTTTTATCTCTTTTTTCCTCTTCTTCCTTTTTTTTATTTCTCTTTTTTTTTTCGTTTTTCATGTTCTTTTCTTTTCTTTTCTTTTTCCTTCTTTTAAATTTTAGTTGCTTTTTTTTCATTCCTTCTTCGTTTCTTTTTTTTTTTTGTAATTACCTTTTTTAAAAATTAAACAAAATAGTAAAATAAAATTAAGAACAACAAAATAACATAAAATAAAATAAATAATAAAACAATGAAAGAAAATAAATTAAATAGGACAACAATGAAAACCAAGTCTCATTATTTAGTCACCCGGACGAAATTGGGTGTTGACAATCAGGTAAACAGCATTGCAACTGCAACGACCCAATTCCAACGTTGAAGCAACCCAATTATCCAAGGACATCACTGCAATAAAATCAAGTATGAATAAGGCTGATCAGTAATTAAGAAAATGACTTTTTAGCATAGAATCATAAAACCTAATTAATAAAAAATTAGAGAAAATTTTATTCATTTATTTTTTTTATTATTAAAAATTTCAGAAAAAGATCAATTTCCTAAACACTAAAAAAATACACCTAAAAATTTATTTTTAACTAAAATTTTTATAAAACTACAAAATTTCAAGAAAAACTGAAAATTATCCTAATTCTACACAATTAAAGCCTAAAAGAAAGTAAGAAAGACTCCAAAACACTGAAAAATATGCAAAATTCAAAAGTTATCATCTATGGATGTTAAGTGGTGTGGTTGACTAGTCACAAACTATGCCCTACACATAGAAGGAATGGTGGCAAAGTTGTCTATGGAGTTGGGTGGCAATGAATTGAACTAGGATACTGCTTCTTCCTTAAATGAGGTGAAGAATGTTATCTGGTTTGTGAACATTTTCAGGTTTTTGTTGGGATTGGTGGAACCGTCATACTTATAATAAACTAGTATGGTCCACATGTCTGGCAAATGTGTCTTCATTATAGCTAGTGTGAAATGAAGCATCCCAACTGTGTTCACAGTTTCCATAGATGGGTGATCCTTGCTAGCTCCCGAATTGCCTTTATGGGCAGTTTGGCAAGGCTCCTCGCGTCGTCCAGTCTGCACAGGTTGAGTTGGTGCAAGAGGCACAAAATTCTTGACGCTTTGCGCTCGTCGCATAACTACGTTCTCTTCATGAAGGGTCCTCAATTCTTCCTCATATTTGCGCTGCATTTCCTCCATATGTTGTTGCATGTTCCTCACTCAGGTTGAACTAGTCGTCTACCTCCTCCCCAACTGTGTTTCTTGTCATGTTTTTTGTGGTCACCATAGGGTTATCTGGTTGATCACTTGACTCCACGATAGGTGCCAAAATGTTTCGGATGTGAGGCCAAGTCTTCAGGTCCAAGTACTTGGTCTCTAAATGTTCTTTCATAAGTTCAAGTCCTACTCGGTCTTAAGAGCCTTTCATGCGTCCAAATTACTCAGATGGTACTTGTAGAAAATACTCTGATGTCAAAGTCAAATCAACTTAAACAAAAAGAAATTAATGTTATTGTTCTGTCGTCTTTCTTTGTCAAAAGATTACCCTAGAATAGTTTTGAGGGTCTATTTATAAGCTATGAAAAAATTACAGAATTTGGCCCAAGCCCAACTACAGTGCTCAACACTGGATTTGACCGCTCAACGGTAGGTGCGACACTGTACTGGATCGCCCAACATTGACGCCCAAGCCTCTTGCCGTATTGAATTGAAGTTCTCAGCGCTTAGCGGTGGGTTCTGGCGCTCAGCGGTGACGACGGTTCTTCTTTCACCCCTCAACGCTGGCGCTTAAGCGTTCTGTCGTATTGAAGTCTACTATGTTGACGCTCAACGCTGGAATTGACTTTGAGCGGTGGGAGCGATTCCTCTTTTGCACCTTTCTTCATCCCTTCTTGAGTCTAACTCCTTCCTCCTTCACTTTCCATCCTTCAATTCTCATTAAATCCTATCAAAACAATGTAAAACCAAGCATAAGATCTCTAAAACCATCTTTGACTCTCTTGTGACCTAACTTAAGTGTTTTGCATGATTTTAAGCTCATTCTAACTCATAAAGGGTGTGTTTTGATATCAATTTCAAGTACAAAAATAACAGTTTTTACACCGCTATCAGCCACAATGACCTACCTCCTTACTTCATACCTCTATTAATAGATTTTGTGATGAACTTTTGAGTATGATTGGCCTAATTATGATCTAAACATGATTGGTCCTGCTTTAATCTTAAGTAAAAATGTTTTGGAGTTGATATAATTTGGTCCTATATTTTTGGATTGTCCCTTTTAGTGATCGGTCATCAGACCTGTTTGTTCATATAATATAATGACTTGTCTCTATTTATAGATTTTGTGATGAACTTTTGAGCATGATTGGCCTAATTATGATCCAAACATGATTGATCCTGCTTTAATTTTAAGTAAAATTGTTTTGGAGTTGATATAATTTGGTCCCATATTTTTGGATTGTCCCTTTTGGTGATCAATCGTCAGACATGTTTATTTGTATAGTATAGTAATTTGTCACTAGGTTACCATCCAGTCTAGATTATTAGGTGATCGTTTGGGTTGATGGACAATTGTGTAATTTGTTATGTAATCATCTGAGTTGATAATTTATTGTCTTAGATGATCGTCTAGATTGATGGTCAATCATTTGATTTATCAATTGATCGTTTAAATTGTAATTATCATTGATTTTGTAGTTTATTAAATAGTAATATAATAAAAAGGAATATAATAATTTGAAAATAAATAATATAAAATATAATGCACGTAATTAACGATACGTATATGTATGTAATCTCTTAAAAAATATAATAAGTTGAAAATAAAAGTTATTAATTATTAAAATATCGAAATCATGTTATAAGAGGTTGTAAAAATAAGACAAAGTGTAAAAAAAAAATTATTGTCTTATTATTAAATATTAGTTTCTAAGTTTAAATTTAACATTACTTCTTTTGAGATAAGACAATTACTATTTATTTTATTTTATGCGAAAATTTGATGTGATTTTTTTATTGATAACTATTAAATTTAACCTCATATTGATTGAATTATAGGGATATTCGAATCTATTTCTTAAATATTAAAATTATAATGTAAAATTCACACTTTCATAAAAGTTACTTGTTTTGATACAATTATTACCGTATTACAAAATCTCGTAATCCGATCCTCTGTATTTGGGACCGTAAATCGTGGTTCGAGGGAATATTTTATTGAGAAGATAAAATAAAACAGAAGAAATTGTATTATTTTGAAATGCTACAAATATTTATTTAATAATGATTTAATCTAATATGTCACGTTAGTTCATTTTATTTTGTTTATTATTTTCTGGTTTAACTATCTAATGTTTTTAAAAAAAGTTTAATTTAGTTATCTCTGTTATTACTTTTTTTTATATCTTTTCATTTGTATTTTTTATATTTGAAGTTTTTTAGAAAATAAAACTATATGAATATTTATATCTTTTAAAAATTTAATTTAACATGAATGTATAAATTGCAATTAAATTTAATTATTAATTTAGTTTAAAATTAAATCCTTTTAATAATAAAGAAACTTGAGCCAAAATTTTAAATAAAAAACTAAATTAAAAATAAACATGTAACATTAATACTTATATTATCAAATTTTTATTGTAATATAATTATAATTTGATGTGACTATTTATATTTTTTAAATTAAAAAAGTTAAAAAAATTAAAATTTCATCGATCAATTGACAGTTACGATAGTTGTTAACTTACAAATTAAACTTTTTTTAAAAACAAATTAAAAGATTAAATCAATAAAAAATGATAAAAATGAAATGAACCAAATTAATAAATTATAAAAAATAAATCAATTATAAAGTTTTATTTAACTATATAAAAGAACGAGATCAGTTGGTGACAGCTGGCACTGATAATTCTATTAGTACCACTGCCTAACAGTGTCCATGTACGTACAGTTCAGAATGGAAATAAACCTATGCTGTTCCGCGTTAACACATTTAATATCTTTCCCAAATGTCTTTTTTTTGGACAAAATATATTTTATACTTTTATAATTAAGGAAATAAAAACTTAACATAATTTGTTTCATGTAAATCAGTTTTCAATTATTCTTAAGTTCTATACAGAAACGGATAATTATGTAAATAGATGTTTATATAATTTTTTTAATCAACATATCAACTATATTCCTAACATTAATTGCTATATGGGTAAAAAGAAATATTGCATTACATATATCTCCTCAATCTTTAAATAATTTTTTTAGCTCTACTTTTTGCAGAAAGGAAAATTGGATAGGAGGGAAAGAGATTTTGAAGTTTGAAAAAAAAGGTAAAAATATGTAATATTATAAGTAATTAAGTAAGTTTATTTAATACATATCAAATGTCAATAAGAACATTTTCTAAACACTTCATATTAGACTAGGAAAGAAAACTATCCAGAAAAAAAATTAATAAAATTATAAGAGGTATTTGAATAATTTACTCGATTAAAAGTAATCTTCAATAAAAAGATAAATTTAAAATTATTATTAAATCACAATATAAAAAAGCTTTACACAGAAGTTACACATTTTATTTTTTATCCATTCATAAAATAACTAATATAACAAAAAAATTAAAATAAAAAACATAAGTTTTTTGTCAAGGTCTGGTTTTGTTTTGTCAACATGCTTTCATTTTCAATTTTACTTTCTAGTTTGGAGTGTCCCACTTTTCAAGCCTCTCTGTTTTCTCTTGTCTCTCTTTACAAACCCTCGTCTGTGTTCCACTCAAAAGGATCCACAAAGAAAAATAGCAACATTGCATCAAATGGGTACTTCTGGCGACAATTTTCTCCAAGTTCTCTTCAAGAACTTCGATGTTCTTGCTCTGTATGGTTCTTGTCCATTACATCTCTACGCTTGAATGCCATTGTATGATGTAGATTCACATGAAAAATTTAAACTTTTTCTTTGTTACATTGAATCATTTTGATCTGAGATTTGTGTTTTTGCTTTTTGTTCAGGCCGTTGGTCACCCTGGTTTACCCTTTGTAAGTATAGCTTTTGTTTTTTGAATGTGACTTTTTGAAAAAAGTGTGTGAGGTTTTGAGTTGTGAGTGTATCTTTTGGTGTTTGTGGCAGATATGCTTCGATAAAGGCCATAGAGAGTAGGTCTAGTATTGATGATCAGCAATGGCTGACTTATTGGGTTCTCTATTCTTTGATCACTCTGTTTGAGCTCACATTTTCCAAAGTTCTTGAAGTGTAAGTTAATGACTGAATCTCAACATTTTTTGGATGCTTTATATTGATGTTATCATGTATATATATTGAAGTATGCAATTTCTTTGTGGTGCATTGTTTGAACCTTGACAAAGGTATGAAAAGATAGGGTGTGTTTGATTTTCTATGTGCTGTTTTTAGTTTTCAAAATCAACTAAACAATGTGTTCAGATAACTGGCCAAATAATTTAAAAACAATGAAAACATAATGATTTTATTTATTTAAAGTTCAAAGTTTAAGTTATAAATCATGAGTTTTAACTTTTGAGTGTGTTTTACAGGTCTTTTTAAGATAACTGGCTTATTTTATTTGAAAGAACCCTTGACCATTATTAAGCCATTTGTTGTGAGCATGTTCAGCTAATTAATTTATAACATTTTTTTTTTAATGCTAAGTAATATATGAGTTTATAACTTATCATAATATATATATTTTATTTTATCTTCAATATTCTATCAACATTCATCACTGTCTCTTTTCAAATTATATTATTTATTTTAGTTTTAAATTTTTTATTTTCATACTATTTTTTAATGAAATACTTTATCCTTAAGGGAACTATAAAAACATTTAAACTTAACTGAATTTTAGATATAAGATAGTAACAAATAAAATTACAAGTAAATGGGTAAAAAAATTAAAAATGTTTTAATGGTGCACACGTTCTTAAATTATTAACAATTATATAGTAGTTTGCCTCATCTTAATAGTCAAACACAATGCTAAGTTTGTGTTTATTCATTGAGTTAAATTCACGAACATGATTATGATTAAGTACTTAATTAAGTTTAAGTAATTTACCAATGCCATTTAGTCTTAGTTATCACTTGGGGGAAATTTTCATTTTCAAAAGGTTCTCTGAGGAGTTCTTTGCTTGGCAAGAAAATTTTTAAGAAACTAAACCTTTGTAACTTTCCAATGTAATTGTGTTTCTAATTTCAGGCTTGCCATTTGGCCTTATGCCAAGTTGATACTTAGTTGCTGGCTAGTTCTTCCGCAGTTCAGTGGGGCAGCACATGTTTATAGGCATTATGTTAGACCATTCTATATGAATCCACAAATGCCACAAATGCCAAAGTTTTCAGGAGCCTCTCAAATGTGGTATGTTCCTCGAAAGAACATATTTAGTAAGCAGGATGATGTCCTTTCTGCTGCTGAGAGGTACATGGAAGAGCATGGAACTGAAGCATTTGAAAGACTCATAACCAAGGTACACATTGTCCAAATTTTTTTGTGACCAGTAGTTATGGAAACCAAGAATCTTATGGAAGGTTTTAGATGTAAATTATAGTTGCTTTTGTTAATTTCATTGAGAACAGAATTTATAGGAAGTATACCTGTTTTAGTGCAATTTAAGCATGAAAATATATGCAACTAGGCCTGTTTTTAATCATAAATAATACTTATGGTTTGGTTGTTGATATATATATGCAGGCTGACAGAGAAGCTAGAGGACGGAGGAACGGAAGTTATATGATCTTTGATGATGATTATATATATTAATTAACTGTGTTAACCCTTAAACTCATCTGTAGTATCACCGTGGCGATACTTTAATAGTGATTTAAGTGTAAGACTTATGAACTTAGTTAATTTAGATGTAAATCTAGTTCAGGTTGAGATATTTCATCTATAGTTAATTCAACTATAAAGGCAAAAGGAGGAAAGATAAAAAAAAAAATGGAGAAAGTGATGGAGAATCATTGTCGCAACCAGAGTCAGGAGTAATCACTACCATCTTTTCCAAAGTTTTTTTCGACTTCAAGTATGTGGAAAAGAACACACTGACTTTGCTTTTCTGAGCTAAATTTGATAAGAAAAATGTCCATATATTCAATTTATTCATTGAAGACTAATAGTAACGCAGGGCTGAAGTTGTGCAATGCTCTCGTGTGAGAATACAAGGCTCTGATATTCATTCACATTAAAAAGAAAGAACTAGGCTCTTCCAGGTTTAAATTAGAACTGAAATTATATGTCGATATATTGCATAGAATTTTACCTTAAATATAAGTATGTTATAGAGTTCCATGGTAGAAATAAACTTTTAATGAAAAACTAACTCAATGTTTAAGGGATGCATGGCTATATTGGAAGGGTTATGCTTTCTACGTTACGAATTGTAAGATTATGTTTGGAGTCCCTTTTAAAAAAATCATTGTTTTAGTTAAGGGATGCACAAAGGCTTTTTGTTTTTGTTTTTTCTTAAAAGACCCTTATGCATAAAGTACCTTGAAATAGCTCATGATTTATCTAGCAAGGTGTTTCTTTTGAAATTTGTCTGAAATTGAACGAGTCATACGGCCATGTACTCCACCAAATTATTCATTGCAAAATTTTATTTGAAATGTTATATGGCTTGCAATCTTCAATACCTAAAAGTTAACTTTAGCTAATGGATATTGAAAAAACATGACAAATAGCAGTCTAAATCTGTTTATTTTCTTTAACAGATATGCAGAACTAGTGTGAGACAACTTGCGCAAAACCACATAAGTTTGATCTTAACCTCAACCAATCGAACCAGATTAATTGTTTATAATGCTTCGATAGGCACAGCTTTACTTGTTTTGCATGTTCAATGAATATAATGCACGCCGTGTTCCTATTTTGATGCATCGACAATCCTATATGCAACCTCCGGTGCATTCTTCATATGATTTGGAGAGTAAATAAATACATAGCTTTAGATATTAAACTGTTAAAAAAATTGTGAAGCCTAATTCAATATCCTCGTGTACATCCACCAGTTTAACCCTAAATGCTTTCACATATTAGAGTAATATTTAACATGGCAAAAGAGAAAACTCCTTTTGCTTTTAGGCCAATAATTAGTATCACATTCATCCTGGGTCATATTATGTCACCTGCTTTTATAATTCAACCACGGTTTTGAACCTTAACTTAGATTGCTTGGAGAGCATCTGTTGTCAATAAAGGCTATGTAGCAGTAACTGTCCTTTATTCACCCATTTTTGAATCAAAGGACCGCTGCACCAACATGAGCAAGCTACCTTCTTTGAAGAGGAAGGTAAGTCTTGTCAACTGAATTTTTCTCCTCCTTAAAAGGTTGTGTAGAGGGATCAGACAGACTTGGTACTCTCGAAACACTACCCTTTCCTCTCTTAGCATTTGGTCCCACGACCTCTATCATATATTTCCACCCATCAATTGGCCTCCTCCTGCTAAATATATGAGTCTTGATAAAACTAGCAATCTGCATACAAGTTTTATCAAGTTGTCAATGATAAAGAGAAAAACTAGGCATCTGACAGTATGCTCCATGGTTCCTATAAAGAATACCAATGGTTTGTATTGGGATGGCAATCTATTGTTTTTATACACACCTGAAATTTGCTATAAGCAATACGTCGTTCAAATTCCTGGAGAAGTATATCTTCTTCTCTCTGGGACATCTCCCAGACATTTCCTTCTTGATTTTTTGATATCGTTTCCCATCCATCAGGCATATTTTTGAACTCCGCAGTTTGCACTTGTGCATTGTTGAGATCATTATTGCCAGGGTAAAAAATGCTGCAGTTGTTCGGTTATTTAAGTACAACATACACAAGTAGAGATAATACTAAAGATGAAAAAGCTATAACTACGATGCCATGAGACCTTAGTGTGCACAGAAACAAGAAACCAGAAAATCCATAGTGTAGAAAAAACAGAATGGCCATACATCTACATTAGTGTGCAAAACAAAGTAAGAAAATAACATAAGACTTTGAAGGAAAAAAATTAAATAGTGAGCAGTTAATACCTAGTCATAGCCCTATCTGGGATCTATAAAGAATATCGCAGTATACAATAATATAGAACAAGCAATACACAGAACTAATCCGGTTCTTAACACACCGCACAACATGCTTCATTAGAAATCCCAAGGTCAATAACTACTTCAAATCGAACACTCTACACGAGATTAGATTATAAAAGATTGAATATAACCACAATGCTTGATGAGATTTCAGTATCAGGAACTTAAATCAATAACAAATTAATAACCACAAACTCAAATACCAATATAAAGCAACATCTCAAGAACCATAATCCAATTTAAAAGGGGGTAAGAGAGCGAGAGGTATACTCGGAGCAACTATCAATCAATCTCTGAATGTCATCGCCAGCAGCAATGTCAGAATCGGCCAATTTTGCCTCCTCGAGCTTCTCAATCTCCTTCAACCACAGTCCAGCGTGCAGCTTCTGCTTCTTCAGTCGGTAATCCTTCTTCAAATTCTCCACGCTGTAAAGCGCGCCGTTTTCTCCCCTCTTCTCCTTCTCCTTCGATCCTCTTCGCCGCTCATTCCAATTCTCGTTCATCTCCGCCACGAACGCTTTCGTCTCCTCGTCGGCCTCGGCCACGGCGTCAACCGCAGCTGCGGCGGAGGAAGAGGAGGAAGGGAAATTGACGTCGCCTTCCCATGGAGCTCGTGTCTTCGGTGTTAAGTCCTCCGGCAGCCACGCCGTTTCCCAAGCCTCGTTCCACTCGTCCTCGCCGCTCCGGGACTTGCGGCTCGACAACCACCTTCTCGTCACCGGAAATTTGCCGGAAGGAGAGAAATGCGTATCGGAGGCAATAACAGATGGTAGAGCGTTGAATTGCTTTGTCGTGGAGATGGTCGCTGTGGTGATTCGTCGAAACGCTTGCATTGTCGATTAACTGCTCAAAAGCATAACCACAACTCAGTTTTCGCTCTCTAAGGAAAAAGAGAGGGTAGATTTTGGGCCTTGGGACTTGGGCTTTGCTTTCATTTCAACAACGGGGCCTTCTTCCTCCACCTCAATAATTTTTCCTGGACCTCCATATATTTTAAAATTACAATTTTACCCTTTCCTTATTTTAAGTTCCAAAATATATGATTTGGAAAAGTTTTGGACAATAAAATACAAAATTTATATTTTAAATTATACAATCTAACAATGTAAAATAAAAAATATGTTCTAAATTATACAATTCAAAATATAAATTTTGTATCATGAAAATTTTATTGTATTTCGGATTATATAATTCAATCTAAAATTTGTATTTTGAATTATTCAATTAATACAAAATAAAAATTTATTTTAAATTATGAATATAAAATAAAAAATACATTTCAATTATATAATTTAAAATACAAAATTTATATTATAAATTCTATAATCTATAATAAAAAATTTCATTGTTCCTAACTCTTTATGTAAGACATGAGAAAATTCAATGAAATAAAAGGATGTTTTGAACGTGTAAAGAGTTTATCAATAAGAAAACATATGTATTTTTACAAGTGTTGTGTTGCTTAGTTGGCAAGAGCACATTGTTATAAAATTTGTGGTCTTGTGTTTTATTTCTAAGTGTGCAATAATTTGTAAGGTTCGAACTTTGGCCACAGGGCATAACGACACAATGACAGGTTTTGTGGATTTTCAGATATATGTATGTCCTATATGCATCGATTACTACACAAGCTCTTAGGGTATGTTCACTTTAGGGTGATTGGAGAGATGATTTAGGAAAGAGTGATTGAATTGATTTAATAGAATTTGAGGGTGATTTTTTTTTTTTTGTGTGTTTACTTGAGTGGATTTGAAGGTAATTGGAAGTGGATTTGGGAGTGAAGTTTGTGAGAATTAGTGTAGGATTTGATTGATGTGACAGTTTTAAAAAATTTGTTTAATTGGTAGAAATTGAAGATTACCAATATATCCTTAGATATTAAAGTAATATAAAATGATATTAGTTAATGTTATATTTAATTGTAAAAATGTTTATAAAAAATAAAAAATTAACCTTAATTATTATTATTAGTAAAGTATACAAGCAAAAGATATATAATAAATGGAAGTAGAAGAGAAATAAAGTAAAAAGTTGTATTTGAATAATAAAAATCAGGAGCTGAAGAACTAAAAATAAGGAGACAAAGAAAATTTGGGGGCTGCTGCTTGGATAAATATCAACACGTGTAGGAAAGAGAGGTGGGCAAGAGGAAAGTGGAAGAGTAATTGTGCGTTTTCTATCAAGGGTAAAAAATATTTTTTACAACAATTACCCTCAAATCTCTTTACATTACAAGGGATGAAAAAAGCACCTCATCCCGCAAATAAGCGAAAATCATTCCTTCAAAATCTGTTAATGCGAACACAGTTGCTTTTCATTTCCTCGCTTTCCAATTCGTTTGAACAATATAATTTGTTTAAGTGAACACACCCTTAATGATATAGTCAATTTGGTTCAGAATGCTATAATTCCAAACCACACACTGAACAATATAAATAATGCTGTTACCTTTGTAATTAAGCTATTGAGAAAAGGGCTCCCAGAGAAAAATAAAAAGAATGAAGAAAAAATGTGTTGATGATTGTGCTGTTACTTGTACCTTTTTCTAATGTGAAATATCTGATTTATTGTAGATGAACTTATAAGCACATCAAGGAGCAAGGAAGAAAACATTCTTCTAGCAGATTCTAAAACACTGGAAGAGACAATATCGACCTCTGAATCTTTAAATTCATCCTCATCTTCTTACAAACAATCGGTGACATGCAAAACCACATACCCCACAGTAGCCCCAACAAGTACTATATTCTCCTTTTCTCTTATAACTATTATAATATATATAAGGAAAGGGAAAAACTTGCATAGTTGTTTTTTGGTGTTTTCCTTCTATGAGAATTGGAGTTTTATTTATTTCTGAGTAATAAAAGTTTTCTTTAAAAATTAAAATATATTACTGATACAAAACTCCAATTCTAATCCAATGACAACATCAGAATCAAGTATATGGCAACCTGAAAGTGTATCCAAGTTTTGTCCTAATATAGATTTGTTTGTATTAAGACATGAATAAATGGTTATTGTATGAACAGGAAGTGATGAAATGGGGAACAAAAAGGTGGTAAAATGCTAGATAGGCTAGCACCTATCTAGCTTTTACTTGAAGCAACTTTTTGAGCCTGATTTGCTTTGTTTTCATCAGTCCTTCTTCCAATTGTAAAGATGGAAAGCGATATATATGTATGTGCATACACCTTATATAATACTTGAATCTTATGTTAAAGCTGTTCTTCTCAGAGATTCAGGCCAAACCTTACAATTATTTGATTTGAGTGTTGTCCTAGTTGCTACTACCCAATGATCATGATAACAATAATAATAACATAAAAAAAGAATATACAAGAGAGCAGGGGATGAAAAAGAATATACAAGAGAAGGGTGATGGTACCACTGATACTAAGGCATCAATTACTAGAATTAGAAGATTGTCAGAACCTAAAATGAGTACCATTCGTCACACTTCTTCAACATCTATTAAACCAAGAGGTGCTAGGACAAGTTCAATTACTAAAGCAACTAATGAATCTGATATCAGAAAGATTTCTGCTATTGTGAACCATGATAAAAGCAAGACTACAACTCTCCCTGAACTAAGAATCGGAACATCTAAAACAAGTGACATTGTCCAAACTGGATCATCAGTTAAAGAGAGGACACAGAAGTTGGATATTAACAACTCTTTGAATTTGGAAGACACCTTGCCAAAGAAAAATGAATTTTAAATCTCACCTATTGATGATGAAGATGATAATCCTATTATTGAGAAGACTGTTGTAATGCTTGAATGTGAAAAACCCTGTGCTCCCAATAGTAAGGATGGCAAGGCAAAAGAAGAAACAAGGATACTGAAGGGACGGTATGAGAATGATAAAGTAATGGAGAAATGGAAACTTGTTATAATTTCCCTGCTTACAAAAAGTACAGTAAAACAAGTTTCTCTATAAATTCAAACTAGTTTAAACTAATAGGTGAGAACTTTAAAAATATGTTATAATACAAATTCATTTTAACCTGTCAAGATATTTATATTTCTCAAACTATTATGCTAAGAAGCTCTACTTTTGACCGCGAGAGTGCAACAAGCAAGAGAGAATTCAATTGACAAAACAACACCAACAACACCTAAATCAATTGATTCAATCAATGTTCTTTCCCTAAAACACATACCTAAATTACAAGTAATGATTTTATAAAACAACAAATGGAAAACGAAACTCACGTGGCGGAATAAACTTCCTACTGAGAGGCAGAATCCGGAAACGATGTGTCGAAGATGAAGTGGCGACCCCTGAGCCTCTTCAACCTAAGGTAATCCACTCCTATGGAGCTTTCTTTGAAGTGGCTCAAATCAGTACTTGACTGGAACAAACACTTAGGGTATCGATTTCAATCAGTGAAAAATGAAGCAAAAGAAAAATAATCGGTTAAAAGGTGAGAAGACAAAGATACAAAGAAACCCTAAAAGTTAAGGGTGAAAGATGCTTACCGCTTGAATTGTGGTTGAACGAGATGATGAAGAGACAGTGAGAGCCTTCAACAATGGAGACGAGAGAAACGCCGTGAGCCTACACGAACGAGAAATGTGTCACGGCAAAAGAGAGTGAAACGAGAGTGAAGAAGAGATTGAAGAAGAACTTAAGGTGGAGTGAACAAACTTAGGGTAGAGTGAACGAACGTACGTGATAGCAAGACGGGTGGGAAATGAAAAATATCAGAGACACACATATTTTGACGGGTGACCTTAACTTCGTTATAATAGGTTTTAAACTTATTTACAAGTTTGCTACCATGTTTTATATTATGACATATCCATAAGTACGTAATAAAATGTTTTAAACTTATTTACAAGTTTGCCTCCACGTGTTATATTATAACGGATGTACAAAAATGTGTCATAATATATCTAACTTTTATTACGATTTTGCCACCGATCAACTTATTATGATGGATTATTTTTATCCGTCATAATAGGTCGTCATAATATGCTATTTTTCCACTAGTGAAAAGATTCTCTCAAGGTAGAAATCTGAAACGAAAAGGAACATACATTGCTTGGGAGAACTTAGATTCTGAAAGCTCAAGTGATGAAGATGCTGATCAAGATGCTGATCAAGATGAGGAATCAAACTTATGCTCTATGACTGGAGTTACTTGGGACGATTATGGCAGCGATGCAAACATCTCAAATGAACCAGTGAAAATCAAATATGATCTGCTGCTAGATGCATTCAAAGAACTGCATCTGAGGCAATGCGACTGCAATACAAGGTTAATCGACTAAACTCTGAAAGAAGAGATTTTGAGTGTAGAATTAATAACCTTGTTGCCGATAATGAGAGATTAGAAAAAGAGTTAAATGAAGCTTTGTTATCTGCAAAAAATGTCAAAATTGAAACTGTTACAGTAGATAAAATCTGTGAAAATTGTCCTACTTATGTTGAAAATAAAGATTACTTAACTAGCATGATAGCTAAGTTTACACAGGGAAGATACAATTTAGATGTTGTACTAAAATCATCTGGCAGAGCTATTCATAGACAAGGAATAGGTTATAAAGCTCAATCTAGTAGAACCAATACTAAGAGATTTATTGATTTAAGTAAACCTGCTAAAAATGCATGTTTCTATTGTAATTGTGTTGGGAATACTGTTAGAAATTGCTATTATAGAAATGTTGTTGTTCCTCAAAAATTATTTGTTTGGAAACCAAAGGAACAAGTAACAAGAACTGACAATCATGGACCTAAAGTTAAATGGGTACCAGCAACCAAATCTTAATATGTTTTTGCAGGATATAAAGCTGATGCAATATGATCTCAAGGATGGATAAATCTAGATTAAATCATTATCTTGAGAATCTACAACTAGTACATTTGTATCAATTTACTGCATTATTGCTTAACTGCATTGGTTGTTGTTGTGTGATGACATGAAAATATTATCTGTCTGAATGATTGGTTGATCGTGTGTAAAACTTTGTGTTTCATATGTCTTAGTCGACTGTTTGAATAATATATTCGACTATGTGCTGAAAAGTTTTTTAAAATTCTAATTTTAGAACGTTAAAATTTAAATTTGTGTCTGATAACGGTTGAAAAACTGTGATTTTCATACTTAAATTTGATATTAAATCACACCTTTGAAGGCTTAGAATTAGCTTGAAATCATGCATTTTTATTAAGTTAGAGAATAAGAGAGTCAAGGTTGGTTTTCTTGGTTTTATGCTTGCTTTCCCTTGATTTTTGTAGGTTTTTGGAATGAATTGAAAGAAAGGTTGAAGATCAAATGGTTGCAGTGTAGAAAAGTCAACCAGAATGCAGAAAAGTCAACCAGTCAACCAGAAAAGTCAATCAGCCAACCAGAAAAGTCAACCAGTCAACCAGAAAACTCAACCAGTCAACCAAAAAAGTTGACCAAACCGATGAGCGGCAGTTTTGGGTCAGTTTTTGGCGTTGAGCGGCAGTTTTGGGCGCTGAGCGGTCCTGCGATTAGAGGGAAACCGTTGAGCGGTTTAATTAGCCGTTGAGCGGGTTTCTGTTGTTATTTGGCTAGATTCAGTTATCTTTTTAGCCTATATATAGCCCCAATGCGAATCAAAACTCAATCTTTTGGCAGAGGAAGACGATGATGAAGGTTGAAAAGCACTTATTTTCATATGTCATTTTAGACCAAATTACA
>NC_028361.1:12870054-12877287 GCF_000741045.1 Vigna radiata var. radiata | reverse complement strand
TTCTTCCATTTTTCATCTAGATTCACCATGAAAATGGTGAACTAAACCCTATTGTTGTTGGGGGAAACAATGTAATCTTTTGATACTCTCTTTTATTGAAACTCTTGATTATTTATATGGTTTCCATATGTTTTGATTGTTGATTGTTGGATTCTCATCTGCGCTTAATGCCTTTATCGTTTAACTCATTCGATAACTGATGTTTGTCTTTATTGATACGGGGACGTACAATAATGTCATGAACTGGTGAATAATTCCTTGATTTTGCAATACCACCTAGGGATAGGGGTAGGACGATCAATTGCGTTTAACTTCTGCTCTATAATGCTGTATTAATTGCTAGGGGAGGCTAGGGATAGCAAGCCAGTAATTAGTATTAGGCTCTTTTCGTTGAGGGATCGGGTTAAGGGTAGGCTAAGAAAGTTGCATGACAATTAATTAATCAAGCTAATAATTCAAGAGGAGTAAATAAGAGAGAGCGGATAAGATGAAATTGTAAACCCCCAACAACTCCATTCATCCATTGCTTTCCTCTCGTTAATTGAATCATTCTCTTTTGCATGTTTATATTTTATTCTGACATCAAATTTATTAATCTTTATTTTCAAGTCTTATTATTTTAATTCACGCGAACGATAAAGCCTTTCGAGTCTCTTGGGAAAACGATACTTGGTCTTACCATTTATTATTACTTGATACGATTTGGTACGCTTGCCAATCCGTCAACAAGTTTTGGCGCCGTTGCCGGGGACTCGAGGTTTATTTTTCTAGTAGTGTGGATTAATTGAATTCGACTTGGTTGTAATTATTTTTGCTTTATTTTTTTTAATTGCGTTTTATTTTATTTTTTTGTAAAAGTGCTTTTAGGGTGTGTTTCTTGTGTATGAAGGAAACAATACATACTTGGAGCAGAAAAGACCAGCAACCTCTTTTAAAAGGTTTACTAGACGGGAGGAGAAAGAGACGTCCTTCACGTGAGAGATCTCTTTCTCCTAAAGCTTTTTCACAGTCTTCGCTTGAGATTTCTGCACCAGATTTTGAGGAGATGGCTAACCAACCTCCTCCTAGACGTACTTTGGGGGACGCAGCGAACGCAGTAGGCCCTTGAACTTCAACAGCATAGCGGTTCCAGCTGACAACGCAACCAGTATGGTAATGAGTCCGACACTCATCCAATTAGTGCAGAATAATCAATTCCATGGGTTGTCAAATGAAAATCCTTACAAGCATTTGACCATCTTTGGTGAGATTTGCAATACTGTCAAGATAACAGGAGTGTCGGATGACAGAGTTAGACTTAGTTTGTTTCCTTTCTCTCTTGGAGGAAACACAAAGGGTTGGTTACATTCCTTCCCTGAAGGAACTTTGAGGACTTGGGAAGCTGTGGCACATCAATTTATTTTTAAATTCTTTTCGCCTGCAAGGATCATTCAGGGGAGGCTGGAGATTTCTGCATTTAAACAAGGAAGAGGAGAAACGCTTGGAAGGGCTTGGAATAGATTTAAAGGCTTGTTAAGAAAGACCCCAGTCCATGGGCTCGATAAGACTTCATATTTACTTGTTTTCCTTGGAGGCCTGTGCCTTCAGTCTAAGATGATGTTAGATGCTTCAGCTGGAGGCAGTATTTGTAGGAAGACTGAAGATGAAGCTTATAATTTTGTAGAACTTATGGCTGACAACGAAGAAGCACATGATGTGCATGTTGAGGCTACTCAGGAACTTTCAATGGTTCAAAATAACGTGATTGCACAGCAGTTGGAGGAAGTGACAAGAAAACTTTTTGAGTTGTAATAGACGGGTATAGAAACTTCGAAGGGCTCACAACTGCTTCACTTCAACCCTATTCAGAGAAGTACAGAAGCCGAAGAAACTTTCTAGAGAATTATGTAGAAAAGTGTTTGTGTTGTTGACTGTGTGGAGAAAGGTAGAGAGGAAGAAGCTTGCGAAATTGTGACTAGAAGTGGAAAGATTGTTAAAGAACGAGAGGTTGATAAAGAATTAAGTATAGAAGAAGAAAAGGATCAAAAGGAGGAAGTTGAAGAAAAAGATAGGTGGAACGAGAAACAAAAAGAAGAAGCTGAGAAGTTCAAAGAGAAGGAGTATGAAAAACCACTACCATATCCAAAAATATATTCCAGAAAAGAGAAACAGAGACAATTTGATCATTTCATGGAAATTTTCAAGAAATTAGAAATAATCATTCCATTCTCGGAGGCAATCCAGCAGATACCATCTTATTCAAAGTTTTTGAAAGAGATCATTACGAAAAAAAAGAAGATATGCCGAAAAAGAAACAATTGAGGTAGAAGGGAATTGCAGTGCTACCATTCAAAGGGCAACACCTCCTAAATCACCCGATCTAGGGAGCTTCACCATTCCTTGTACTATTGGAGAGCTAGAGGTTGGGAAACCTTTGATTGACCTAGGAGCCAGTATAAATTTGATGCCTCTGACCATGTTCAAAAAGTTAAAAAGGGGTAGAGCTCAAACAAACAAGAATGGTTCTCCAATTAGCTAACAGATTCCTCAAATATCCTTATGGAATTGCGGAAGATGTGATTGTAAAGGTTGATAAATTTTTGTTTCCAGTGGATTTTGTTATTATGGAAATGGAAGAAAAGGGAGATGCACCTTTAATCCTTGGACGACCCTTCATGAAAACTGCCAGAATTGTCATTGACGTGGAAAAAGGGAAGCTTAAGGTCCAGGTGCAAGACGAAGAGGTGAACTTTGATGTGTTTCAAGCTATGTCACATCCCAAAGACGACAGGTCATGCTTTCAGATGGATCTGATGGAGGAAATCTGTATGAGACAAGAAAATAGAGTTCGTAACATATCCATGTTAGAAAAAAATTTGACTAATGAATGTGAGGATCTGAATGAGGAGGAAGATAAACTACATCAGAAATGTATACAGGAATTAGAAGCAGCAAAAGAAGTTTCACCAGAAAAAGTACTCTTCGAACAGATGGATCGTACAGAAAAAGCTTCAGACAGTAAGATTGAACTGAAGGAATTGCCACCGCACCTGAAGTATGTGTTTTTAGAGGATAACGGAAAAAAACCTGTCATCATTAGTGCTTCATTGTCTCAAGAGGAAGAAAGAAAATTGGTGGAAATTCTCAAAGAGAACAAAGGTGCCATCGGTTGGTCAATTTCTGATCTCAAAGGTATAAGTCCAACTTACTGCATGCATCGAATTCTGATGGAAGACGATTATAAGCCCGTTGCTCAACCATAGAGGAGACTTAATCCTGTCATGAAAGAAGTTGTGACAAAGGAGGTATTGAAGCTGTTAGAAGCAGGAATTATCTATCCAATTTCTGATAACAAATGGGTAAGCCCAGTTCAAGTGGTACCGAAGAAAGGAGGGATGACTGTCGTTCACAATGAAAAAAATGAGCTTATTCCAACAAGGACACTCACGAGGTGGCGGATGTGCATTGCCTATAGAAGACTAAATACAGTCACTCGGAAAGATCATTTTCCCTTACCTTTCATGGATCAGATGTTGGAAAGAATGGCGGGGCAAGCTTATTATTGCTTTCTGGATGGATATTCTGGATATAACCAAATAGTGGTGGACCCTGAAGACCAAGAGAAAACAACATTTACCTGTCCCTTTGGTATATTTGCCTACAGCAAAATGCCTTTTGGATTATGTAACGCTCCCGCAACTTTTCAGAGGTGTATGCAAGCAATCTTTGCTGATTTTATGGAAAACAACATTGAAGTCTTTATGGATGATTTTTCAGTTTTCGGAGATACTTTTCAAAAATGCTTGTCTAATTTGGATGCAGTTCTCAAACGATGTGTTCAAATAAATCTTGTCTTGAACTGGGAAAAGTGTCATTTCATGGTTACAGAAGGTATCGTGCTGGGTCACAAAATTTCTGCCAGGGGGATTGAAGTTGATAGAGCTAAGGTTGAGGTGATTGAAAAACTCCCACCATCGATAAATGTTAAGGGAGTCCGAAGTTTTCTTGGTCATGCATGATTCTATCGACGTTTTATTAAGGATTTTTCAAAGGTTGCAAAGCCTTTAAGTAATTTGCTTGCTAAAGAGACGCCATTTGTGATGAGTCCAAAATGTTTGCAAGCTTTTGACAGTCTGAAGCAAAGATTGATTTCTGCTCCAGTGATTGTGGCGCCTGATTGGGATAAAGAGTTTGAACTGATGTGTGATGCGAGCGACTATGCTATAGGTGCTGTGCTGGGACAGAGAAGAGAAAGGTTTTTCATGCTATTTATTATGCTAGCAAAGTGCTGAATGAGGCTCAATTGAATTATGCCACCACAGAAAAGGAATTCTTGGCCATAGTGTACTCATTGGAGAAATTCAGATCATATCTCGTTGGATCTAAGGTGATCATTTATACAGATCATGCAGCTATAAAGTATTTACTGAGGAAACCTGATTCGAAGCCAAGGTTGATTAGATGGGTACTTTTGCTACAAGAATTTGACGTAGAAATTCGTGACAAAAAGGGGAGTGAAAATGTGATTGCTGATCATTTATCCCGGTTAGTCAATGAGGAAGTGACAAGTAAGGAGAAAGAAATCTGGGAATCATTTTCAGATGAAGCTCTTTTGTATATTCANCAAAGACCTTGGTTTGCTGATTTAGCCAACTTCAAAGCTGCAGGTGTTATTCCGGAAGGATTCAATTGGCAACAGAAAAAGAAGTTCTTACATGATGCCAAACAATTCATTTGGGATGATCCATATTTGTTTAAGATAGGAGCAGATAATCTGTTGAGAAGATATGTCACTGAAGCAGAAGCAGAAGACATTTTGTGGCATTGTCACAATTCTCCTTATGCAGGTCATTATAATGGAGAACGCACTGCCGCAAAAATTTTACAAGCAAGATTTTATTGGCCAACTTTGTTTAAAGTTGCTCATAATCATGCTCGAAGCTACGACAAATGTCAGAGGAGAGGGACCATCTCAAGCAGGCATGAAATGCCACTACAGGACATTTTGGAAGTTGAAGTTTTTGATTGTTGGGGTATTGACTTTATGGGACCATTTCCTCCGTCATTCAATAATGAATATATTTTGGTAGCTTTTGATTATGTGAGTAAGTGGGTTGAAGCTGTAGCATGTCCTAAGAATGATTCTAACACCGTGATCAAATTCTTAAAAAGACAAATCTTTTCATTGTTTGGAACTCCCAGGATCCTCATCAGTGATGGGGGATCTCACTTTTGCAATGCTCAGTTAGCTAAGGTACTTAAGCATTATGGGGTGAAACATAAGGTAGCTGCACCTTATCATCCGCAGACAAATGGCCAAGCTGAAGTGTCTAACCGGGAAATCAAAAGAATTTTAGAAAAGACTGTCACTTTTTCAAGAAAAGATTGGTCACAAAAGTTAGACGATGCTCTTTAGGCATATAAAACTGCCATGAAGACTTCTATGGGGTTATCGCCTTTTCAGTTAATCTATGGAAAAACATGTCATTTGCCAGTTGAAATGGAACACAAAGCTTGGTGGGCTTTGAAATTTTTGAACTTTGACCCTGATAAGGCTCAAGGGAAGCGAGGCAACCAGCTGCTAGAACTTGAAGAAATGCGGTTGCATGCTTACGAGTCATCCAAGACTTACAAAGATAAGGTGAAGTTCTATCATGACAAGAAGTTGATTAAGAGAACTTTCCATCCAGGGGATTTGGTGCTATTATTCAACTCGCGGCTAAAGTTATTCCCTGGTAAACTAAAATCAAAATGGTCGGGACCTTTTGTGGTGAAACGTGTTTTTCAAAGTGGAGCAGTGGAATTAGAATCTTCGACTGAGGATAATCAACAACGGAGCTGGATCGTGAATGGCCAAAGGCTCAAACACTATGTGGGAGGAGATGTGGAGCAATTCGCCTCAGTCATGATGTTGGTGGATCCATGAGGTTTGGGTCAGGCTCGTGACGTTAAACAAGCGCTACTAGGAGGTAACCTAGTTTTCTTTCTTTTACCTTTACTTTTATTTTTTTTCTAGAATAGGTTGAATTTTAATTTCAGTGTGTACTCTTGGCTTGAATTCTTTTCCTGAAAATGTTTGTCTGACTGATATGCATGATGGAACTATCTGATGATTATCTGATGTGTATGACAATTGAGTTGTGTTGTGTGTGAATATCCAGTGAAATAGATGTGTCATAAATTATGATTGTGGTTTTGATGCTAAGCAGGATGTATGAATGAATTTTGTGTGAGAAAGCATGTTGTGCGAGGTTTTGAGCTCCAGAGTTTTTATTGTTGTATGTTTTGTTCACAGGAAAACCTGAATGATATTGCCTTAATCTTGATAATTGATTGAAGTGCATGTGAATGTCATATGATCAAGGCCATTTGTGAGAACCCTTCTCTAGCCAAATTTTCACCCAAAGTGCATGAATATATTATACCCTTTTTGAACCTTAGCCTTAAACAGTATGTGAACCCTTGTCTTGAAATTCTTTACCTCGAGTTGAGTTGAGCTTAATTGTATGCGATGAAAAGGTTCAAGTTTGGGGTTGTATGGTGGAAATTGAAAGGTAAGTGAAAAACATTGAGCTCAAATGTTGTGAAAAGAAAATTCATGAGAAAAAGAAAAGAAAAGAAGAAAAGCATGAAAAGGAGCTCAATGAAAAAGAAAAGGGGAAAAAGTTGGGAATGAGTGAGGTTGGTGAGGAAGAGAGTTGTGCTTAAATGGTTAAATATTTTGATAGCTCTCTTAACTCAAGGACTTTGTATTCCGGAAAAACCAATTTTTCTTGTTAGCCCAACCTCATTACAAGCCTTGGAAAAGTCCTTTTGGTGGCATTTGCATGTAAAGATGTTGATTGTTTGAGATGAATGAAACTTTTGTTTCATGTGACTTGTGAATAATACAGAGTGGAGTGTCACCTTAAACACTTGAGTGATTGAGTGAAACACTTGCTTGGTATGAACTATTAATTTTCATGAGTGCATTTTTGCTTGGTGGATTGGTCATTCATAATGTGTAACATCTGTTGTGCAATCTCTGGATTAAAAGCATGCATGCATCTTAATTTGATTTCACTAAAGATATGGGATTGAGTAGTTTTGTCATGTACTTTGGGAATGTTGAAACATTGGATGGAAGAGGATAAAGCCAAGTTTTGTTTTGTGTGTTGTTTTGATTTGTTTGCTTGAGGACAAGCAAAGTTCTAAGTTTGGGGTGTTGATGAAGGTTGAAAAACAATTATTTTCATATGTCATTTTAGACCAAAT
>NC_028361.1:12867398-12868814 GCF_000741045.1 Vigna radiata var. radiata | reverse complement strand
ATAAATGGTAAGACCAAGTATCGTTTTTCCCAAGAGACTCGTATGGCTTTCTCTTTCGCGTGAATTAAAATAATAAGACTTGAAAAATAAAATTTAATTAATTGGATTTGAGGATAAAAATATTAACATGCAAAAATAAAGTTGATTCAATTGACAAACGAAAACAATGGATGGATGGATGTTGTTGGGTACTAACCATTTCATCTATTCCACTCTGTCTTACATACTACCCTTGACTATTAGATTGATTAATTGTTATGCGACTTTCTAAGCCTCCCCTTAACCCGATCCCTCGACGAAAAGGGCCTAATATTAACTACTGGTTTGCTATTGTTGACGGATTGGCAAGTGTACCAAATCGTACAAGTAATATAAATGGTAAGACCAAGTATCGTTTTTTCCAAGAGACTCATATGACTTTCTCTTTCGCGTGAATTAAAATAATAAGACTTGAAAAATAAAATTTAATAAATTGGATTTGAGGATAAAAATATTAACATGCAAAATAAATGTTGATTCAATTGACAAGTGAAAACAATGGATGGATGAATGTTGTTGGGTACTAACAATTTCATCTATTCCACTCTCTCTTACATACTACTCTTGATTATTAGATTGATTCAATTGTTATGCAACTTTCTTAGCCTCCCCTTAACCCGATCCCTCGGCGAAAAGGGCCTAATATCAATTACCGGCTTGCTATCCCTAGCCTCCCCTAGTAATTAATATCGCATTATAAACAGAAGTAAGCGCAATTGATCGTCCTACCCCTATCCCTAGGTGGTAATGCAGAATCAAGAGATTACTCATCAGTTCATGTCATTACCGCATGTCCCCATGAAAAATGGAAGAAGAATGGAAGAGCAAACCCTAGAAAAGATGAAAAGGAGCCTAAGCATCCAAGAGATCCTCTCCACAGAGCAAAATTAGGTCTGGCCGTCTTCCCCTATCAAAAGAATGACTCTGAATTCGTAGTAGGGGTATTTATAGGTGAAGAGCGCGTCAAAATCAGGCCCAAGTCCAGCGTGCCACTGCCGGGCGATTTAAGTGTGCCACCCAGCGGTTTCCCATAACCTGCCGCCACCGCCCGGCGGCAATCGCTACTGCCCAGCGGTTTCCCATGAAACCGCCCGGCGGCAATCGCCAGCGCCCGGCGGTTTCTCTCAGCGTGAAATGCTGCCTACTCCTCGTCCTGGGCCGCCCGGTGGTTTAAGTGTGCCGCCGGGCGGTGCGTCAACTCTTCAAATCTTCATTTTTCTGCTTTTTTCTTAAGTCAACGACCTATAGCTTCAACTCTATTCTCCACTGTTCTCAAATTAGCTTCAAAACAATGCAAAACAAGCATAAAATCGCTAAAAACAGCTTTTGACTCTCTCCGGACTCATTTATTGAGTTTTGCTTGATTCTAAGCTCGTT
>NC_028361.1:12835877-12866898 GCF_000741045.1 Vigna radiata var. radiata | reverse complement strand
TTAAGTGTCCCCACCTTGTTTCATAGTAAATAATTAGTAAATAAATACAAGATTTAACCCTACACTTTAATCTTAATTCTGTCGAGTCCTAGGATTGATATTCTGGTCATCCCTATGCTACATTAGTGGGGACCAGTACTTTGTTCTCTTTTTGTGCGACCAAATCGAGTTTAACAGTCTCCTTCCTTGACCAAAATTTGATGATATCTCGACCTCAAATCAATCTCGGAGAAGACCGTTGCTCCATATAATTGATCCAATAAATCATCTATTCTCGGTAGTGGATACTTGTTCTTGATGGTCAACTTGTTCAATTGTCTATAATCTATACAGAGTCGAGAACTGACATCCTTCTTCTTAACCAACAATATTGGAGCTCCCCAAGGTGAGGCACTTGGCCGAATGAATTTCTTCTCCAGTAGTTCTTCAATTTGTTTCTTCAATTCAGCTAATTCTGCTGGTGTCATTCGGTAAGGTGCTATTGATACTAGCCCTGCTCCCAACACCAGATCAATAGAGAACTCAACTTCTCTCGGGGAGGTAATCCCGGCACCTCTTCTGGAAAGACGTCCAGGAATTCCTTAACAACCGAACGATTTCCTACTGCTTCCCTTTGTACCGAACGGTCTCCTTCAACCATGTCCAAATGTGTCAAAAAGAGGAAACACATGGCACCTTCAATTATATCCTCTCTCACTTGACCGAGCGTTAGTGATAACTTCTCTTCTTTACTTGGAAAAATCAACTTCTTCTTTCCGCAATCAATAAGAATGTGATTGGTGGTTAACCAATCCATCCCTAAAATTACCTCTAAGCCTTGAAGAGGTAAGCAAATGAGGTTTACCTTAAACTTGTACCCTTCTACCTCAATAGGACATATAATGCATACAGTAGACGTCCTAACCTCAGTGGCTGCTGAGGTTGACACCACCAAATCAAGCTGCATCTCACTCTCGGTCAAACCCAATCTATCAACACATGCCTTCGAGATGAAGGAATGTGTTGCCCCCGAATCAAACAGCACACAGCAAGGCAGTCCATACAACAAGCAAGTGCTGGTGATGAGGTTACCTGAACTGGCCACTTCAGCTCCCGTTAGTGCATACATTCGGCCTACTGCTTGTGCCCAACCGCCACTGCTCTGAGGAATTCTTCCAGCAACTGGAGGCCTCAACATCGTTCGTCCTCCCATGTTACATTCGGTATCAGAGTGTCCATTCCTTCCACACCGAGTGCAATTGATGAGTCGATATTTTATCGACTTCACTTAGTTTATTGTGCTAGAATTAATCAGGGAATTGTGCTTAATTGTCCGGCATTTTTCCGTTTTTCCTAATTATGCTTAATTTGACCGGAAATTCGAATTTTAATTAATTTGAATTTTCTGAGATAATTATTTGCATTATTATTTTTAGGGAAAATTTTGGAAATACATTTTGGTACATTAGGAAGGGCACCAAATAATTCAAGACTCTCTACAAAAGAAGTGTTCACAAGAAAAAGGGCATTTTGGTGATTTTACCCTTTAGGCTTATGGAAAGAGGTGCTTCAATTACAAAAGAGGAGTGACGTTTAGAAAAAAAAAATAGAAGAAGAAGAAGCATGCTGCTCATGATCATGAAAAATAAAAGCACGTTAATTTCACTTGGAATGGCATTCAGCGTTTTAGTTTATTTTTGAGAGAAATGAGCAGCGGGCCCATAGGAAATCAAAAATTGATTGTCCAGCAAGAAAAGAAAGCAGCACATGAAAGGGGCTTAATTTATTGAATAAAAAGGAGAACAGAAGTCCAGTTGATTGTTCACAATTAAAGCATTGTTGAATTAACAATTAAAGAAGAGTGGTGCGGAAGCCAGCAGCCACATCACGTGAGAGAAGCTTCAAAAAGTAATGGTTGAATTCATTTGAAGCACGACCCACGCTAGCAGTAGAAATGGAGGTGCGGACCAGCAAAATGAGGGGTGTCCAGAGGCTGCAGCCACGTCTCTGATCAAATTTGAAGAGTCAATAAAAAGTCCATGCATTGGGTATTATTGACGGGGGCTGGTCCACATCATTAAAGAAGAGCACAGAACCCTAGACATATGGGAGAGAGGCAGTCGTCACTCTTTGGTGGGCTCTCTCGGCTGGAGCATCTCCTTGCATTCTCTTCTTTGAACCATGATACATGTGATGGATTATGGATGAATGGAAGAACAATTTTTTCCTCTGCAGCGCTGAATCAAATTTTATGTAGTGCATTCATTTCTTTTCCATTTATTATTTTCTACTGCATTGGAAAAAGGTTTGGCTTGGAGCATTCTTTTTGCTGGCTTTGGAACGTTTCCTGGAGGCTAGCAATGTTATTAACTGTGCTGGATTTTGGTTGATTTCTTTGCTGGAGTTACATTGAAAATGTCCTTGAGATTGAACTATATTAGGTGGAGTTACAGGATATGTGGCAGCTTACGGTGATTTATGTTTGGGGCTGCACAACGTTTTATACATTACTTAATTATTCTAACTGCAATTTCCATATTATTTAGAAGTTTAAGTATGCAATTTCAAGTTTGGAAATTTCAATTCACGTGAGTCATTTATTGCACTTTTCAAGGCTTATCATTTATGCTTTAGTAATTCCATTTTCAAACTTTTCGCTGAACGTTGCATTTTAAATTCACGTTAATATATTTTATGTTACTTTGTTGGATTGTAATTGATTTATGCTTTTTAATTAGTTTTTTTTTATTTGATTCCTGTTGCACGATATTCAAGGCCATAATGTACATCATTAGTTGCATTTTTATTTTGTTTTACTATTTTCATATCCCGTTTTTACATTTATTTTTTTTTAATTTCTGTTTGCATTCGTGTTTTAATTTAGTTTAATCGCAGTCACAAAACCTTTCACAACCTCCCCCTTTTCGTGTTAGACCTGATTCCTGAATCGCAGCTGGTCCTTGAGAGACGACCTAGGGGTCATTCCCTAACTATACTGCATTTCTTATTATGCAATCAAATTTGATTGGGCGGCGACACCCATCAGCAATACTTGGATCTCCCTAGTTAAGGGCATCAAGACCTGTAGTGTGGTCCTCCACAGTTAAAGCATGTGACCGATCCTTGCTGCCTTGACCGATCGACTGATACTGAAGCTTGAGAGGAAGAACCTGATCCTGACGAAAGAGGCCGAGAGTAAGGCGTTCTCCTCATACCGAGACCACTCCTGGATGGAATCGGTCCTCGAACAGTCTGTTGTTGCCTCTTCTGCCGTTCGGCTTCCAGCATATTACGTTCCAACACCTTAGCCCTTTCCACCAGCATTGGAAAAAACTTGATGCATAGGTTTGAGATCATCACTTTGAGATCTGGCTTAAGTCCATTTTCGTACTTCCTGCACTGCCACTCTTCATTGATTCACATAATGTAGAACCGAACGAGATGTTTGAACCGATCGGTATACTCGGATATAGTCATCCCTTCTTGCACCAGTTGGAGGAACTCCACTTCCTTAGCGAACCAAACGCTATTTGGGAAGTACTCCTCATAAAACTTATCTTTGAATGCTTCCCATGTGATCGGAGTATGCTCGTCTTCCAACAACATCCGCATAGCGCTCCACCAATGATTGGCCCCATCGGTCAGTTGATACTCTGTGTATGCCAACCTATTATCGTTCGGGCATCTCTTGGCATTATAAATTTTCTCCATATCTCTTAACCAATGGTCGGCCTCATCAACACTGCACTTCCCATCAAATTTGGCCGGACGGTGTTGGAGAAAACTTTCCATGCTCCATTCGGTCTGTATGTTTACAGTAGAGCCAGACGGTCCATCTGTTTGCATTCGGGTCGTCATCATCTCCATCATCTGCCTTTGAGTTGCTTCTGCTGAGGCTCGAGCAACCTCCAGACTTTGCAGAGCAATCGTGTTCTGTTGAGTCAGAGTGGCATTTTGTTGTTGAAGAACTGCTATTACAAATTCACACAAATTGTTATTGTTGCTAGATGAGTCCCGGTCGGTAGGCTGAGGAGGAGGTCTTGGAGCCATCTTCTGTTTTCAACAGGAAGAAAGGTCCATTAGTTTATTATAAGAGATTAGAATAAAATCTAACCGATCATGTGAGTACACAGCACAAGCAAAGCGTACTCATAACCTACAAGTACTCTAAGGATAAAAATGCTCTGATACCATTAATGTAACATCCCAATAAATATAGATTGAAAACTATAATTATTTTAAGGAGTTAACAAAAACAATAAGATAGAATAGTGGAGAAGAAGAAAGCAAAGAGAAGGAAATGAAATATCATTAAGAATTTAAAACTGTACAAGGAACTAAAAGTCTGATAGGATATACAAGTTTAGACCGAACAGTCATAGGTTCAACTTATGACCGAACGGTAATATAAAAGGGTTTATACCAAACAACTTTACAAAACGGTATATTCACCGAACAGTTAACTAGACAATAAAACTATCTACAATCTACTGACCAGATGGTCCTACACTATCTTCAGGTTGAACGGTCTGCAAGGTTTCTTCCAAGGAATCTTCAAAATCACCCTCTACTCACATCCATTGGATGATCATTGCAGTGAAGAGAACAACCGATCAGGCAATTACCGAACGACAACACAGATATGACAGGAAAAATAAAGGTAAGCTTATGTAATTTAATTAATCAAATCCAACATACATTTAACATAACAATTGATTGATCAAAAACAATATTTCAACCATACAATCATCATATATGTATAACAATAAAAAACCGAACGTATAAATTATGATAACCGACCACTTTAGACACTGTCCAGATTGTATAAACTATGTAGTTACGATGCTTTTGCACCCGGGTGGACGTGGCTGGGATACACTCAATAGACCGTCACCCGAGGTTACTCCAGTGGAGCTACCTCGGTATTGAAATACCCTGAGGCTAAAGGACCTCCTGCCATTCCCACGCATGAGTTACCCTCATCTACATGAGGAGAAGTAATCACGGAATATCAGGATAAGCGACAGCTTAACTTAGCCATGTTCATACTTTACCATTCAATTTCAATCATGAGACATTCCTCCTTGGAATTCTCTTAAAACGATCATAATATTCTTCATCTTTCTCATTCCATATAATCCAAATCCAATAGTATAACACACAATTTCTCTCAGAAATAATTCTTAAAAGATATATAAAGGTACTTTAAGGAAATAACTGAATGGTCAAACACTAAAGGGAAAACCGAATATATAAAAAGGTACTCAAGGGAAAACCGAATACTATTTAAGGCCGAGCAAATCTTACAAGATATAGATAATTTATGGAAATGACCAAATGATCAACAACGGGTTAACTTTACGGAAACCGAATACTAAACAGCTTTGGCCGAGTGATTTAAAATAAAAGAAGTTCTCTTCAATAAACTGAGTGTCAGTACAAGACCGAACACTCTTTGGGAAATCAAGTGTTAGTGTAAGACCGAACACTCTTCCAAAGAAATAGTATTAATATAAAACCGAGTACTTCAAAGACTAAGTGCTAGCCTAAGACCGAGCACTTAAATGACTGAAATGATAGTCTATGACCGAACACTTCAAAACCGAGTGTTAGTACAAAACCGACCACTCAACAATAAATATTATTAATATAAGACCGAACACTTTTAAATGACAGAAATGGTAGTCTATGACCAAACACTTCAAAGTTGAGTACTCTTTAAAGAATATTATGAATACAATCACCGAGTACTTAGTGACCGAACGTTCAGTTTATGACCGAACGTTCAGTTTATGACCGAACGTTCAGTTTATGACCGAACGTTCAGTTTATGACCGAACGTTTTAAACAGATGATGATATATAGCAAAACCGAAAAATGAAATCTTCATGACTTATTTGGAGTTGTCTTGACTAAACTACTTAGAAGAAAAAAAATACATATGTAGTCTTTAGGATACCGATCGGTCATCAACTGAAATCTCCTACAGAAGAGACTTCAGTAAAGACCGAACGTACTAGGAAAATACCGAACGGTCATATACATGACCCTCGATCAGGTTACAGAATTCAACATAGTTTTCAACTTAACCCTATTGCTACCAAAGTTTTATCCATTTTTCAATCATCAATACGTTCAAACAGACATGCAAGATCACAAAATCAACTAATTCATACATGTAAAATCATTCCAGCATACCACATCCAAAGAACAAAAATCATAATTAAATTACAAGCTTCCCTTACCACTAATTCCAGCTAGCTTCTAAGTCTTTTACTGCAACTACTACTATGGCTTCCAATCCAAGGTCTGATTCGGTGAAAAACATCCACAATTGCATTAAATACACAAAAATGGATTTAGAGAGTGCATTAACAAACACATGCAAGCTGAAACGGTTCTTGCATGCAAGGAAGGTGAAGAACTTCAAATGACAAAGGAGATTTGATCTTATCGGTTCAAATGAAAAACTGATCGGTGCAACTGAAAGAGCTTGTCACTGGGAAGACTTATTCTGAAGCTGATTGATGATTGGAGAAGAAACAAGGTCAGAAATCTAGAGAGAAGGTGGAGTGTTTTAGAGAGAAGGAGGAGAAAATGGTTTGCTGAAGGTTGAAGACAAAGAGTTACATGCAGAGAAGTGACACCAATTTTTGAAATCCCACATTAAATACTGTCTAAAAAAACGATCGGTTCACTCTCTGTCTACTACCTGTCTTTCACTTTCTGAAAACTTACACTCTCCCTACTGCCACACGGATTCTAATGGATGGAGAATTTAATGGAAGTGACAGGTTGTCCCTACTAACCTAGGGAATTAAATGGGACGTGACAATATGTTTTTTAAATTTTAGTATAGTGCCACTAAATTTTCCAAACCAATTTACATTGTCTTTTGTATTGTCAAGATATAATGGAAATGGAGCCTTGTTGACTTTGTGTCCTTATAAACAGTACACCATTTTAAATTTTTATTATCTTTTTTTTTTATTTTGTAGAAATTACTTATACCATTAATGAATTTTGTTTTTCTGTATTTCTGTTACATTTTTAAAATTTTATAATTTTTTTAAGGGTTAAATATGTTTTTAGTCCCTATACTATGGAGCGATTTTGGTTTTAGTCCCTCTTTCAAACTATGGTTAAATTTAGTCCTTCAACTTTAGAAAACTCTGGTTTTAGTCCTTTTTATCAAATTTTTTTAACTTTATTTGTTGTTTCAAACGCGTTTTTCAGTTAACATTGAAGCAAAAATGTGTCAAACAGTGTAAACAATCCAAATGCTATAATGTAACTTGCTTGAAACAACAAATAAAGTTAAAAAAGTTTGATAAAAATGACTAAAACCAGAGTTTTCTAAAGTTGAAGGACTAAATTGTACCATAATTTGAAAGAGGGACTAAAACCAAAATCGGCCCATAGTATAGGGACTAAAAACATATTTAACCCTTTTTTTAATTTTATTGTTCCCAAAGTTCATATTTTAATAGATATTTTTTATATTTTATTTATTAGTGCATATATTAATAAAATATAATTATATCAAATTATTTAAAATCGTAACAATAATCATATAAAATTTAATAATAAAAATTATTTAAAAGATATTTGCATAAAAATTTAAAATATTTAAAATAGTTATTAACCAAATTATTAAAAAATCATTTTAAAATATAAAAAATTATCAAATTTTTATATTATTAAAATAAATATCTTAAAATAAAAAATATGATTATATAAAAATTTAAAAACACATAAACAGTTTAAAAGCTATTAATCAAATTATTAACAAACAATGTAAAATAAAAATATGTTTATATAAAAACTTTAAAATACAAAAAAGTGAAAAGAAAGTTGCAGGGTTTGAAATAAGTTTTAAGTCCCTATAATTTAGAAAATTTTAATTCAATTCCTATTAAATTTTTATAGTATATTTAAATATTTATAAAAATTTATTTTTCAAGTCTTTAGTTTTTAATTTTCTGTTATTTTAATGAGATGAGAGTTCTTTGATTGATATAACTGTTATCTATCTTGATTTTATAATTTTATTATTGTCACTCTGGATTCAAAATTATAAAATTATTATGATAGGAATAAACAGAGACTGCTATACTAAAGTACTGAATTCTATTATTGACATGTCTTGAAACACATTGAATAGTAGACTTCCAGTAGGAATGTTCTTAAAATACTCTATACTTACAACAAATGTCCCAAAATCAAGCAAACAATGCTTGGTCATTCCTCTCAAATTTCGTTTTGAATGGAAGTGGAAGAAAGCACTATGAATTTGCAATGCTATACAAGTAAACAATTTTAAATGAAAAAGCGGCATCCGAAGGTTGAATCAAATGAAATCGGGTTGACCTGTTGCAGTCAAACATCGATGCCACATTCGACTGTTAGAGTCCACTAACTTGGGATGAGCTATCACTTCCGGAATGGGAAAGTAAGCATAGTGCGTATTACAAGCTCCTACTGTGATGCCACTATATCCAGCAAATGCACCATGAACCTGTCATACAAAATCTCTTAATCAATATCAGGTGAAAAATGTAGCTACCTAGGACAACCAATACTATATGTGCAAGAAAAAGAAGATAGAGAAGGAGAAAGACTAACAGCATTTTGTGCAAGCACAGTGCAGAAAATTCCATCAGAAGCATTTGCTCGACATGCGCGGATCATATATGTTGGATCGATATATTTCACGTCTGCATGAACACCAATTTCCTTGAAGTGTTTTTTCGTCTGAAATAAAACTGTTGTTAGAACTAATCCAATTGCTTAGATTTTCTTTTCTTTTATATGATTTGACATTTACTTCATCATAAACAAGTAATAAATAGCAGACCTCTTGTTGGATATATACACCAATGTCTCGAAATACAGGATTTCCAGAAGCATCCGTAGCATTAGTTTTTTGAAGCAAGTTCTGCATCAAGAGGATGTATCAGTTAGAAGTTTAAATTTCTAATTTTCTGTCAGAATGTAGGAATCTTCAAATAAATAAATTATAAAAATAATTTCTTAAGTTACCTGTCCAGCTCCCTCTGCCACGCAGACTACAGCAGATCCCTTTGTTTCTATAAGGTACTTGAGATAACTCAAAACTCCCCTAGGTCCATGTAAGTTGAAAGGAACCTTTGAATGGCAGAAAGAATTTGCATCAGTGTATATATAAATATCTACATGACAAAAAAGAGTGTTCTGACAAGTTTTTAACACAATACCTCAGGAATCAGACATATGTCAATCTGTCCACTGGCTAAGGAAGCATGCATTGCTATGAATCCACTGTCACGACCCATCAATTTCACAATACCAATTCCATGATATGCACTATGTGCCTAATCAAATGAGTCAACTGTAAATATCCTAATCTTCAACCTGAAAACTTTACTGAATTTGGTCAAATTGACTTAAGTAGAAGTATATTCACCTCAATGTATGCTGAATTTATTGCTCTCTGTGCTTCTTCAACCGCAGTATCGAAGCCAAAAGTTTTGTCCATCAGTAAAATATCGTTGTCTATGGTTTTAGGCACTCCTATTATAGACACCTTAAGCCTTCTTTTGCGGCACTGAAAAAAATTTACTACACTTAATATACAGTTTAATGTTGACATTGAGTAATCAGAAAACCAACTTTGTAAATTCGTAGTTGTTTTCTTAAAGAAAATCACATCGATCACACAACATGATCCAACTGAATGTGATCAATTAATAAATAGATAATATAGGAGTACAAACCTCGTTATGAATTGCATTTGCACCAGCATGTGTGCCATTTCCACCCAACACAAAGAGCATGTTGATCCCTCTTTCCTGAAATTCATAACATTCACATCAGACAAATCATAGTAATAATCTGAAACCATCAATTTTATCAATATATAGAATAATTGACCACCTCCAAACTGTCCACAATTTCACTGACTCCAGGTCCTCCACGTGAAACACCTAACAGGCTTCCACCTGAAAGATGAATATTCTGAACCACTCTTCTTGACAGCTACAAATGAAATCCCAATATAGTAAGCGGTCATTAGCAAGAAGGAAAGTTCAATAGAATAGTTGAATCAAAAAGATATAGACCAAAAGTCAACAAGGAAGGAAGCAGGAGATTACTGGAAGTTCTGTCAACTCTTGGTCGGAAAATCCACGGTAACCATAAGGAATACCCACAATCTTTGTTACACCATATATTTCGAGTGTGATTACAATCTGCAGTTAATGACCATAATTTTAGTTCTAAACCTAAATTCAGACAGTAACATGAAAGCAAAGAATATAATAACTGTGGCACAAGAGTATTTCAATGCTCACAGAATTTTGTGGCAACGTATCATTGAGATGGTACAGAAAAATGAATGCATTAAAGTGGTACATTTTTCTAATAATTTGTTGCATTAACTTTATCAGAACTAGCCAAGATTTGATATTTTATATAGAAGTTGTCAAAACTATACGAGAGTCATTTTGATATTTTACACATACCTGTCTGATGACATCATTAAGACCTGGGCAGAGCCCTCCACAAGTTACAATTGCGGCCTTTACTTCTTCTGGTTTAAAGTATATCTTTCCCCGAGGTCCAGCTCGATGAACCCTAAATAGGATTTCACAACATGTTACCAAATAGGATAATGGTAGGAAAAAGTTATATCAAGAAGTCTAGAAAGAAAGAAATAACTATTTGATATCTATATAGATATTAATAGTAATTATTATCACAAGTTTTAGGAACATCTCTCTCAATCCCACTCTCTAACTGTCAAATAAAATAGAAGAAGCAATGAGGCAATTCTGTGATGTTCCCATCCTATTGTCCAATGAGTTTGTGATAGCTTTGTAAGCTTTATTGCTAAAAAATACGTACCATTGTTCAACCCAATTACAACCAGGATCAATGCACTCCGCGCCAGCAGATGTAGGTGATGAATAGTGTATTGTCTGAGAGATCAAAACAAACAGAAATTAACAAACACATGATTCATAAACTTTATACAATAATAAGATCATCACTTAAATGACCAACACAAGCATTTCCCTGTCCTTCAATTATATTTACAAAACAATGCAACTAAAAAGACGAATGTAAAGTTTTAACGACAGAGAGACAGCTTTTCAACCAACTAACCAAGCACCACATTCCAACCTAATGTGTCAATTCACATTGGTCATTTGGTATTAATAATTTCCCACCAAGAGAACTAGTTTGATTCAAAATCAGTAATGGCAACAGTTAAAGTCCAAATACGATGACTAAAGAAAAAGATACAATAATGACAACAAAATTAACCAGAATCTGATAACACGTGTGTGGTTTCAAATTGCGGACTGCATCTCCTGATGCAGCTGCAACCATAACCACATTTGCGGCTGCAACCGTAATTTGAAACATGAATGCAATAAAGATCCACGGAAAAACAGGAAACTGAATTACTATGAACAGTATTAACATCTATCAGCAAAATACCCCCTTCGTAACCGATTTAAATTCAAACAACATGAAGTACGAATGAGACACACCTTAAGAAGCACTCTGTCATTGTCATTTATATATCCATGCCAATCCTCATCCAAAGGATAATTGCCCGGAAAGTCGTTAGTTCTTGGAGTTCTGCCACAGTCATAGATATCACCAATAAACAAAGAAAAAAATTGCAGTTAAAATACGTCTAAACAAACAAAGAAAACATAAAACGTAACCTTCGTTAAGTGCTTTTATTATTGTTGTCCAATTAGAATTGGAGTTTTACCTCAAGAATGTTTACTGACTTTAAATGTAACAATACCCCTTTTACAAGAATTATCAAATATCAATGCAAAATTTTAGTTCTTAGAGAATAGGATTTCTATTATGTCAAACTCCAATTCTAATAAATAAATAAAAAAAAAAACAAATGTTTACCCCCAATAAACCTATATTATATCAATATCAAAATTCTGATAAGAGAGAATAGGAGTTTTTACGTCAATAATCTATATTGACATTCTATGCTGCATTATTTTAATTACGTGAAACTCTGACTCTGATAAAAGAACGGTACAGAAAACCATATCTACTTTGAAAAGAGAAAAGAACGGTACAGAAAACTCTGACACATGACGGACTAATGCGCCGGAAGCAAAGAGAAACGAACCTCAAATTGGGACAGAACGTAGAGGGCATAGAAGCAGCATCGGGGAAGATATCAGTGACATGGGGAAGTCTGAAACGGTCTTCAAAATCGTTCTTGAACTTCGTTTTCCAATCAGGGTCGCTGAAATCAATTTCGGCGGTGGAGTTGGAATTGGAGCTTTGACTCTTAACCTTGGGAAAGACGGTGGCAACTCTGGCCGGTACCGCCATTGTCATGAAACGAGGATTGAGGTGAGAAAAACGATGGCAATAGCGGTTAGAAGCTGGTAGGCCATGAAGAGTGATCACGTGAGACATGGAACCCATCGTGAAAAAAGAGTCTGTGGAGATCGAATTTCAATACTCTTTGTTATTGTTTTTGTGAAATGTGTTGTGACTCGAATGAGATGACGTGAAAGAAACAAGAGAGACAACCTTTGCAGTTCTTTGGTTCTACTGTGCCGGCTCCTGCTGTTGTGTGTCGCTGAATGTTCAACCTCGGAAGGAAGCGGAAAGTTTCTTCCTTTCTATTGTTCTTTAGTTTCCAACTTCTACTGCATGTGCCTTTATATATATGTATTTTCCGCAGTCAACTAGTATGTCTTCACAATTCACAATATATTATAATTCATACAAAAGATATAGATAAATAAAATAAAATATGTGTTAAAAGATAATACCCATTAATATAGATTGAAAAAGATAATATTAAAAGATATATGGAGTTAAATAACTAATCAAAATATACCAGCAATTAAAAAGAATAAATTAAAAAGTTAGGATTTGGTTTCTTTCCAACACTTTATAGATAATCAAATAAAATATCCGCCGTTTGTTGATTACAAAATTCATAATTCTAATTATATATATATATATATATATATATAATCCACTATTATTATGATGTTCTTAATTTCATTTTACAATTTCTAATATTATTAATTTATTCTTAGTTTAAAAAAATTGATATATATTTTTTTCTCTAATTGATAATGTCTAATATATCACTATCACAATAACATGTAACGTATAAAACAAATAATATTCAATCATGTAATATTCTATTAAAATCGTTATCATCAGTTTATAAATAATTATATTAACTTATTTTATTGAAAATATGACCGAATTCAGAAGTAAAAAAAATAACATTTAAGAAACATCAAAATAATAAAACAAAAAGAGTTATCCAAATACAAGGTTAATAAATAATTCAGACTACTATCAAAGAAAAGAAAAAGTTATAAGGTTTGGATTGAGATTGATCTTGTTTTCACCTATAATTAATTTTTACTTCTAATTAGTGACCTTCAACTATGAGAATAATTTGTTTTTGAAAAAAAGGGAAAATAATTCAGATTAATTGTAAATATTTAAGATTTTAATTATAATACTTACTTTCTAAAAACTATAATGTATTGAAAATATAAGTTTTTTGTACTGTGATTATAAAGTATACATAATAATATTACTAATTTTTACAAAAGCTACTTTAAAATTTATATCTAAAATATTTTTTATTACTTAATCGTATAATTGTAATGTTTTTAAATAATTTTAAATATTTAATGAAAATATTAAATGTTTTTAGCATTTTCCATTGACGTCATTATAATACTCATAAAAAAAGACGATTATGAAAATAGAAAAAAGAAATCTATTTATTATCCAAAGCCTCATGGAAAAGATACAAAGGAATTATCATGTAATTAAACTAGTGTTGCTAAATGCACTTAAGATTTTTTCCATTAAGAGAATATCATTATCATTTTCGCATATTTGATCGATGTTATAAAACAAACAGCTAAACAGTTTGATATGTCTTGTTTGTCAGTGACAGCTGCATTTCAGGATTTTAAAAGGATAATAACTGAATTTTTTAATCACTTATTAAATATAATATGGAAAAAAAATCTATCAATAAGCGAAAAATAAAAATAAAATAAAATAATTTTGTAAATAAAATTCAAAAAATTGTTTAAGGTAATTTGGTTGGGTTGGAAAGCAAGCACGCAGTCATTGGGTTTGAGTCTCACCTACCATAAAGTTAACAAGTTGATGAAGAAAGTCAACTTCTCAACTTCTTTGATTACGTCTATTTAGAAAAAAAGAGTCTAAAAGGACTATGAAGGCGAAAAAAGACGAAAAAAAAATTATTTATTGATTTATAAGTTAACAAATAAAATTTATATAATTGAAGGTTGAAAAATAAAAGTGACCTAGAACATTTTTTCTTCTCGTAAATATGATGTCAAAATTTCATTCAAGCTCAATATTGGCAATATTTATTTTTATATTATGTACTGTTGGTTTTAAATTTAGATGTTTTTATTACGGTTTTTTAAAGATGTTTTATCATGACGAGGGATAGCAAAAAAAACTTGTATTCGTGGGTATTCCTGGATTAAACCCGTTGTAGATAGTTGGTACCCGTGGATAATAGGTATTTGCGGGTAACAAGTAACGGATTTTTAATACCCGCTTTTTATGGGGTCGGGTTCGGGTTTTGCATTATCAATATTCGCAAGTACTCGTTACTCGCTTAAAAGTCAAAATTACATCTTTGTCTTTAGTTTCCTCTACATAAGTCCCCTTTTTCTTTCCCTATTCTCTTACGTAGCACTCTTTCTTCCTCCCACCACTCTCTTTTTATTTTACTTTTTTCATTAACTTCCCTTCCACCTATCACATTTTTTTCTTCCCTCCCTTTCATTAAATGTTGTTGTCCACACTAAAAATACATTTTATTATTCTTTATTTTATTCTTTTCTCTTCTTTAACTCCCAGACTCATTGTAAGTACCTTTAACTTAAAATCTAAAACAATTTAATTTTTTTTTTCAATTTAATTTGGATTATTTCATTTAAAAACTTATAAAATATTTTTTTTTTAAATATTCGCGAGTTGAAAACGAGTATCCAATGGGTACCCGCGGGTTTTAAAATACCCGCGGTTATTTTTTAAACGGATACTCGACGGGTAGCAGGTCGAGTGGCGGGTATGTTTTTATCCGACGGGTCGGGTTGCGGGTAGGCACTATCTGTGCCCGTCCCGACCCGTTGTCATCCCTAATCATGATTAAAGAAAAAAGTGTATATACGTAATCTTTTATCTTTGCTTTTAAATTATAAAAAGATTATTTGACAATATTAACGTGTGGATGTAAAAAGGAAACTTAAAAATATGAACATAATTGAAAATTTTAAGTATAAATTTATGAGTAAAGATAAATAATTTAACATCTCAAACTATAATATAAAACTATATAATAGTTATCACAATTTTTAATAAAAACAAGAACAATCGACAAATACAGGAATTATAAAGTTATTACAGTTATCTAGAATAACTATAAAGGTAACTAATTAAACTACTAGACATCAATAGTTTCTCGTCTTCTCAAGAGAAACTTCATCACCCTTTGCTCACACCCATCGAATGATCATAGTCAAGAAGAAATCAAGAAAACATATAAACAGTCACAAGGAAAAGGGTAAGCTAGATGCAAAAACAATTCATCATAAACTTAAAACATTTCATACAAGAATAAAGTGTAATATAAATCAAACCAAGCATCTTAACATGCACTAACCTAGACTGGACTATCTGAACTTAGAATGAATGTCGAGTTATGATGGGTTGTGCACTTGTGGTGGCCTCTCCTGCTTTGCAAAGCCATTGTCAATGGGTTTCATCCTTCTACCCTCACAAGGTTAGTCCGTACCATGTCGTAGGCCATATTGGAATCATCTAAACAAAGACCTCTTGCTTCTCTCACCACATGTGTCAATCTTCTCTACTTGAGAACGAAAAACCATTAGAAATTAACTCCCAAAAATGAGTTTCCTACATTCATTCTAATAAAACTTAAAATCGTTTGAAACCATATACATATCCATTCACTTTCACATTGCATACCAACATATAAAAATCATTGATCATACTTTAAAGAACCATAAACAACCCAACAAGTTATCATAAATCACTTAAAACATAATTATGGAAGCACATATGGTAGTGCTCAGGCGCCCTAAAACTGAAACTCAGCGCCCTAAAGCAAAAAGATAGGGCCTAAGCGCCAAAAAGCAGGCGCTCAATGCCCTATTCTAATGAGTTAACGCCTAGGCACTAGGACACCAGTGCATAGCGCAATGATCCCCGGGACCCTAAATACACTGAAAAACTTATGAAATCACCGTTATAACACTAGTGCAGAATCGCTATTTAACGTCGGTTAATTTGGGCTTTTAACGTCACTTTCACAATCGACGTCTAAACGGGTGACATCTATGAGACGTCGCAATTCCTCCTAACCGACGTCTATATAGACGTCAGTTAACGATATCCACCGACGTCTAATTATACTATATAGACGTCTGCTTATACTCACATTGACGTCTAATTACTCTATATAGACATCAACTTGTGCTTAAACCGACGTCAACATAAATATATAGAAGTTGTAAATGACACTAACCGACGTCTATATTCCTTATAGACGTCGGACCATGCACTAATCGACGTCTAACAAAGGCATTGTGTTTTAGTGCAGTTTTGATCTAGACTTTCGGTAGCATTGTGTAACACTCTCCTCTCGCTAGTTTCCCCACAAAAAAAGCTTGCGTCTTTTAAATCTTCTATGACATTCAACCCAAAACCAAACCTGGGTCCAACACTACTTCTCATTATTCAACCGCAAAGGAAAAAAATTATGGTGATATGAGAACTAGACAAGGACCCAAGTTCCATTTTGGGTTGGAAGCCATAGAAAACTCAAAAGATCGCCACTCTTGTGAGGAAGCAAGCAAAGGGAGAATGTTACACTATGTTACCCAAAGAAAGGATCAAAACTGCACTAAAACATAACACAAAGAAAGCAAATTTTAATCAGTTGAACGACAAGATAATTGATAAAAACTAAAGAAAGTTTAAACGGTAAAGCATAAAAAAAAAAACCACGCACCTGGGGTGCAAGAGAGAAAAAGGAAAGGACGAAGACAATGACGTTTTGAGAAACCACAATGCAATGCCGCAAGAGATAAAAAGTAGAGGTGGGCATGCGAGTAAAAGAAGAGGAGAAGCAGAGAAAAAGGAGAAGAGATGAAGACGCGATCAGAAACTGAAATGGATAAGAGTCTGCAGTCTATTTAAAATGAAATGGGGCGTCGGTTGCTCCAGAAACCGATGTCTATAGACGTCGGTATTTCAGGGGATTCGACGTCTATTCTACGTCAAAGAAGCTCAAAAGATTGACGTTTGATTTCCTGTCAGGGTAGTTCACGTCGGTGCCCCTCCTACCCGACGTCTAAATTGAAGAACTTTTGTCTTCCCGCCTTCCAGACAGGCCTTAGATGTCGCCGTTTGACTATCTGATGTCTAAGCGCCTCGAAATTAGGTGAAAACCATTAATTGTAGCCTAGTCGACGTCGGGTTTTCAGGGGATCCGACGTCTATGCGACGTCTAAAGCTGAACCGGTTGACGTTTGATTTCCTGTCAGTGACTTGAACGTCGGTGCCCTTTTCTAGCTGATGTCGAATTGACTGTCTTATCACATACCTCAGGCAATTGGACGTTGGGTCGCTGGCAGGTTCGACGTCTATGATGTCATAGACATCGCCTAACAGTGAAACGAACATCTAGTTTTCAAATATATTTACGATAATGCCACTGTGCAGAAATAAACGTCGGTTTTTCACGAAACCGACGTCTAATGGGTGACGTTAAACAACGTTTTTGCACTAGTGTAAAGTAATAAAGTTCTAATATATTTGGATGAAAAATCATATAATTTAAAAATTTGTATAAACATAATATAATTATGATGTAATAAATAATTAGGATATTAATAAGAAAAATATAACACTAATGAATTATAAGTATTAACAAATTAAAAATTTAGCAATTACATAGGAAAAATGATTAACATATAAGTAAAAGTTTTAACTAAACTTTTAAAAACTTAAACTTCAACTTTCTAAAAAAATATCTTCTATGTTAAACCTTAAAAATGTACTCAAAAATAAAAATCGTGGAAATAATAAATAATTAACATATTTGTAAACAATAAAGATGCCACCAACTATATCTAAAATATATTTAAAAAATACATGAAATATAAGCATACAATAAAAAAAATATTATAACGCAACTGTAATAATTAGACATGGCTGGTAATTTAGTAAAAGTTGCAATTAAACTTATAAAAACTTGAGCTTGTATCTTCTAAAAAAAAGTCATGTTCTATGTCAATTTTGAAGATTAACCTAAAAATAAAAATTATTAGTATCATAAATAGTTGGGATATTAGTGAAAAAAATATATACTAGTAACTATGTCAATTTTAAATGTTTTTTCTTTTTAATTATGGATTTGGATTAGAATTTTTAGACATTATTTATTTTGTATTTTGAAATATGTCACGTCTAATTGCCTATGACTTAATATAAATTTGAATAAGTATAATGTACTGCAGTGATTGTCCTTTGAGACTTATTAAGTTATTAATAATCATAGCATATAAACAATTAAAAAAAAATTGCTTTTGAGAATTATAAGCTTGAAAAGCTAAGGTGAGTAATGCAAATTAATTTTTCAATATTCTTTTCAAAGATGATTTTCACTTTAATAAAAGGTGTTGCTCCCTCCACCTCCTTCTTTCTCTTTTATCCTTCACTCCATTTTTTTATTCGTATTTTATCTTTTAGCAAAAGCTTATTTTTAAGGTTAATATTTTATAATTTCTACCCACTCGCCGCACACAACCTATTCATTCTCTTTTATGTTCTCCTTTATACTCTCATTCTTACTCTTTTGTCATAGGAATTCTTTCTCTTCTCTTTCTTTCATTGTTATGGTGTGAGAGTGTGGTAAGTGAGAGGTTGCTGGAAGGAATTGTTGTAGGGGTGACAAAGTTCAGTCTCTGTGTTGCTTGAAGGTGGTGGTTGACTCTATCAACGCTTTAACAAAAGTGTGTAATAAGCGGCAAGGTACGTAACCCTAAATTAACGTGAAAACCCCTTAAACGGATATGAGCATCCATCAACGGATGTCAACATCAGTTTAAGGTAAAATGGATGTCAACATCTGTTTTACCTTAAACGGATGTTGACATCCGTTGATGGATGCTTATATCCGTTTAAGGGGTTTCCACATTAATTTAAGATTTTTCAAGATTTTGTTTTTATTAGTTTACTCTTTTATATTAATTTTGAGATATTTTAATAAATTAATTATATGTTTTGATGCATTATTTTTTAATATATTTTTGATGTATTTTAATAATGTATATTTGAAGATCTATATTTATATTTTTTTTATTTTGCACGTTATACATAATTGGTTTTTAAATTTAATGTTTTTTATAATATATATATATATATATATATATATATATATATATATATATATATATTTTATTTGTATCTTTAATTGTTTAACAATTTTATAATTATATAAAAATTACTTATTACTTTAATTATATAGAATATATAATTTTATTATATTAATATTTTTATATTTGTTTGATTAATTATTAATTATGTTAATAAGACTTATTATAATTTTATAGGTGATTATTGTTTAAAATGGATGAATATCTTCATATGGATTCTCAAGTTGGTTCTAGTTTGATATCTGATTTCTCTTTATTCATTAGCGAAGATGTAGAGGCAGATTTGACAAATAAATTTATCACAAATGAAATATTTCGTTCACGAAAGCACTTAATTGATTGGGTAAGAGGGATGACTTATGATTTAGGATTTATTGTGGTAATAATACAATCTAATAAAGCTACTGGTGTACGGGGAAGAAAAACATTTGTCATACTTGGATGTGAAAGAGGAGGGAAATATAAAAAATACAAAGCCGATGCGGTGCCCAGTGTATATGGCACTCATAAATGTGAGTGTCCATTTAGATTAAAGGGTAAACCATGTTCAGATGGGGATGGATGGGTGTTGAATGTGATGTGTGGACATCACAACCATGAGTTGGCTGAAACTTTAGTTGGGCACCCTTATGCTAGCAAGTTAAATATGAGTGAGCAGTCATTACTGATTGATATGACAAAGAGTAAAGTTACACCTGCAAATATTTTATTAACCCTCAAACAAAATAATGATAGAAATGTCACAACGATTAAACAAATCTACAACGCAAGGCAAGCGTATAAACAATCAATTAGAGGGTTCAGAACTGAACTACAACAACTTATGATGTTATTGGATCGGGATAAGTACATTCATTGGAGTAGGTGTGCCGACGATTCAAAGGTTATTACTGACTTGTTTTGGACACATCCTGATGAGGTGAAATTATTAAACTCATTTAATGTTGTATTTTTGATGGATTCCACATATAAATCAAACAAATATAGACTTCTGTTGCTTGAGATTGTGGGCATGACGTGTACAGGTTTAACCTTCTCAGTAGTATTTGCTTTCTTGTCTACTGAAAGGCAGAGTAATTTCACATGGGCTTTGGAAAATGTTAGTTCGTTCTACTAAGGCTTGGGATGTTTTGATGGATGCATGGGAAAATGTGATGGATTATGCTGATGAGAGTTTGTTTGTTGAGTATGTGAATGGTCTTCAATACGCAAGCAGTTCATGGCCTTTGTTCTTTGAATATGTGAATCAAACTTGGATTATTCCGTACAATACATACTTTGTAAAGTTCTAGGCGAACAAGTAATGCATTTAGGGAACACAACCACAAACAGGTATGTTGTAATGTTATTTTATTTATTTGTTTTGTAGATAAATATTTATTTGCACTTATTGATGTTTTTTTATTTATTTAGGGTTGAGTCTGCTCATTCGAGTCTGAAGAAAATTCTGAGCAATAGTATGGGTGATTTGTGTTCTTGTTGGGATAGTATTCATAATGTCGTTATCCTACAACACAACAAGATTAAGACGTCATTTGAAATAAGTTTTTTGCTCACGAGTGACCCTTTTAAAGGATACAAATATAGAAAACTTATTGGGCGTGTCTCTCGATATGCATTAGATCTCATTATTGAGGAATTGGAAAGAGTGCAGTAGATAAGATTGGACTCATCAAAGTGTGGATGCGTATTAAGACGTACATTTGGTGTCCCCTGTGCATGTGAATTAACACGGTATGATCCTGGGATGATCCTTGTGGGTGAATTTCATATAATGTGGCAAAGATTGCATTTCTCAAATGTTGAATTGAATGAAACTGAGCCTTATTTATCCATTAAAGATGAGTTGAAACAAGTAGAAGAACGATTCAATGAGGCTGACATTAGAGGTAAAGTCGCCATCAAACAGAAGTTACTTGACATTACTTGTCCTACATTGATATCAATTGTCCCTCCATTACATAAAGTCAAGACAAAGGGTGCACAAAAAAGAAAAGTTCAACAAACAGAAAGGTCTACTACGCGGGATCCATCATATTTTGAGTATATCGACGCCTTTCATTCAACAATGGAATCTTCATTAGCGAAAAGTAAATTACAATCGAAGCTAATTGCAGTGAAGAAAAAAACAGTTTCAATGATAGACCAATTTGATTTTATTACTCACCCCTTCATTGTGGACGTTATTGATGTTGTGGTTGATGGTCACTGTGGATATAGATGCATTGTTGCGTCGTTAGGACTCAGAGAAGATTCATGCCCGTTATCATAAATGATTTGTACAAAGAACTCAGTCAATGGCGTGATGAATATGCAAGACTAGTAGGAGGCTTTGATAGAGTAGAAGAACTGAGGAAGTCTTTGCTGGTGCAACCACAGTCGATGGTAAGTGTTTCTCGTTATGTATTTTATTTATTATATTTATTTTATCTAACAACTTGTTTTATTCATAACAGGCTAACAGGAAAGTGGATGACATTACCATACATTGGTTATGTAATTGCTAACCGATATAATGTCATTTTAGTGTGCATGCCATCGTCTCAAAATTATACTATCTTCCTACTACGTTCCACACCACCTTCTGATATTACTCAACATCGCTTAATTTGTATAGGACATGTCCATGAATATCATTTCATGCAGGTAATTTTATTATTTTGTGATTTCATTTCAAAATTACTTATAACTCAATTAACTATTATAATTTATATAATACAGGTTAAGATACAAGAAAGTTGTCCTTTGCTCATGGTGAATATCATCTCATCAACCCATTGTTATCGTGAAGCACAAGTGTGATCATCTATTTATATTAATAGGATGCATGCATTCGCACAATTGATGGGCATAATGACATTTTATGTTGACTTAGATGGTTTGTGATATTTATGAAGATATATTAAAATTGTGATTTTCTTAACTTTTGAATTAATAATACATAAATATGTCACCCTCCTTCTTCCTTATGTTATCAATTTTTCCTCCAATTAAATTTATTCCCTTTAGCTATATTGTCAAAAGCCACGATTCAGAATGTTAAATCAGAGATGAATTCTACGTGGGCAAATAATTACACATAACAAATTGCCTAAAAAGAATGAGGAGTACACATGCATTTCCCTCCCTAGTTTCTCAAAAGGGTAGAACTTTATCATTTTTTTTTCTTTTTTACGACAACATATTTGACAGAACAATTTTATTTATGAAATTCACATAATACACGTGACAATATGAATATTCAATTAAAATAGTAAAAGAAACTCAATCAAAAATATAAATTCATTAAAAAATTTATAAGTAAACTTATATTTATCTCAACGCTAAAAAATAAATTTATATTCCTCTTCATAATATAAATTGACTTCACACAAAGACTAAATATTAATATAATAAACTTTAAATGAATAAGCTAATTAAGCCTAGAAAAAGTGTCCAAATTATTTTGAACTTAATATTAATTGTGAATACAGTTTATGAAATGAATTGTATTAATAAATGAGAAAAGTTTACGAAATTCAGCATCAACTCCTGTTTCTTCCATAAATTTTGTCTCAATACTTCCAGAAATTTTGAGTCTGTTTGGATGATTTCAGTTTGGATAGAGTTAGTAAAACTTGGACTGAGTTATGTATAAATGAAATTGTTGCAGTGTCCCATTTGCGGTGCCCCTGCATATGTCACCATTTATAGTATTGATTTTAATTTTAGGCGATAACTTAATATGTAAAAGATTTAATTGTGATGCAATTCAAATTATAACTACGAAGTAATTAAAGAGAACTATAGGAAACCAATATATCAGCCCCATTTTCTGCAGATAATATAATTGGAACTCTTTGAAGCCATCACGCACTGCTAATACGTATTGTTTTGGAACTCACGTCTCTAATTCCCACTCCAAACAGTTATGAGATATTTTGTGAAGCCATCAACATAGTGCTAATAGGGTGACAACTGAATAAGTGTGTGATAAAATATAATTTAAACAAATAATTTGGATGAAAAAAAGAATTGCATCAAACCAGAATAGAAAATGTAGAAAAATTTGCATTTTATTTAAGTCAAAAAGGCTAATCCCTTAGGTGTCCCCTCTGCTAACCCTTTTATTTTTGGAAAACTCTTTGTGTTAAGATTTCAAAATTATCAAGTCATATTCGTAGATCATAACAAATGTTTGATTGACTTCAAGATGCATCTCACCACCAACTTTTGTTCACATAACTTCAAGATGCCCAATGTCCCATATATGGATGTCATACAACTCCACTATATGGCAGGCCATCCAATTGCGATCAAATCTCTGCAAGAGTCAAACTTTGTCGAGGACTATTCCACTTAGCCGCACATGGGATAGTGTCATCATAAGAAGACACCAACTGCCTACTTTCCATGTTAGGGAAATGTTCGTGTATCCAACTCTAAAAATGCAATTATTCAATTAAATATCTTCTGTCTTTGAACATGGAAATAAATACATCAAATAAATGTGAAGGATATATGTCTATACCTGAAACAAAGTCACATATCCAGCCATCTGCTTCGTGGAAGCCAGACTAGTATCCCCGAACTGCTCGCACAAATGGGTGAGTGCAGCAACGCCCCAGGCATATCTACCACATGCGTGTACGTATCTAAATAATAGTAGGTAAGACACGCGTATAGAACTGACACTTTTATTTGCAAAAATCGTGCATCCTACTAGATGCAAGAGATATGCTCTGGCAGCATAGTCCCAATTTTGCGACTGACACCTCTGAACCTATATTTATCTAGCCAGTTGAGTCTGACTTTTGGACCACGTGCATCCTCCATCTCAGCACTAGTTGTGTCGCCATTAACGTCGAGCAAGTCCAAAAGGGTTGTACGAGCCTCCTCAAAATCCAACTCCTCCAAATCACATAACTGTCCCAACACCGAGAGGTAAAGTAAAGTGGAGACATCCTCAAGAGTGATCGACATCTCCCCTACAGGGAGATGGAAACTACTCGTCTCAAAGTTCCATCTCTCTATGAAACCGAGCAACAAGCCCTTATCAATGTAATCATAGAAAATATTTATGAGAGGCGTCAAAGAGGAATTCAACACAATGTGTTGAATTCCCTCGGCGCAAGGTCCTAACTTATTAACTTTGTTACCATGCGAGATCAACTTGAGCATATCCCCTCGATCCTACACAACAACATTTAATATAAATTGTATTCGAAAAAAAATTAATAATCAAAATTTAAGTTCTACACTCACTCGGCCCTGCGAAATAGCATAAGCAAAATGCTGAACATATTTTGTCAGTAATGAAGCATCACGTGGACCTCTAGGAAATCCATTGACATCCTCTTATATATTTGCATGCTCCTCCTCCTCATCATCATCCTTAGGGGCCTCAAATGCCTCCTCGTGAACATGACCCTCATAGGCCTCATATGCCTACTCCTCAAACGTTCGGTCCTCAACTATAGGGTCATCCTGAATAGAAGTTGCACGCCTTCTCCGAGCCGATGTTGTAGGTCGTCTCCTACCTTCGCTTTGTGCAGAACTCTCTCCACGAGAACCCTCTCTACGAGAACTATAAGATGCTCCACGTGTTCTTGCCATTTCTAACAAAAACTAATTTAATTAAATTTATAATTATTTCATTAAATTAATAATAATTTTTTTAATAATAAATATATGCTCCACTAGCCATCATCTTCATGAGGTACCTCTGAGTGTTCTCAGTTGACACTCTGGCGGCCTTTAAGTTCTGAAGAGCAATGGTGTTTTGTTGCACCAAAGCATCATTCTGTTGCTGCATCGCCTCAAGCACAGCTTCTAGCCTTTTAGTGTGCTCTGAAGGCTCAGGCTGAGGAGATGGAGAAGGAGGCCTAGGTGCCATTCTTTTCTGTTTACACAGAGAGGAGAAACCATTAACTGAATTCAAAGAGATAGAAACAATTTCCTGAACAGGCTAAGAGTACACAAGCATAAGCAAGGCACACACACAACCTATAGAATTTTTCTAAGGAAAGAAATTGCTCTGATACCATAAATGTGGCATCCCAATTATCTAGAAAGACATATATAATAAAGACGTCATCATGCATAATATAGGAAAGCAGTTAAGAGTATATTGGCAGTTAATAAGGGATTACAATCATCCTTAGAATAGTACTAGAATTTAAAATAGAGTACTAGAGTTTCTCCTTAAAATACTAGGAAGTTAACACTTTAAACATAATAAAGTTCTTCAAAATGATATGAGTCCAATGGAATAAGGCCTAGCAAATCTAAGCTGCAGCACTGTCGTCCCCATCAAGAGTTGTTTCCAAAGTATCCTCCTCGTCATCTGCTCTCATCCAAGTGGATGATCATCGCAAAAGGAAGCACATACAACATGGCCAAAACACAAGCAAGCAAAGGTGAGCTAATTATATAAAAAAGCATGCAATGATATCAACATATACGTACCAGATTCAACGCAAGTAAATACCTACAAGCAAGGCAATGTATGACACAGGTCCTAGCATGTTATCTTCTAGACTTGACTCGTCCAGACTTTAGAATGACAGTCGAGCTATAGCGGGACATGCACCTGTGGTGGCTTGTGATACTTGGGCTCCCCCGCCCTGGGCTCCCCTGCCATGCCACTCTCACGAGGTTAGTCTATTCCATGCCCTGAAGCATGCTGGAAGCCTCTAAGATTAAAACCTCTTGCTACTCCTCACCACATGGTCCAATCCTCTCTACGTGAGAAGAAAGGTCATTGGAGCGTCAGGACGACCCCCAAGACTGAGCTCCTACTTTCATTCTAAAACACTAAGAATCTCACCGAGAGATTTTACATTTACCACCACCAACAACCCTGAAATCGTGTTTCATTCTTTTCCCAAATCATATACCTTTGAACCATAACCAAACCACAAATTTGAGCTTTAAAGATCAAGTCACATATATATCAGAACATGCTTCACCACCCAAGAAAATTAGCCAATATTCAACACAGAACCAAACTCAAGAGAACATGAAACAGACACTGCGCTTTTCGCAAGGCGCACCCAATTCTCACAACGAATTAGTGTTGATTCGCATAGCGCACCAGTTATCGCATAGCGAAACTAGGTTGTTTCGCATAGCGCACACGGTTTCGTAAGGCGAATTATCTTGCCTAAAAATCCAGTTCTCCTAGTTGCATAGCGAAAACGATGCATTACGCGTATTGCAAGACAAAGAGCTCCTCCCTGGAGCGACTCACTATGCGAGGCAATCCGCATAACGAGTCTGCATGATCTGCAGAACACCAGTTCTGCAGAATCATGCAACTTATTCCTCTTCAACCAATTCCAAGCCCGCAACCTAACTTTTAACACCCCAAATCCGTGATAGACACCTATTTAAACTTGTCTAGATGAATTTTAACAATTATACAGTGATTCTAAAGTTGTTTAGGCTTGAGATCAACACTAAAACACTCAATCTCATGACTTAGGGGCTCCAATTCAATTCTACCAATTCCATTAAGTTTTAGACCAATTTTATGATCCTAATAGGTCCCCATTGACTTGTCAAAGCTACCTAAACAGACCAAATGCACCAAATACTCTTACTGCCCAAGATCACTCCCTCACTTCCCTTAACCACCCAACATGTTTCTTAATTTCCAAACTGCATATCCAATTACTATTTTCAACAGAGATCCCACCCTTCCCTCAATTCTCCTTACACTCCAATTGGTCATTGGAGAGGACCTAGATGTTTGAACGCATCAGACTCACCTTCGACGCCAACACATATGACTAGTCACAACTGACTGGACCAGATCAGGGCTACTCTATGATCAGGGATGTGCCAACTCATCAGGTTTTTAAGGTTCCTCTATCCTACCAACAACGAAAGGCTCTCAACAAGTTTTAATTGATGTATTTAAGTTACGTAAACTGGTTTGTTGTACTCTAGACCTCAAATGCCCAATTGTTATATTTTACTTCCTCCCACAAAAATCTGAAATAGTACCCATGCACCCAATTACTACCCGTAGCAATGTTAATTGAAATTTCACCCAAGACTTTCCCAAAACAGAATCAATTACATTCAATAAATCATTCCAAACAGATTATATCAATCAATCGATACACATGAAATCATTTTCAGACTCATCATTTGTGCAATTCAGTTCATACTCAACAGATATACACAACAGAGAGAAATACAGTTCAAACCGTACATCAGTTTCAAACTCAACATGCATATATATTATAAAAAATTCACACAAAATAATTAACTCCCTTTACCTGGAAAGCTTAATAGTACAACTTCCCAAAAATGCCCTAGGACCTGTACCCACACAACGTTGAACTCACAGAACCTACAAATCACCAAAGAGGTGATAGAACACAACCCTTAGAGCTCGGATAGGCAGGGAATGGAAGGAAAAACGCATGAGGAACATGAAACTAGCAAAGTTGCATGCCCTATATTCTAGAAAAAAGTGAAGAAAGGGGAAAAATGACTTACCAGTCGAAATGGGGAAACGTCTGGTTTAAATCAAAGCCCTCTACGCCAGGAATAATTTGGCAGCATCCAATCAAGAATCGATCGGCTCAAAGTGCTGAAATTTTAGAGAGAAGACAAAGGATTTTAGGGCAAAGAGTTTTAGAGAAAGTGTGGCTTATGTGAAAATAAATCAGAATAAGGAAAAGCTCCCCTCTCCTAAGGTTATGCTGACTTTAGTCTCATGAGTCTGATAGCCTCACTTAAAACCCAAATGTTTTTTTTTTAAAAGAAAATAAAATTATAAGACCCTTACACTTTTAATAGTAAATAGTTTTCTTTTAAAATGTGTAATATTATTAAATGATATTCGAAATGAAAAACCTGTTATAAACTTATTCATGTGGTGGATGCCGAGAGATGAATAAAAATCAAACAGTGAGGGCCAAAACACGTTGTAATAAAGGTAGAGAAGATTCACGGCAGAGTGGCAGATACATGCCAAGGAATTATTGGCACCATGAAATCAAGGTTTGGGTGTTTCATCTTACACCTTCAAGTTTTTCATCCGCACCTCCAATTTTTCACAGAATACTTAGATTATCCCTTAATTAAAAATCTTTAATTATTTAAAAAATTGAAATATTTTGGTTAAAGATTCTTCTCTTAGAAACAATTTGGGTGTTGCTCCTTACACCTCTCCAAATGGAACTTGTACCTCCCCATTAATTTAATTTATTTCAAAAATAGTGGGAAGGTGTAAGATACTTTTGAAATAAATTAAATTAATGGGGAAGTACAGGTCCCATTTGGAAAGGTGTAGGAAGCAACACCCAAACAATTTTGACAGGGCAGTTATTATCTCATTTCCATTCTCTATTCTCGCTTCCTTTCGTTTTCCTCTTCTCTCTTTCTTTCCTTTGTTTGTAGCGCACAGGCACACAACACTGCTTCTTGGTTTGGTTTCATAGCACACAACACTGATTCGATTTGCGTTGCTTCTTTTCGTTTCACACTTTGGTTGCATGGTTGCTGGGCACACCCAAAAAGGTCTTCTTTTAGAGATTGCAGTGGGTTTTCGTAACACACAATACTACTTCTCATTTTCTTTGTACAGCCATACTGTTTCTCCATTTTCATTTTGCTGGCAAAAGAATGGTATTGACCTCAATAAGTTATACATTTATAAATTTATTAATAATGTAATCAATTTTACAAAAACACCAAAATAATAATATTAAAATATTTAAAATACATTGTTTACAAAATTTAATATTATAAAAATTAAGTTAACTGTTTGTTATTTATTTTCTTTAATAAAATATCCTATTCTTAAAAAATATTAATAAAACATAATGTAAAAAAATAAAACATGTAAAAAAGAGGCTATCAGATACTGACATCCGATTATGCCATTATCGGATTTTCACATCAGATGCATATTTTTTTTTAAATATTTATATTAAATTTAAAATTTTCATAAAAAATATTTTTTAACAATTAAAAAATTATCTAATTAAATTATAAATTTATAAAAAATATATAAATTTAAATATAATTATAAAGGAATATAATTAAATAGATAACATAATTAAATTTTTATAAAACAATATCGGATTTGCATATCCGATTGTTTGTTTATCGGATATAATATCCGATAATATCATATTTTTATATTGGATAAATATCTTTAGAATTTTATTTTTTTAAAATAATTTTATTAAATTTAATAAATTCATAAATTTTTTAATGTTTAAAAATATTCTAATTAAATTATAATTTAAAATAATTATAAATAAATAAAATAATTAAATAACTAACACAGGATTCAGAGTTTTTTAATAGATGGGAAATGGGATACATGTTTGCTGAAGGGTGAAATGGGGTGTAGGATGAAATGGGGTGTAATCAATGTTTGGCATAGAATTTTTAAATAAATATAAAAGTTAACAAATAATCATTTCATTAAATAGGAGCACTTTTGGAAATTTGAGATGCAGATGAAAAACTTGAAGAACTTGAAGATGCAGATGAAACACTCTCAATTATTTAGGACAAAATAAGCTCCGATTAGGATGTGAAGTTTAAGGTTTCAGTTTGTAAGAGCAACCTAGAAGATGATTTCTATGTTGTCCATGTGTTTAACTTATGTATGCTTCTTAATGTGTTGCAACAATCTCACAAATAAACCAAACAAAGATGAAGACAGGTTTGGATAGGACGGCACCATCCATTTTAACTCAAAAGCATATCTTTAATATTTAGGATAAGATATATAGATAATAGTTTTTTTTGACAATATTTAAACATCATCATATGTATCATTGTGTGATTAGTCTAAATGACATAATGATACCATTATGGATCAATCACAGAATAACACGTATAATAATATTCAAATATTGTTAAAAAAATGTTATCTATGTATCTTTATCCTAATATTTAAAGCATGAAAATTTTACCAAAATCATCGTATAGTAGAAAGATATTGGAAACATGCAATCTTTTCAAAAGAGTCAAAAGGAGTCTGTCATCATAATAAGAAATTATAATAGAAAAAAACACAATTACTTCATCAACACGTTAAAGAATTCTTAACCAAGTCTTTTCAACTTCTCAGAAATGCAATTTCCAACCTTTTCAACTTCAACAGTTGTTGGTAAAGAATCCTCAACCTTTTCAATTTCCAACCTTTTGAACTTCAACCGTTGTTGGTAAAGAATTCTTAACCAAGGCTTTTCAACTCCCCAGAAATGCAATCCTCAACCTTTTCAACTTCAACATTATTAAATCAAAGTTAGTGTTAAAAAAACGAAGGTCACATAAAATTAAAGTTACTGTTAAAAAAACGAAGNTCACATAAAATATTTTATTTTAAATTTAGCATCAATTTTATCTACTGTTATAAAAATGTCTTAACAAAACCATGTTTATATATATAAATTATATTATACTTCCTTAAATTAATTACTCCTACAAAATAGTATGGTGTTTAAAAAGAAAAACTGTTATATAAGTTATAAATTTACGTCAACATTATGATTAAAGGAAGGTTT
>NC_028361.1:12824403-12834607 GCF_000741045.1 Vigna radiata var. radiata | reverse complement strand
GCTGGAACGCTTTGGGCTGGTGTGGTTTGGGCTCCAATTAATAAAGTTGTGCGGTCTGGAACATCGTTGGTATGAAATGGCTGCCACATTTGGAATTGGGCTGAAAGTGCAATGGCTGATTGATTTAAAATTGAAGATTGGACTGTCGCTGGCTGATTTGGGACGACATCTTTTGAAGTTGCGTTTTCTAAGTATCCACAGTAAGCCATCCATTCATATTTTTTTTGGGCACCTAAGCATCTCACTTGTACCCTTCTATTATCATTCTTAACAAACTTCAAATTTCTCCTCGTATGGACCGCATAACTTCTAACAACCTCCATAAAGTCTTTTTTATCACTAAACTTTGTTCCCACTTCCACTTGTACTCTGACATACTTTTTGGCTTAACACATGTCCCAAATGGACCACAACTTTGTCTTTCATCACATTCATCCTTACTTCCACTTTGTTCTGGATTGTCCAAAAATTCTGAGTCCCATTCATCATTAGACAACCCCTATCATTTAGGTTTGTCTGCCTATGTGCACTGTCATTTTCCCTAACTTCTATTGACACAGAACCTTCTACAATGTTATCTACCATTTCATCAATATCTTTATCAACATCAACTAGTCCTTCATCTACTTCTCCTTCCTCGAGTTGTCCTTCATCCATTTATTCTCCTTCTTCATCCACTTCTTCTTCTTCATCAACTAGTCTTGCATCATCATCCTCACTTAAAGTACATTCTTTAATGACTACTTCTTCCCCCCTTACCCGTATTGTTCAATCACAACTTCCTCCTCCACCACCCCAATGTCCTGTTCATGTAAAACCACTTCATCCTCCTCCATATGGACAACCACTTCATCCTTCTCCACATGCACATCCACTTCATCCTCCTCCACATGCACAGCCGCTTCATCCTCCTCCACATGCACAACAACTTCATCATCCTCCCCATGAACCTTTAGTTTATCTTCTTCCCTTGCACCTCCACTTTATCATCCTCATTCCCACCTACATGGCTATCTTCACTGTCTAGACTTCAATGACAGAGCAAATAAACTTCTTCATTTAATTCTCTTTCAAGAATAATCTCTGACTCATCATTCACATCGTGGACCACAAATAAGTCAACTACCCCAACACACTCGGCAACGCCTACCGTGTTCATTGCATCTATGTCATCATACAACTTATGCAGACAATTTTCAATGGAATAAAATAACTCAGAGACTTTAATATATCCCAACTCCTTAATGGAATCTACCACTTCGAATTAACTCCATTTGTCAGGGTTCATACTCCAATAAGCGACTTCCCCCACCAACATATTGAAAAGGTGTATCCTTAACTAGGGTCCCACCATGGTGGACCACAACATTAAAAGTATCCTCAAACATTCTAAACGCTACCCTACAAAATGAATTTTATGGGCATGAGACCACTATGGAAATCGTTAAAGTAAGTCCTATTTAAACACTAAAAGTAAGTGGTAAATGGGAAATCATAAACAATAAAACAACAAATCAACATAAAACACCCACATTTACCATAAACAATCAACAATCAACATAAACAATGCCCTAAATAGTTCGCACAAATTTTCAACACTCACATTTAAAACATTATCCACATAAAACATTGTTCAACAAAATCATACAGAGGAATGGCACAGCACAAAGCTTAGATTACGAGAATACAAATGAATAACTCACTGCCAAGGATCAACACTTTCAATTTCAACAAGCTGTGAGTTATGTTCTTCCCAATGTTCCAGAATTCGCTACTAATTAGGGGTAAAAACTTTCATTTGAAGCACCCTTAATTTATTTTTGAAACCAAAAACCCTAATAGTATCTGCAATTTCTCTTTCAATATGATTAAATCCACCTCATTGTGACTCGAGGGAATCCATGTAGGCAGTTATATGCCAACTCGTTACTGTTTTACACACTTGGACTGTCTGTTATTGACTATTTAAACGATGTCTGCAAAAAGGATTAAATTGAACATAAAATACATTTTTTAAGACAACATTGAACACAAAAAAAAAACATAAGGACCAAATCGAACAAACCTTACGAAAATAGAGACCATCAAAAGTATTAAATCTAATAATATTAATATAAAAAGACTTAAGTACTAGTTTTCCTTATCTAAACCGTTCAAAGTCTTTATAACATCTCAATCTTATTTGTCTCTGTTAATGTATTTTAAAATTAATCGTATGAATACTAATATTGATTTAAAATTTTGAAAGAATTATACGAACTATACTTGATTATAAGATAATGTTTTTGCGAATTTGAAATCTGCTTTAAAAAGTAAATTTTAAGACAACTTTAGCTCGTTGGATAATATGAGAACAAACAAACTTTACTTGTTATAAAGATGTAAGGAAAACAATAAAAAAAAACCTTCAATCATAATGTTGATGTGAATTCATATCTTATATAAGAGTTTTTCTTTTTAAACACCATACTATTTTGTAGAGGTAATTAATTTAAGAAAGTATAATATATAAAGTATATTATAACAAGACAGTAGATAAAATTGTTAAGATAGTATATTATAACAAGGGCCTAACATGGTTTTGTTAAGATTTTTTTATAACAAGACAGTAGATAAAATTGATGCTAAATTTAAAATTAGACATTTTATGTGACCTTCGTTTTTTAACAGTAACTTTAATTTTTTATAATACATATTACTATTATTAATAAATTAACATATAATAATAAGTTACTGAACAGTCACTTTTGTTAGGCATACGTAATTGTTTTTTTCTAAAATAAAATGAATAATTTTATACAATATATTTGACTGATTAAATATCATATATTTCAATAATATTTAATTTAATAAAACATTAATTAAAATAATTATCACCATATATATATATAAAATAAAATTAAAGTTAAGAAATTCCACTAGGTATTGAAATTAAAAAGAAAAAGAGTGGAAGAAGAGCGGGAAGGGGAAGTGGGAGCAGATGGAGAGTCTGCCTGTTAGGGTTCCTTTTTGGGAGCCTCCTCTCATACACAGAGGATATAAATAACACGATAGAAAATATGCTTCAGTCATCCCTTTTCTGATCTAGATTCCCGTTTCAAAAAGATCTTTTTTTTTTTCAAAAACTCTTTAAAACGACTTCTTTTCTCGAAACCCATCTCAAAACCCTCGAGTTCCTTGAGGAACTCTTTCGCTGCGATGCGTCTCCGGTCACTGTGACCATCAGTGATGCCTATTGAGCCGTGACGGTGGAATGCCCAATCAAGTATCTGCAACCCAATTTTTACCGTCACAATCTCCTCTATCACCAAGCCGATATGACGAATTAGGATTCCGCGTATGGATGTTTCGGTTCTAGAGTAGAGAGTCTTTTGTTCTCGGTGGAGTAGAAGGAGTGGAGAAGGGACATTAAAGCTTCGCTTTTGAATTTACAAGTAAGGGAGCGATTGACCCCATAGATATTGGAAAGGATGCCATCATCGGACTTTTTGGAAGGAAGCCTGTACCGTAAAATGGATCCCCAACCAAACCAAGAAGGAGGTCTGTTTTCTTAAATTGTAATAATCCCCAAATCATTTTTATCATCTGAGATTTTATGCTTTAATGTTTTGAGAAGATAGTATGTGTCATCTGATGAATAAGATTGTTCTGTGTGATAATTACTAATTTATTGGTCATATCTATAAATTTAAACACATACTTATTGGTTTGATTTTATGGTCATAATAATTAGAATTTAAACTTGGTAATATTTTCAGTGTCCAACAGAGGTTCAGAAGTGTATCAGTGATGCTGCTAAGAATTCTGGGGAGATGTTGGTTAAAGATTCTTTACCAGCAACTGTTGAAGTTGAAAAGGTTGAGGATTGCATTTCTGGGGAGCTGCTGGATAAGGATTCTTTACCAACAACTGTTGAAGTTGAAAAGGTTGGAAATTGCATTTCTGAGAAGTTGTAAGCCTTGGTTAAAGATTCTTTAAGGTAATTGTGTTTTTTTCTATTATAATTTCTTATTATAATGACAGACTCCTTTTGACTATTTAGAAAAGACTGCATGTTTCCAATATCTTTCTACGATATGATGATTTGGATAAAATTTTCTATGGTTTATATCTTAAGGATATGCTTTTGAGTGAAAATGGGTGGTGCCGTCCTATCCAAACCAGTCTTCATCTTTGTTTTTGGTTTATTTGTGAGATTGTTGCAACACATTAAGAAGCATACATAAGTTAGACACATGGACAACATAGAAATCATCTTCTAGGATGCTCTTACAAACCGAAACCTTAAACTTTACATCCTAATCCGAGCTTATTTTGTCCTAAACCATTGATTTCATGGTGCCAATAATTCCTTGACATGTATCTGCCACTCTGCTGTGAATCTTCTCTACATTTATTACAGCGTGTTTTGGTCCTCACTGTTTGATTTTTATTCATCTCTGAGCATCCACCACATGAATAAGTTTATAAGTTTATAACAGGTTTTTCTTTTCGAATATGATTTAATAATATTACACATTTTAAAAGAAAACTATTTACTATTAAAAATTTACTTACCTCACACATTTCAAAATACAAAATAAATAATGTCTAAAAATTCTAATCCGAATCCATAATAAAAAAGAAAAACATTTAAAGTTGACATAGTTAGTATTATATTTTTTCACTCATATCCCAACTATTTATGATACTAATACTTTTTATTTTTATGTTGATCTTCAAAATTGACATTGAACATTTTATGATACAGGCTTCCTCCCAAAAAGTTCAAAGCTTGACGATGACATTCCTTCTAATATCTATAGAGGTCAATCTTTCCCTCACTTGTAAATCCAAAAGTGAAGTTTCAATGTCCCTTTTCCACTACTCCAACTCCACTGAGAACACAAGGTTCCTTCTCTAGATCCGGAACTATTCATATGCTGAATCCTAACTCGTCGTATGGTGTTTACGGCTTGGTGATATAAGAGACTATGATGGTAAAAATTGAGTTACAGATACTTGATCGTGCATTCCACCATCACAGCACAGTAGACGTTATTTATGGTGGCAGTGATCAAATAAACATCGCAACGAAAGAGTTTCAAGAAACTCGAAGGTTTTGAGATAAGTTTCGGTGAAGTTGATGAAATGAGAAGATGATGAAATGTGAAGAGTAATTGTTTTAAAGAGTTTTGAGAAAAAAAGTCTTCTTGAAACGGGAATCAAAATCGGAAACGGACTGACTCGGCATAGTTTTTATCATGTTAACAATGTCCTCAGTGTATAGTTTTTATCATGTTAACTATGTCCTCAGTGTACGGGAGGGGCTCAAGAAGGACAGTTATCTTTAATCTACATTTCCATCTGCTTCCACTTCCAGCTCATCTTTCACTCTTTTTGTTTTTAATTAATGTTTTATTAAATTAAATTAAATATTAATGAAATATATAATATTTAATCCGCCAAATATATTATGTATAAAATTATTCATCTTAATTTAGAAAAAAAACAATTAACGTATGCCTAACAAAAGTGACTGTTCAGTAACTTATTATTATATGTTTAATTTAGTAATATGTATTATAAAAAATTAAAGTTACTGTTAAAAAAATGAAGGTCACATAAAATGTCTAATTTTAAATTTAGCATCAATTTATCTACTGTCTTGTTATACAAAAATCTTAATAAAACCATGTTAGGCACTTGTTATAATATACTATCTTAACAATTTTATTTGTTATGATATACTTTATATATTATACTTTCTTAAATTAATTACCTCTACAAAATAGTATGGTGTTTAAAAAGAAAAACTCTTATATAGGATATGAATTCACATCAACATTATGACTGAAGGTTTCTTTTTTATTGTTTTCCTTACATCTTTATTTCCTATATTTAATCTAATTATATAATCTATTCTAACTCCGAACTCCCTTCTTCCTTTTTCTCATATCTTTTTCCTCACAGTATATTATTACAAAATTTAACGTAACCAGCTAAAGTTTGTTCTCACATTATCCAACTAGCTAAAGTTTGTTTGTGTTAAAATTTACTTTTGAAAACATATTCCAAATTCGAAAAAACATTCTTTAATAATCAAGTATAGTTCGTATCTTAATTCTTTCAAAATTTTAAATCAATATTTGTATTCATACAATTAGTTTTAAAATACATTAATAGAGACAAATAAGATTTTTTTTGTGTTTGAGGATGTTATAACGACTTTGAACTGTTTAGATAAGAGAAACTAGTACTTAAGTCTTTCATACTAATATTATTAAGTTTATGAGTGCATGTCATTGATTGATTTCTAATGAATTGGTTTTGTGATAAATATGATTGATTGTGAATTGTGTGTCGTGACTTGTTTGAATTATGATTTGTTAATTTGGATCATATTGCGTGTTTAAGAGAGTTATAATATGAGTAATTAGTTGAGTGGTACAAGTTTTCATTCGAGTGGTACAAGTTTTCATGCTTAAAACTATTTTGAGAATATTTGGTACTATTGGTTGAGTGCTTAGTTTTATGAATGCTTTGGCATTGAACAGTGGTGGGACACCGTTGAGTTCCAACTTTCATTACAAGTTAGGAGCATGATGCTTGGCTTAGTGAGAAACTTCTGACAACACTCTAATTATGTATTAATTTTCTTTACAAAGAACTATACAACTTTCCTAATTTTTTTTTCTATGAGGAAAACACATACTTCATGAATAATCACAACTTTGAGGTAATAAATAAGTGTGAAAACAAGTATTTTTCACACTTATCAACTNNCCCAAACTTCAATTATTTCATGTCCTCATGAAAACACAACCCAACACAATTGACAACTGAAAATTTTAAACAATAACTTTGCACACTAGAAAAAGTTACATGCTGATATTTCTTAAAATAGTTCTTTAATACATTTTTTTCTTACAAATTTATTGGTCCTTGGATAACTATGCTTGAGTGTTCTGAGCAGAAGCCTTCACTACAAGAAAATTGCAAGTTATCTACAAATATTTATATACGGATTTTAATCCGTATATAAAATAGATATTATATACGGATTTTACATACGGCTTTTGAAAAATAAATTACATACCGATTTTATATACTGATATTTTCCGTATATAAAATTTATATATAAATTTAACATGTTAAAATGAGAAAATATGTGAAAAACATCATCCATATGTAAGTAAAAGAAATAATTATTTAAAATTAAAATCTAAAAATTCTTTTCCCTCTTTTATTATCACCTTTTTCCACTACTTTCAAAATTCTAAAAATATTACAATTTATTTCCCTCTCTTACAATCACCCTTTTCCCTCAATTTTTCAAAATCTAAAAATTTTACAAATTTCATTCAAAATTTATCACTAATCGTGGTCATTATTTCAAGTTCTCTCAAAGGATGAACCCTAAAGGGTTTCTTCTCCTTCATTGCCGCACCTTCTTCAGAGATATACGAACCCTTTCGAGCTCTCACTGACATACAAAGTCTCGCTCACTCTCAGTTCAGCGCCTCCCCTTGCCTCCACTCTCGTTCACTCTCAACTTAGTCCCTTCTCACCATCACTCTCCATCGCCGGCAGTCCATGCCACCGTCTCGCCATGAGTCCCTTTCGTAATCTCTCCCTTTGGCTCTCATTCGCTCTCGCTTGCTTCTGTCCATAAGTCCCCCTCGGCGTCACTCCATCTGTCCATCTGGTAATAGCTTCTCTCATGGTTCATTCATAAAACCCTAAAATTGGAAGATCAGAAAACCCTAATTTAAGATATTTTCGATGAAATGTTTTTTTTTTCTCATTATGTTTTTGTTGGAGTTTTCTTTAAAACCGTGGAAAATAGGGTAATGTGAGTAAAGCCCATGAAAAATTTACTCACTCACACTCGTCAATGGTGAGGCTTAGGACGGGCATTGATTCGGCGTTCTGGGACCTCAACGTGGCCTCGCCGTAGTGCCACGACGGTTGGGCCAAGTCCGTTCCCGGAGACCCTTTTTCGGTGGAAGCCTCCGTTGCCAGCAAAGTGCTCCGCCCACAACAATTTTCCTTCCTCTGAAACGAGCTCCCTTTTCCCATTGTCGCTCCCTTGCTCTCTCCCACTTTCCCCCAAGGGTTTGGGCTCCTTCGGTCTCCAGGACCTTCTCCTCAAACTCTCCTCTTCTCGTTGGTACCTAACTTTTTCACTCTCAAACAACTTGCTTTCGCTACTCTTTTGTGATTTGGTTGATGTTGATGGCAAATGGGGTCTCCAGCTTTTGATTGACAGTTCTTGTTATTGATATGTTAAGGTTATATTCGTTGGGGAACTTTTTATTTGGAAAAGTCTTTTATCTGGCATGTTCCAGAATTTCATTCGCGTGCATTGATTTCCAATTACCTGGTTGTTGTATCAAGAGTATGATACGGAGGAACATGGTGAAAACCTTGTGAGTTTACNGGTCAAAGTTTGGTGGGCCAAGGATCATGAGTAAGTACTTGGCATGTCTTGACATTTTCATATGTTGTCACTGTCAGTGTAAATTGTTTTAAGAAGCAGTAAGAAAGTGGTTCATATGGTTTTACATTTCCTTTTAAATTTAATATGTACTTTGGATTGCAACTTAAGGAGTTTTAGCTGCATTCCTTACTACATGTCCTTCGGTCACCAGTAACTTTGCATTGGTAGACTCATGTGAAGCAAGAGTTTCAAATNAATTNNGGCATGGATTTTGTGTTTGTTTGGTCAATTCTACATTAGTTCCATTATATCTTTATTCGAGTCTAAAATCACTTCATNGTCTCTTTTTCAATCAATTAAATTTCTACTCCCAATAAACAAATTAGTTTCTTCTCCAAGGGTTTGCTTATCAAATTTTGATCCTACAACTGCATTATTGACGACAGACTTACCTTGAACCAGTTAAAGTTTATCAACAATTGGTGGTTTCACTTGGCTAATAATTTTCATTTTCTGATGAGGAGCTTTTGCGCTTGACAGCATCTCACTGCGAATTTTCTCCAAGTCATCATCAATCATATATATTAGCATCAAAAGTCTCTTGTTTCCTTAGCATTTGACACGTAGTACATATAACTATAATGTATCTAATTTGATTCATGTTACATAACTAGTTGGTTTTGATGCAGGAAAAACTAGAAATAGTTAAGAAGGATTGTGAAGCAATTAGTGCTGTTAAAGGATTTGTAAGACCATATTCTCTTATAAGTTATGAAAAATTTCAAGAATAAAGCTTTTGAAGATTACTTTAAATTTAATTTGTTTTTTTTTTTGTTGCTTTTGAATATTGCAAGTGCATGAATCATCTGATATTTGGGTTGCTCTGTTTGCATCAATGCTTAATGGTCCTGTTAAGTTTTTTTTATTATAACCACTTATTAGTTATGAACCTGTTTGGAACCATATAAATATCTTTATTATAACCATTCTTCAAGGTAATCTGGACCCTTCTAATTTTCATCATAATAAATAAATTTATACAAAATTTAAATTAATATAAATAGATAAGTTTATGTCCTGTTGCTATATACAAAATAAATTGTAGAAAACTAAACAATATCAATGCATATTTTTCAAAATACTGAAAATATAATTCTTGGTAGCATTGTCAATGTTGGAAACATGTCATTTTTTTTCTGCCTGTTTATACCTACTTTTTGGATGATTAAGTAATAAATCTTTATAATAATGCAGAAAATTGTTGTTTAACAGTTAGGTGATTTGCAAAAATAATCTTGATACGTGACTCCAAGTTATGCATATTTTATAGAACACTCAAAGCCTAAATACAAAGTTCTTTACCTAGCAGGTTAGTTTGTTTGATGATTGATAATGTGGGGTAAATAGCTATGCTTATTTTTCATTTGTAAGACGTAATCGTCTTGTACTATGAATCATACTTTTAGATCATTATATCATTTGATGGAGTTGGAGGAGTTACTCTGCAATTAAATTTCAGGACCTTAAATTATACTCCAATATCTAAATGAATTTCCAAAACTTAGTATATTTGTTTAATAGAGGAATCTAATACACTGGCATACATTATTAAAAAAACATTTAGAATAAATGTTAATTAACAAGTTTATGAATTTAAACACACTTTACTGTTGGAATACAAAGACATAAACACTGCATGCAACAATGATGATTACATGTGAATAAAATATGAAGGAAATTCTGAGATGCAGGGACAAACTAATATTGAAGTTATTAGTATGA
>NC_028361.1:12822240-12823308 GCF_000741045.1 Vigna radiata var. radiata | reverse complement strand
TTGGGTTCTTGCAGTTTAGTAGAATTGTTTAGGTTTTTGAGAAGCCAAACCCAAATAAATGTTTTAGACCTATCCAAGGTTATTTTTGGGTTCTTCAATTTAGTAGAATTATAAAACTGGCTTTTTTAATCTATGGTGAATTTTATTTGATTGGAAATTGTTATTCTCAAAGGATGAAAGCTTCTTAGTCATATTTTCAGTTGTTTAATTAATTAGATTATGCATTTTATCTACTTTGCATTATCATGTATTGTTCAGTTCTTAAAGTATGTTCTTTCTTCGTGCCAAATATTGGTTAACTATAAATTAAATTACAATTGATTGGAAGTAATTGGGGTACTTTTATTTCTATCGACAGAGGGTTTAATAGCAGTGGTTACAAGTAATTGAGGTACTTTTATTTGAATATGTACTACTTCTCTAGTAAGTTTAATTAGGGAGCATTTCATTTCAATCTTAATCATATGGATATTGAAGTATGTACCTTTACTTGTTCATTGTGCTGCTTTTCATTATTCTAACCTTTACTTGTTCATTATGCCAACTATAGTTTATGGCAACTTGATTTTCATTTAGCTTTTAAGTTGTTGTAGGTCTAACTCTCTGTTGCTATTTGATGGATGTTAACTACTAAGTTTAGGCCTCTTATCTCTTCTCTTATATACTAGTTGAATCATGAAATTATTGTCTTAGGAGTCATGATTGTAGGTTTTTGTTATTCTAACTACATTATTTATATGTGAACTTTTCTTTGTACCCTTGTATATACATTGTATACTCTAATGATGTATTAATTTCCTTTACAAAGAACTACACAACTTTCCTACTAAATATTTTTTTTTCTATGAGGAAAACACATAATTCATGAATAATCACAACTTTGAGGTAATAAATAAGTGTGAAAACAAGTATTTTTCACACTTATCAACTTTCCCAAACTTCAATTATTTCATGTCCTCATGAAAACACAACCCAACATAAACAATGCCCTAAATAGTTCGCACAAATTTTCAACACTCACATTTAAAACATTATCCACATAAAACATTGTTCAACAAAATCATACAG
>NC_028361.1:12810252-12821775 GCF_000741045.1 Vigna radiata var. radiata | reverse complement strand
AGGTAATAAATAAGTGTGAAAACAAGTATTTTTCACACTTATCAACTTTCCCAAACTTCAATTATTTCATGTCCTCATGAAAACACAACCCAACATAATTGACAACTGAAAATTTTAAACAATAACTTTGCACACCAGAAAAAGTTACATGCTGATATTTCTTAAAATAGTTTTTTAATACATTTTTTTCCTGCAAATTTATTGGTCCTTGGATAACTATGCTTGACTGTTCTGAGCAGAAGCCTTGGACTGTTTTGAGTAGAAGTAGAATTGGGCTGGTGTGGTTTGGGCTCCAATTAATAAAGTTGTGCGGTCTAGAATGTCGCTGGTCTGAACTGGCTGCCACATTTGGAATTAGGCTAAAAGTGCAATGGTTGATTGATTTAAAATTGAAGATTGGACTGCTGCTGGCTTATTTGGGCCGACACACTCCTACTACGCTTGGAGTTGATACTGATGCAGTTGGATAGGGCCTGTGTTTTACTACAATGTTGGCATTTTGAAGCCCTTTAGAAAGATAAATGAAACACAAAGTTTTGGCAATTGGGGGCTGATTGCATTGCATATGTTGTGTCGCACTGGTTTGGGCCTGAACCTGGAAACAAGGGGCTGATTTGTTGCTGCCACACTAGGGATATGCCATTGATTGGGCACTGAAATAGCACTGGGCCGCTTGTGAAACGTTGATGTTGTGCATTTTGAAAAGCAATTGGGCTATATAATTTGGGCCTGCGTCTAAATTGGACGACATCGTTTTAAAGCTGCTCAGCCTTGAACAAATTACATTAATGCTGAAACAATAATGTTGGGTCGCTGGGCTTGTTCCTTAAGTGAAACTGTGTGTTTTGCTACTGCTATGCTGGCAGCTTGGTTTACTGGAATGCAGTAATACATTGGGCCAATGGGCTGTTTGGATCAGAAAGGGATTGGGCTCCTGCATATGACCGTTGAACGTTGATGTTGCGCATAAGCCCTGGGTTTCTACTCGACTATTACTGCTGCAGATGTGAAAAGGGGCTAAACTTTAGTACAACGACGGCGTTTTGAATCTGCTGCCTTTGAAGGGGTCCAGAATTTGTGCTTCATTTGAAGAAAAACAATCCTTCATGTTAGGTTCGAGCTATAGAGAAAAAAAGAAAGGAAACCCAAGAAACTAGGGCTCCTGTGCGAGAAGGAAAGAGAGCTTTAGGGCTCTCGCCACTTACCCACTGGTGCGGTCTTGCCCAAAGATGGAAGAGGTTGACTACTCCTGACTGGAGCTGACCAAAGAGAATGTGATAAAAGGGCTGTGGAGCACGACAAAAGAAGAGGGTCGTCTGATTATCGAAGCTTCTCGAGCAAGTTTCTTTCTCCCTTTTTCATCTTTCATTTTTCTTTTCAGACCCTATATAAAGGGGTTTCTGCAATGTATATACTTTCTCGGACATACACTGTTTGTGCTTTGCAGTTTTCCATTTAGTTTTCAAGTGTAAATTTGGTACTAATGTAACCGATTACACTATTATAGTAATCGATTAAATTGCTTTTGTTATGAGAAAACTATAAATTAACGCATTGCACAATGCACTTAGAACTTTTAATCATTCTAAACTTTCATATATGATATTTTTGAATTGAGAAAAAAGTTACAAGTGTGTTGAGACACTCCAAGAAACAGGATATACAAAAGTTGATAATCTTAATGGTTTCTTGAAGAACAAATTTAGGTTTTCATTGTTGATCAATTATTGCACTAGTAAGGTATATTCTTGACTGATCATATTTTGTTATTAGCAATCTCGGATTGTGGTGGTCCCTGTGCGTGCGGCCAGGAAGAAGAGCGTGGAGGGTTGTCTTAAAGGGTGACTGTAGGAGAGGATTAATCTTGCTGCAAGGTTTTGTTGTTGACTATATTAGATTAATGAGTTAGAGAGGTGATTACACTTGAGAGTTGGTCTCTATAAAGCGTCGTTGTAAAAACTCATATCTTTATAGTGCAATTTGCTTTCAATCTCAGGTTGATTGAAATGACACTGGATGTAGGCATTGAAGCCAAACCAATATAAACCCTGTGTTTGTATTTCTTTCCTTATCTCTTTTACTTTCATTGCATGCGCTTTATTTCTTGGATTTCAAGAAAGATTAAAGATCATTTTAAGTTTTCTAAAGGATTGAAAAAGTAATTGTAGAGTTGTCAAAACGGGTAATCCGACCTGGCCCACCACGGGTTGGTCACTTAGTGAGCCAACCCAACTCGGCTTATTTATTAGCGAGCCAGAAAAACTTGAACCCGGCTCGATCCATCACGAGTTGGTGGGTAAACGGGTTGGCTCACTAGCTCATTTAATTACATTTTTTAAATAAAAAAATACAAACTTTCTCTAATTTAAATTTAAACAAATTTCACTCCCAAAAAATTATGTTAAAGACGATTCAAAATAATAATAAAAAATACAATATAATCCAAATTCAAAGATATAAAAAAAGAACCAGTACTCAACAACATCAACAAAAAAATTAATAGTTTAATTTGTAACATAATTTCCCAAATTCAAATATATCAAAAGCAGCTTGTTCAAATAATGTACACTCAAATTGTTTAATTAAAATGAACAAACTCTGATACAAGCATGTCAGAATAGGAAAAAAAATCATTCCATGTCTTCAAATCTCCCACAACAAAAAAAAATTCGCAAAATCCTATTTTTGTCATTATAGAGTTTTTGAAAAAAAAAGAAAAAGAAGTGAGAAAATAAAAATGTGGAGAAAAGAGAAGAAAAAAAGGAAGAGTGTTTTACCTACTCTTTGAATAATTTTAGTGAAAGCACCGTCAAATGAGGGCAAGTACCGTGAGAGTGATTTGTGAGAGCAGAGGTTACTTTTTTGGTATACAGAGTGAGTGAAGAGAGTATTTTATTTTTTAGGGTTTCATAAATAAATAAAATAATACATTATAAAAATAAAATTAGGTAGGTGGGTTGGTGGGCCAACCCGGCTCACCACAGGTTCAACCCGCATGAGCCGGGTCTAAATGAGCCGGGTTGAAATCTGACCCGCATATAGGTGGGTTGTATTTTTCAAACCCAACCCGGCCCGAACCTGTGACGGGCCAAGTTGGTCCGCGGGTTGTGACCCATTTTGACGACTCTAAGAAATTGTTTTTATTGATCACCAATTCACCCCCCCCCCCCCCCCCTATTGGTAAGGGAAGCAAGGCACTTCTTTTCTTATAAGTAGGTTTATAGTATCCTAGAGGTGCAAATATATCTCTAGAGGGATACAGTGATTATGATTTTGTTGGTTGCAAGCTTGACATAAAAAGTACTAGTGGTATTTGTCATTTACTCGGATGCCCATTAATTACATGGCATTCGAAGAAACAAGCTTGTGTTGTTGTAGTTACCACACAAGTTGAGTATATTGTAGCTGGAAGCTGCTATGCTCAATCATTATGGATTAAGAGTCAAATGGAGGATTGTGGCATTTATTTAGAAAACATACCCTTAAAATGTGATAATACAAGTGCAATTAACTTAACCAAGAATTCTATACTGCATTCTAAAATAAAGCATATAGAAATAAGACATCATTTTATTAGAGATTATGTCTCAAAGTGTGAATGCAAAATTGAATTTATAGATATATTACACCAATTGGTTGACATATTTACAAAACCATTGCCAAAGGAAAGATTTAAAATATAATAAAATATGAACTAGGTATTCTAGATCAAAGTTCTGCACTATGAGTTTTAAAAGCATTACGAAATTCCATATTGTTACATTTACATTATTGTGAATACTGTTAACATAAAATTGTTGTATATATAATAATCTTGAAATACTAACATAGTGCAATGTTGAGAAAGATACTTTTATAGGTTCCAATGTGAGCAAAACAGGTCTTATATTCATATACTCCGTTTTTTTACCATTTCTGCATATTTTAACAAATAAAATAGATCATATAATCTGTTAAATGACCATTAATGCAGTTTTTAATCTGTTACACTAATAATACAATCGATTAAGTGCCTAAATTTAGTTTTCAAACATATAATTGCATTTTTGAGTTGTTGAACAAGTTTAAAATACCATTAAATATATGTTTAGAGTAAAAATCATGTTATATATCGCATACTACATAAATTCACTTTGAATCATTATACATAGTGCAACATGCATCATTTTTACTCCATTTACACACATATATCTCTGATGTAGCTTTGTTAATTAATCTATTATACTTTCTGTTGCAAAATAGATGTCATTTATACAAAAATACTCAGTGCTTCATCTACATTTTGTACCTTATATGAGTTTTGAAAAATGACCTTGATATCAATTGCTATTTCATGTGAAATCAATATTCTTGTTTTAATACATGTCAAAATTACTTTGATATACTACACTAAAATTATTACCTTGAGATGATCTTTATTTTGATATTATTCATATATCACTCACACACTTTCATAATGCTTTAACTCTGTTTTATAGGGGAAGCATCATATTCTTTAATGGTTTGTTAGTGATTTTGATATTTTTAGCACAAATGAATTCCGTGTTACTTGGTTGTTCTCCCATTTTTTGCTAATGCTTAAAGGGGGAGAGAAAATGGAAAACATGTTTTTTGGTTGGTCATCATCAATAAAAGAGGAGATTGTTGATAGGGTGAGCTTTGTCTCTTTCCATCTTTGTTTTTTATAATGAATGGTTAATGGTTTCTTGCACAACAAATAGCATAACAAATGTTTTATCTTTATCATGTTAGTGCTACATATGGAATCCCTTTAATGTTGAATGTGTTGGGAATGCAAGTGCGAGTCCAAGTCTCACATTGGATAGAAATGAGAAAGTAGAGCACTATATAGAGATGAAAGACCCATTAACCCATTGCCTTAAGGTTTTGGGTAGAGAGTGGTGTCAATTCCTTATATGGTTGGGCTCAGATCTCATTGGTGTTTGTGTCTCCCCGGTTAACCTCCTCCTTGATAGACCCAACAGTGGTATCAAAGCCGATGGTTAGTCTTGGTGACCGGTTCAGACGAGTACAATGGTCCCTATATCGAAAGTCTTCCTAGTAAAGGGTTCCAGGTAAGCGTGTCGCATTAGGATGAACGGTGGTACGAAGGGCTACTCGTTGTTGTGGTTGGATGGGAATGCTTCCGTTGGAGGGGGAGTGTACCAATGTGAAAGGGACTCACCCTTGAGGGGGAGATTTTTGGGAATGCAAGTGCGAGTCCAAGTCCCACATTAGATAGAAATGAGAAAGTACAGCACTATATAAAGATGAAAGACTCATTAACCCATTGTCTTAAGGTTTTGGGTAGAGAGTGGTGTCAATTCCTCATATGGTTCGGCTCAGATCTCATTCGTGTTTGTGTCTCCCCGGTGAACCTCCTCCTTGATAGACCCAACGGAATGAATCAAGCTTAAAACAGATTGATAATCACATTTTTCGTATAAATAATCGATTAAATCAGTTATATAATCTGTTAGAATTTTCCAGATTAATTAGAAAGCTAACAAGGGCAAATTGTTCTGTTATAATTAATTATAACCAATTAAAACAGAGAGCAAGCCAAAATCTATTATATAAGTGAGATAATTTGTTAAGGATGAAAAATGGATGACTAATATGGCTAAGTGTGGAAATAATCGATTACATAAGTTTGATAGTTGATTAAAACAGAGAGCACAATCTAATCCATTACATAATTAACCTAATATATTAAGACCGTTAAATGAATCAATAATAGAGCACAATCTAATCCATTACATAAATAACCTAATATATTAAGACCGTTAAATGAATCAATAATAGACTTACGTGTTTAAATAATCAATTTCGTACATAGGATAATCTCTTAAAGTAGAGATTAAAACATAACAGATTACATAAATAACATAATCGATTATACTACGATAGAATTTGAAAATCCTATATATATATATATATATGTGTGTGTGTGTGTGTGTGTGTGTGTGTCTTGAAACTTGTTTCCATAACGTTAACATTTTCAAATACTGGCAAATCTTCTGAGTTTGTCTATAGGTGCTCTCAAAGACACGTTATTTGAGGAATCAAAGCTTTCTTAGTGATCAATCAACAAGGATTCATTCAAGGCAATTGGACTTCATTTGTTCTGATTAATTTTGCACTTTGAATAGTGTATTCAAGATCAAGTTTCTTCAAAAAATTTGCATTGTGTACCTATGCGAGGCTAGCCAGGTTTAAGAGTTATGATTGCTCTTAGTATTGGGACGTAAGAGATTGAGGGTGTTCATCTCTTGTATTGCTATTTTGATTTTGAGCGGTGAGAAGGATTGTCTTTGTATTCTTGTATACTCAATCATTATAGTGGATTCCTTTCAACTAAGGTTGTTGAAGGAAGACCGGGTATAGGCTTATGATAGTCGAACCAATATAAATTGTTTCTGCGCTTGATGATTCTTTACTTATTGATTCAATCCTATTTGTTTATTGATTTCAAGAAGATCATAAAAAAAGGCTAATCCAATTCTTTACTTGTACGATTTGATATATTTATTAATATCAACGAAAATTAATTGGTAAAGAGCGAACGCACTTCATTAACCTATCCATGATAACTCATATTGAATCAAATTTTTGAACCATTCATGTAAGCTAATTACAAAATCCATTGTTATGCTATTTTATTTGCATTAAGGTTTATCTAAGAATTGTAGCATTTACGTTGGCTTTTGGTGTTTATCTTAACTTTTTATAAACTAGATATGCTCTTATATTTTTTAGATAGTGCTACTTTTTTTTGTCATGGCCCACTAAATTATTTTCTTAAGATCATGATACATGTTTGTTATGCCTAGATGTAAACTTAACTTTCTCTTATGTACCTCTTCTAAAATCATCTTTTCAATCTCTAGATACACATATTCTAAAAATCATTAAATCTCAAAATTTATGTCTTATCCATATAAATTTTTCTCCATTCTTTTATCCTATCAACTTATTCTTCTTTTAAATGAATTCATCACTTATAAATTTGTTTTTGTAAGTTGTTAGCCATATCAATGGATTTTACTTTCATTCTATCATGACTTAATATAATTGACAAATTTATGTTTTAAATTACATAGTTTAAAATTATTTTTTTAAAACCACAATTATTTTGTGCTCAATATTAATACAAATTTTCTTGATCAATGTTAAGAAGACACTGCCTTTTGAAAGTTGTGAACTAAATTATTTTCTATTGACTTTTGTTATGGTTATTGTTTTTGTCTATGTTTGCAATGATTACATTTTATCATTAATCAATAATAATTTGTTTAGATTATGTTTCTAACTAGAAGTTTTTTGGTTTAATACCTATTTTGTTCTCTCAGTTTATTAGGTGTGTTCAAAAGTGGTCCTACCTTGTTTCAAAAGTTCACATATGTCCCATATTTTGTAAAAATGGTTTACGTTAGTCCCTTTTGCTTTCGACGTTAAAAACATTAACGACAGAATTGCCCCCTAGCCAAACCTGAATGAGTTATGCACTTATTCATTAGGTGGCACAATGGGGTCAATTAAGGTGTAAATTTTAAAATTAAAACTTAATAACGTGGAAAAGTTATAACAAAGGGTTAAATGAAATTACTTTTAGGTTAAAATCAATTCGCGATTTGACTTTGTTATTTATACAATGTTAATTGTTTGTTATTCTCATAATAGCATATTAATCTATTTTCTTGCATAATATCATAATTATAGCTTCACAATTTCACTCTAAGCTAGTAAGAGACATTTACAATTTCAATTACGGAGAATTACAATATGTTTGTTTCAAAGCTTCAAGTTCTTCCCCAATTTTCCCTAATATGTATAATCTAATAACATAATATAAGAACAACTAAATTTCTTTAAATCAATTTAGAAAATAGGAGAATAAGGTTCATCATATAGTGTTGATGCTCGACCTAATCAACGATGACGTGATTTAGATTTCTTGCGATGTTGGGGTTTTCGCAATTTTAGGGTTCGCAAATTTGCATGTTTTAGTGCAAAGATATTTCAATGGCTGATGTAAGGATTGAATGAGGGTTTGCGGTAAGCTTCGCGGTTGAACGAGGGCGCTTATGGTGGCTTTGCGAATCAATGGTGGAATGAAGGAGAAGTTGCGATGAGTGAGTGAAGTTGCAATGGTGGTATGAAGGTTGTTGTGATGGAGGCTGCGATTTGGCGCAATATTCACTATGGCTAGATAATGGTGATTAGGATTAGAGTGATTGTAGAAGAAGGAGAAGTGTGATGAAGCTTCTAGTTTTGGGTGGAAGGGGATTGTCACGTGGTAGTCCCTCATTGGCTGAGCTTGCCACACAATCATCAACGGGACAACTCATTCAGTTTTGACTAGAGGGCAATTCTGTCATTACCATTTTTAACGTCGTAAAAAAAAACTAACGTGAACCGTTTTACAAAATATGAGACATGTGTGAACTTTTGAAAAAAAAGATAAAATCACTTTGAACACAACTAACAAACTGATGAACTAAAATATATATTAAACTAATTTATTTTAATCAACATAGTGTCGACTGAGCAAGCATTTCGGTTGACACCAGTCATAAGTTTCTTTTTAAGAAAAAAAATCAAACAAAAATATTATAAAATTAATTTAATTGGATATTAAGGTAATAATTATTGTTGACATAAAAAAATTACGTGCCTGTGACATATTAAAAAAACCTTTTTAATTGAAAAAAGTATTCAAGAATTTTCACCAAAAAATAAAATATAAAAATAGACTAAAAATTTATCAATATTGATTTTTCAGTTATTGATAATTATTTTGTATTTTAATAATTGGTTTATTGAGATGATACTTGAAATATTTATTTAAAGAGTAAAAGTTAAATATTTGAATACCATGACAATATTAGGCTTTTGTGTTTTTCATGTATAAAATAGAGGTATTTTTGTTTTTGACAAATTAGTCTTCCTATGACGTAAAATGTTCAATAAAAAAAAACTGAACTCCTAAGATTGGAAAGAGCACGAAAGATATTATTTCATGAACAAAGTTTTAGGCATTAGCATGAAAAAGATAATTCAAATAAATATCAGCAGGTCATTGGACTTATCATAGGTGAATCGTTCTAAGTTGGTTATATATAATTCTAATAAAATCTAAAGCCAACATTATTTATATTTCCTGATAAGTAGTAAGGAATGAGTTATATATACTTAACTTTTTCTGACTACAATACATTTACATAAAGAAATGGTACCATAATCATTCTCCAACAATTCGTACAATCTTTGTAAAAACTTTATTCAGGTGCAACACTAGCAACGATTTTTTTTCTTATTCCTTAATAGAAAGGGACATCCAACCAAATTCCATAACGAATGTATTAAATATTTGCATTCACAGCAAAGTTTATGGATTTTTAGATGAATAATATAGTAACTTTTTTTTCTCAAACATTTTAATTAACTTTACCAAGAATGGTAAAAATGTAAAGCATGGATATTATAAACTATTGGCAAGGCTTGAAAACCAACCTTAAAAACCCGAAGGAAAGGTACACATCAAACATGTGAAAGTATCACACCCCATTATTGATTGTGCTTTAAGGGCAACCAAACTAGGGCCTTATTTCTTCCACGTAAAGCAGAATTTCTCTCTTATCGTTCATGCACACCCAAATCACATACTATTACAGTTAGAGCTATTTGGCGCCTAAATTTGCATGATCTCATTGAAACATAGTTTCTTACTGTCACATTTTCTCTAAGCACCATAATATGTGTCCTATTCCTTACAATTTGTCACAGGCCCCAGGCAGCACTTTGCTGTCATATAAATTCCACAAGTTCGATACTTTGCTGTCATATAAATTCCACAAGTTCGATGCTGCCAGTGCAAGCATCAACCATACAACATGGAGAGTACAACAAGGCAGATATCCTCCTAGGTTCTCTGATTACATTCAAAGTCTTTATTTTCATGCTCCTCAAGCTTTTCCTCACAAATTATTACCGGGTTTTATTTTGCAGATTTATCAGCAAAGAATTGCCAAGATTTTGAGTTTGACAGCAATACTTCTTGGCTTAGTTCAACGCTGAACTCACAAAAAGTTTAGCTTGTGTCTAGTTTCAACTGTTACACGACTGGATTTCAATTTTGTTGCTTTTTTGGACTATATATATATATTTAAACCAGAGGAAAAAACTGATAACCCGAAAAGGGAGTGCCGTGAGAAGTGTAACATGGTTGGTATTTCGGCAGAAGAGTTGAAGATACGAAGTGAGCTTGGAATGGAGATAGAAAATGGGTTGGAGAAAGAGATAAAGGAGAGTATATACCACCTTGCTCTTGGGTTGCACCGGATTTACCAGGAGAAGAAGGAAAGAAGTGCAAAAGAAACGTTTGAACTTACTGAAGTCAACGTAAGCATAAGAATGGAAGGAAGAACTGAAGTTGAAATCAGAGAGGTGAAGAATGTAAAAAAGGTTGATTGGGTAAAGACCCTCAGAAGAGGTTCAAGCCCTGTTTGTGACAGCAGATTTTCAAATGTCAGCTCAAAGCCGAAGGGGAAAAAGCTAAGCACTGACCCTAATAGTTTATCCAATAGGAGCGGAAAGAAAGGTTGTTCCTTTGGCCAAGTAAAACAGAATGCAAGTGTAGACAAAAAGATACTTCAATTGAGGTGGAAGGTTTGAAGGCTTGTTTTGATTTCTGAATTTTATTTTTTGTTTGCAAGGTTTGGAATGATTTTTCTCTTAACAAGGACTAAAAATAATGTATAATTTCTTGAGAAGTTTATTTAATGTCATTTTTTAATTTTTCTTTGATTCGGTTCTATTTTATTTAAAAGGAAGATGATTTTTCATTAAAGTGATATTTATACTATTTGAAAAATAATCACGTGTTTGGACTTTTCCAACCTTTACTCTGTCTGATTTTATTAACTACATACATGTATTCATATACCTTCCAGAGCGGCCTAGGAGAAAATGACTATAACATATAGAGATTCAATGATACAAAAGCAATTTACTACTCACTGAATTTACTTTTAATATATAAGTAATAAACAAAAAATAAAAAATCACGGTAACATTTTTTTTAATTAATATAAAAAATTATCTGATCAATAAACGTCAAACATATATAAAAGACATTTTACATTAAAGTTTGTAGGTCATAAATAAATTTACGTCTTTTGTATAAAGATTTTTTATATTTAGTGTTTATAGGTCATTCATAAATTTATGTATTAAACTTAAATATGTTTACAGAAACCAATTATATCCATTTTCTTTCACTTTCTCCCTAACACCAAACTTCAATTATATCCATTTTCTTTCGCTTTCTCCCTGATACGAAACTCCTTTTCAGTAGCAACAAACATTTTGCTGAGTTAAGGCTTCTATTAGTAACCAAAAGTTACATTTTTAGTTGTGATTTACTAAGAAACATCTTTCTCTCGAAATATTTGTTTTTACATTAAAGTTAGTTTTTCATCCTTTTTACTATAGTGTTGGTGTGTATGATTTGATTCTTGG
>NC_028361.1:12805958-12809002 GCF_000741045.1 Vigna radiata var. radiata | reverse complement strand
TTAAGATATAAATGTGTATTAAATAATATTAAAATTTTAAATTAAATTAAATTATTATTAAATTTTTATTAAATTTTAAATCTCGAAATGAAATTTAGAAAATTTATATAAAAATTGTATAGATTTTAAAAATCTATTAAAATGATGTAGGATGACTTTAATAAAATAAAGAGAAAATTAGAAGGGTGTATGTTGACTTTAATAAGAAAGAGAAAAAGTTAGAGAGGTGCAGAATCACTTTATGAAGAAAGAGAAAATATTAAAATAATATTAATTAAGGTTAAAATGGTAATTTTTGGAGATGCAGGATAAAAGCTTGGGGGTGGAGAATGAAACACCTTAAGAAGAAAAAGGAAAAGAAGAAAAAGACTAAGAAAAAAAATTCAATGTAAAAATGAGAAAAAAGATGTAAAAAAATTATGTTTATTATTGCTGTAACCTAGGTAAATTTACATTTCCCACAATTACATATAACCTACAATAGGCGAAAATAAATCTAAAATAATAGTTATAAAATGTTTTTTTTTTATTATTGAGTGAAAGGATAGAATAAGTCACTTTAAAAATATATCAACTCTAATTTAACAAAAAAGATAACATTGAATCCTTTTAAATAACAATTGTATTTTGGTTCAAGAGTTTGATTACTTTAGTTTTAATTGTTTTAGTTTTGATAGGTTTAATTTTGATAGCTTTAGTTTTAGTATTTGATTAGTTCATAATTTTAGTCTTGAATTTTTGTTGAAAACATCCAAAAGGACCTTTTCTGTTTTTCAGTTTTGAAAAAATTATATAAAAGAAAAAATATTTAAAAACAAAACACAATACTTAACTTTTAATAGGATACTAATAAATGTCAAATATTTTATTTTTTTATTAAAAGCGAGGATGTTTATAGATAATAATATTTTAACAATCCTTTTTAATAATTTTTTGACAATACGACACATGTCACCATGTCAATAATCTATTTAGATTTATTTAAAATAATATTTGAAACGAGTCAATCACAAACTTTCGTACATTATCAAAATATAGTAAGAACTAATTATTAAAAGAGGCTTTTTCCCATGTCTATTGTCCTGTCCGTCATTTGTTGGAATCAGACTTTCTCATTACCGACATCCTTCGACGTCAGTTTTTTATTTCAACAGTAATTTGACATCTCTAATTAAAGTTTGAGAGTATCTTCTAACCCTAAATATCGAAAATAGCGAACATCAAAAATAGATTTTATGACACTGATTTAATCTTTTAAAATAAAACGAAATCTAAATTAAAAACAAAAAGATTAAAAATATCACATTAAATAAACTGTACAAAAAAAAACTATTAAACCTGAAGAAAACTATACTCATTCCGATATTTTCGAACATAATACTGACCTTTATCACACAATAAGGGCCATGAGAAGAAAAAAAGTCTCCATTTATTATTTCTATTTGTATATTGAACTCTTTTGAGATCTGGTTTCTAAAAACTATACCATCTATTTACATATTTTTATGTATTTTAAATGTAATTTATTTTAATATTTCTTGTTTAATCAAATTTTATTCTTTTTAAATTTAAATTGATAATTATGTAAAATTTACTTCGTTGAAAAAAAAAGTAGTAATTACCAGTGGTTAGGCACTAAATAATAATCATAACAAATCGTATTAGGGCCTTTATATTATTTGATGCCAAGGTATTTAAGTGTTAATAAGATGTATTCAACTAGGATAATAATAAGTTTTTTTTTTCAGACGAAATTAAATAAGGAATGGAGATAGAAAATGGGTTGGAGAAAGAGATAAAGGAGAGTATATACCATCTTGCTCTTGGGTTGCACCGGATTTACCAGGAGAAGAAGGAAAGAAGTGCAAAAGAAACGTTTGAACTTACTGAAGTCAACATAAGCATAAGAATGGAAGGAAGAACTGAAGCTGAAATCAGAGAGGTGAAGAATAATGTAAAAAATGGTTGACCAAAAATTGTGAAAGTTGATTGGGTAAAGACCTTGAGAGGAGTTTCAAGCCCTGTTTGTGGCAGCAGATTTCAAAGCCGAAGGGAAAAAAGCTAAGCACTAACCCTAATGGTTTATCCAATAGGAGCAGAAAGAAAGCTTGTTCCTTTGGCCAAGTAAAACAAAATGCAAGTGTAGACAAAAAGATACTTCAATTCGGGTGGAAGGTTTGAAGGCTTGTTTTGAGTTCTGAATTTTATTTTTTGTTTGCAAGGTTTGGAATGATTTTTCTCGTAACAAGGACTAAAAATAATGTAAAATTTGATGAGAAGTTTATTTAATGTCATTTTTTATTTTTTCTTTTTTTTTGTCTTTGATTCGGTTCTATTTTATTTAAAAGGAACATGATATTTATACTATTTGAAAGTATAATGATATTTTAACAATTCTTTTTTAACAATTTTTTTATAACAGTACATGTGTCATCATTTTATTGGTCTGTTTGAATTTATTTTAAAAAAAAATTGAAACGGACCAATCACATAACAGTGTTTTTAACAACTCTTTGACAACATTTTGACAACGTATTTGTGATTGGTCCGTTTCAAATATTTTTTTAGAATAAATTCAAACAAACTAATAAAATTGGTGACATGTGTCCTGTTGTCAAAAAATTATTAAAAAAGAGTTGTTAAAATATCATTATCCATTTAAAAAAGGTTTAATACTCAACTTTGTCCTTAGTTTGGTTGGCAAATCTCAATTTAGTCCCTCTTTAGAAAAGTGTTTGAAATTGGTCCTTACTTTTAAATTTTTGAGTCAAAATAGTTCCTTTCGTTAAATGATGACAAACGGTGTTAAATTTTTTTTTTCTCTTCTCATTTTCTATGCATTGCAGGTTTTTGGTCAGCATTTGCAGTATTTAATGATTATTGTACTTTTCCCAATAAAAATTTAATATGATTAAATAAAAAAATTAATTTTTTAATGATTTTTTTTGTTTTTGTTTAAATTTTATGATGTATATAACTAAATAATATTTTGTTTTTATGATGTATATAACTAAATAAAAAATAAAATTTAAACAAAAACAAAA
>NC_028361.1:12804247-12805268 GCF_000741045.1 Vigna radiata var. radiata | reverse complement strand
ACTACAAAAACCTGCAATGCACAGAAAATGAGAAGAGAGAGAAAAAGAATTTAACACCGTTTGTCATTATTTAACAGAAGGGACTATTTTGACTCAAAAATTTAAAAGTAAGGACCAATTTCAAACACTTTTCTAAAGAGGGACTAAATTGAGATTTGTCAACCAAACTAGGGACATAGTTGGGTATTAAACCTTTAAAAAATAATCACGTGTTTGGACTTCTCCAACCTTTACTCAATCTGATTTCATATACCTTCCTGAGGGGCCTAGGAGAAGTAACACTGTAGGTACAATGACTAAAAAGGACAATGATATTTTAACAACTCTTTTTTAACAATTTTTTTACAACAGGACACGTGTCACCATTCTATTAGTTTGTTTGAATCTATTCTAAAAAAATATTTGAAACAGACCAATCACAAATTACCATGTATGTGTTGTCAAAAAAAAGTTGTTAAAAAGACTTTTTCCGACTAAAAAATAGAGAGATTCAATGATACAAAAGCAATTTACTACTCACCGAATTTACGTTTGATATATAAGTAATAAAAAAAATAAAAAATCACGGTAACATTTTTTTGTAATTAATATAAAAATTTATCTGATCAATAAACGTCAAACATATATAAAAGACATTTTACATTTAACGTTTGTAGGTCATAAATAAATTTACGTCTTTTGTATAAAGATTTTTTATATTTAGTGTTTATAGATCATTCATAAATTTATGTATTAAACTTAAATATGTTTACAGAAACCAATTATATCCATTTTCTTTCACTTTCTCCCTAACACCAAACTTCAATTATATCCATTTTCTTTTGCTTTCTCCCTAATAAGAAACTCCTTTTCAGTAGCAACAAACATTTTGCTGAGTTAAGGCTTCTATTCGTAATCAAAAGTTACATTTTTAGTTGTGATTTACTAAGAAACATCTTTCTCTCGAAATATTTGTTTTTACATTAAAGTTAGTTTTTCATCCTTTTTACTATAGTGTTGGTGTGTATGATTTGATTCTTGG
>NC_028361.1:12760536-12799157 GCF_000741045.1 Vigna radiata var. radiata | reverse complement strand
AAAAGGAATCCAACCTAAAAACACATATTTAGACTAAAAAATCCCAAAAGAAGTGCTATTAGCACTTACATTTGTGTAAAAATAGGACTTAACAATAAGAAAAATAAGAAGAAAAAGGAAAAGAAGAAAAAGACCAAGAAAAAAGAAATTCAATGTAGAAATGAGAAAAAAGATGTAAAAAAATTATGTTTATTATTGCTGTAACGTAGGTAAATTTACATTTCCCACAATTACATATAACCTGCGAAAATAAATCTAAAATAATAGATATTTTGCGTTGCTTCTTTTCGTTTCACACTTTGGTTGCATGGTTGTTTGGCACTACTTCTCATTTTCTTTGTGCAGCCATACTGTTTCTCCATTTTCATTTTGCTGGCAAAAGAATGGTATTGATCTCAATAAGTTATACATTTATAAATTTATTAATAATGTAATCAATTTTACAAAAATACCAAAATAATAATATTAAAATATCTAAAATACATTGTTTACAATATTTAATATTATAAAAATTAAGTTACAGTTTGTTATTTATTTTCTTTAATAAAAATATCCTATTGTTAAAAAATATTAATAAAGCATAATGTAAAAAAATAAAATAAAACATGTAAAAAAGAGGCTATCGGATACTCACATCCGATTATGCCATTATCAGATTTTCACATCCGATGCATATTTTTTTTTAAATATTTAAATTTAAAAACTTCATAAAAATTATTTTTTAACAATTAAAAATTATCTAATTAAATTATAAATATTTAAAAAATATATAAATTTAAATATAATTATAAACTAATATAATTAAGCAGATAACATAATTAATTTTTTATAAAAATGTGCATATCCGATTGTTTGTTTATAGGATATAATATCCGATAATATCATATTTTTATATTAGATATATATCTTTAGAATTTTATTTTTCTAAAATATTTTTATTAAATTTAATAAATTCATAAATTTTTTAATGTTTAAAAATATTCTAATTAAATTATAATTTAAAATAATTATAAATAAATAAAATAATTAAATAACTAATACAGGATTTAGAGTTTTTGAATAGATAGGAAATGGGATACATGTTTGCTTATGGGTGAAATGGAGTGTTGGGTGAAATCGGTGTAATCAATGTTTAGCATAGAATTTTTAAATAAATATAAAGTTAACAAATAATCATCTCATTAATCCGATTAGGATGTGAAATTTAAGGTTTCGGTTTGTAAGAGCAACCTAGAAGATGATTTCTACGTTGTCCATGTGTGTAACTTATGTATGCTTCTTAATGTGTTGCAACAATCTCACAGATAAACCAAAAACAAAGATGAAGACAGGTTTGGATAGGACGACACCACCCATTTTCACTCAAAAGCATATCGTTACCCAAGTCATCATATATCGTAGAAAGATATTGGAAACATGCAATCTTTTCTGAAGATTCAAAAGGAGTCTGTCATCATAATAAGAAATTATAATAGAAAAAAACACAATTACTTCATCAACACGTTAAAGAATTCTTAACCAAGTCTTTTCAACTTCTCAGAAATGCAACTTCCAACCTTTTCAACTTCAACAGTTGTTGGTAAAGAATCCTCAACCTTTTCAATTTCCAACCTTTTGAACTTCAACCGTTGTTGGTAAAGAATTCTTAACCAAGGCTTTTCAACTCCCCAGAAATGCAATCCTCAACCTTTTCAACTTCAACATTATTAAATCAAAGTTAGTGTTAAAAAAACGAAGGTCACATAAAATTAAAGTTACTGTTAAAAAAACGAAGGTCACATAAAATATTTTATTTTAAATTTAGCATCAATTTTATCTACTGTTATAAAAATGTCTTAACAAAACCATGTTTATATATATAAATTATATTATACTTCCTTAAATTAATTACTCCTACAAAATAGTATGGTGTTTAAAAAGAAAAACTGTTATATAAGTTATAAATTTACGTCAACATTATGATTAAAGGAAGGTTTATTCTTATTGTTTTCCTTACATCTTTATTTCCTATATTTAATCTATTATATAATCTATTTCTAACTCCAAACTCTATTCTTTCTTTTCCTTATATCCTTTTTTTCATAATATGTTATTACAAAATTTAATGCAACCAGCTAAAGTTTGTTCTCACAATACCCAACCAGCTAAAGTTTGCTTGTGTTAAAATTTACTATTCTTTTATAATCGTATCTTAATTCTTTCAAAATTTTAAATCAATATCTGTATTCATACAATTAATTTTAAAATATTAATAGGGACAAATAAAATTTTTTGTTTGTTTGATATGTTATAAGAACTTTGAACGATTTAGGTAAGGGAAATTAGTACTTAAGTCTTTTATACTAATATTATTAAGTTTATGAGTGTATGTCATTGATTGATTTCTTATGAATTGGTTTTGTNGTAAATATGATTGATTTTGAATTGTGTACCGTGACTTGTTTGAATTATGATTTGTTAATTTGGATTATATTTTGTGTGTTTAAGAGAGTTATAATATGAACCATTGGTTGAGTGCTACAAGTTTTCATGCTTAAACCTGTTTTGAGAATATTTGGTACAATTGACTAAGTGCTTAGTTTTGTGAATGTTTTAGCGTTGAACAGTTCTAGAACACCGCTCAGTTCCAACTTTCAATAAAAGTCTAGAGCACGATGCTTGGCTTAGTGAGAAACTAACACTTCAATGATGTATAAATTTCCTTTACAAAGAACTACACAACTTTCCTACTAACTATTACATTTTTTTTTTCTGAGGAAAACACATACTTCATGAATAATCAAAACTTTGAGGTAATCAAACATCAATTATTTCATGTCCTCATGAAAACACAATCCAAACAACACAATTGACAACTGACAATTTGATACAATGACTTTGAACACCAGAAAAAGTTTCATGCTGATAACACTCCAAATTTACGCATTTTTCTTTGTTAAAAATCATTTTTGAGATTTCTATAGCTTTTAATTTGTTAGAAATAGAATAGTTTAGTGTAAAAAATATAAAAATAGGATTTTAATAAAAANTTGGTTAATTTGCACTTTTTATAGTTAAATAAAATTAGTTTTTAGAGAATTAGATTCCTTTTCTTTTTAGAAAATTATTTTANAAAAGAAAATAAAAATATTTCTTAAAATAGTTTTTTTTTAAACATTTTTTTTCCTGCAAATTTATTGGTCCTTGGATAACTATGGTGGACTGTTTTGAGCAGAAGCCTTGGACTGTTTTGAGCAGAAGTAGAATTGGGCTGGAACGCTTTGGGCTGGTGTGGTTTGGGCTCCAATTAATAAAGTTGTGCGGTCTGGAACATCGTTGGTATGAAATGGCTGCCACATTTGGAATTGGGCTGAAAGTGCAATGGCTGATTGATTTAAAATTGAAGATTGGACTGTAGCTGGCTGATTTGGGACAACATCTTTTGAAGCTTCGTTTTCTAAGTATCCATAATAAGCCATCCATTCACATTTTTTTTGGGCACCTAAGCATCTCACTCGTACCCTTCTGTTATCATTCTTAACAAACTTCAAATTCCTCCACGTATGGACCGCATAACTTCTAACAACCTCCATAAAGTCCTTTTTATCACTAAACTTTGTTCCACTTCCCACTTGTACTCTGACATACTTTTTGGCTTAAACATATGTCCCAAATGGACCACAACTTTGTCTTTCATCACCTTCATCCTTACTTCCACTTTGTTCTGGACTGTTCAAAAATTCTGAGTCCCACTCATCATTAGACAACCCCTATCATTTAGGTTTGTCTGCCTATGTGCACTATCATTTTCCCTAACTTCTACTGACACATAACCTTCTACAATGTTATCTACCATTTCATCAATATCTACATCAACATCAACTAGTCCTTCGTCTACTTCTCCTTCCTCTAGTTGTCCTTCATACATTTCTTCTCCTTCTTCATCCACTTCTTCTTCTTCTTCGTCCACTTCTTCTTCTTCTTCGTCCACTTCTTCTTCTTCATCAACTAGTCTTGCATCATCAACCTCACTTAAAGTACATTCTTCAATGACTACTTTTTCCCCCCTTACCCGTGTTGTTCAATCACAACTTCCTCCTTCACCACCCCAATGTCCTATTCATGTACAACCACTTCATCCTCCTCCACATGCACAACCACTTCATCCTCCTCCACATGCACAACCACTTCATCATCCTCCCCATGAACCTCCAGTTTATCATCCTCCCTTTGCACCTCCACTTTATCATCCTCATTCCCACCTACATGGCTACATTCACTGTCTAGACTTCCATGAGAGAGCAAATAAACTTCTTCATTTAATTCACTTTCAAGAATAATCTCTGACTCATCATTCACATCGTGGACCACAAATAAGTCAACTACCCCAACACACTCGGCAACGCCTACCATGTTCATTGCATCTCTGTCATCATACAACCTATGCAGACAATTTTCAATGGAATAAAATAACTCGGAGACTTTAATATACCCCAACTCCTTAATGGAATCTACCACTTCGAAATAACTCCATTTGTCAGGGTCCACACTCCAATAAGCGACTTCCCCCACCAACATATTGAAAAGGTGTATCCTTAACTAGGGTCCCACCATGGTGGACCAGAACATTAAAAGTATCCTCAGACATTCCAAACGCTACCCTACAAAATGAATTTTATGGGCATGAGACCACTATGGAAATCGTTAAAGTAAGTCCTATGTAAACACTAAAAGTAAGTGGTAAATGGGAAACCATAAACAATAAAACAACAAATCAACATAAAACACTCACATTTACCATAAACAATCAGCAATCAACATAAACAATGTCCTAAATAGTTCGCACAAATTTTCAACACTCACATTTAAAACATTATCCACATAAAACATTGTTCAACAAAATCATACAGAGGAATGGCACAACACAAAGCTTAGATTACGAGAATACGAATGAATAACTCACTGCCAAGGATCAACACTTTCAATTTCAACAAGCTGTGAGTTATGTTCTTCCCAATGTTCCAGAATTCGCTACTAATTAGGGGTAAAAACTTTCATTCGAAGCACCCTTAATTTATTTTTGAAACCAAAAACCCTAATAGTATCTGCAATTTCTCTTTCAATATGATTAAATCCACCTCATTGTGACTCGAGGGAATCCATGTAGGCAGTTATATGCCAACTCGTTACTGTTTTACACACTTGGACTGTCTGTTATTGACTATTTAAACGATGTCTGCAAAAAGGATTAAATTGAACATAAAATACATTTTTTAAGACAACATTGAACACAAAAAAAAAACATAAGGACCAAATCGAACAAACCTTACGAAAATAGAGACCATCAAAAGTATTAAATCTAATAATATTAATATAAAAAGACTTAAGTACTAGTTTTCCTTATCTAAACCGTTCAAAGTCTTTATAACATCTCAATCTTATTTGTCTCTGTTAATGTATTTTAAAATTAATCGTATGAATACTAATATTGATTTAAAATTTTGAAAGAATTATACGAACTATACTTGATTATAAGATAATGTTTTTGCGAATTTGAAATCTGCTTTAAAAAGTAAATTTTAAGACAACTTTAGCTCGTTGGATAATATGAGAACAAACAAACTTTACTTGTTATAAAGATGTAAGGAAAACAATAAAAAAAAACCTTCAATCATAATGTTGATGTGAATTCATATCTTATATAAGAGTTTTTCTTTTTAAACACCATACTATTTTGTAGAGGTAATTAATTTAAGAAAGTATAATATATAAAGTATATTATAACAAGACAGTAGATAAAATTGTTAAGATAGTATATTATAACAAGGGCCTAACATGGTTTTGTTAAGATTTTTTTATAACAAGACAGTAGATAAAATTGATGCTAAATTTAAAATTAGACATTTTATGTGACCTTCGTTTTTTTAACAGTAACTTTAATTTTTTATAATACATATTACTATTATTAATAAATTAACATATAATAATAAGTTACTGAACAGTCACTTTTGTTAGGCATATGTAATTGTTTTTTTTTCTAAAATAAAATGAATAATTTTATACAATATATTTGACTGATTAAATATTATATATTTCAATAATATTTAATTTAATAAAACATTAATTAAAATAATTATCACCATATATATATATATATAAAATAAAATTAAAGTTAGGAAATTCCACTAGGTATTGAAATTAAAAAGAAAAAGAGTGGAAGAAGAGCGGGAAGGGGAAGTGGGAGCAGATGCAGAGTCTGCCTGTTAGGGTTCCTTTTTGGGAGCCTCCTCTCATACACAGAGGATATAAATAACACGATAGAAAATATGCTTCAGTCATCCCCTTTTCTGATCTAGATTCCCGTTTCAAAAAGATTTTTTTTTTTTTTTTAAAAACTCTTTAAAACGACTTCTTTTCTCGAAACCCATTTCAAAACCCTCGAGTTCCTTGAGGAACTCTTTCGCTGCGATGCGTCTCCGGTCACTGTGACCATGAGTGACGCCTACTGAGCCGTGTCTCCTCTATCACCAAGCAGATATGACGAGTAGGATTCCGCGTAAATGTTTCGATTCCAGAGTAAAGAGTCTTTTGTTCTCGGCGGAGTTGAAGCGGTGGAGAAAGGACATTAAAGCTTCACTTTTGGATTTACAAGTAAGGGAGCGATTGCCTCCATAGATATTAGAAAGGATGCCATCGTCGGACTTTTTGGGAGGAAACCTGTACCGTAATATGGATACCCAACCAAACCAAGAAGGAGGTCTGTTTTCTTAAAGTGTAATCATCCCCAAATCATTTTTATCATCTTGGATTTCATTTTTTGGTTTAATGTTTTGAGAAGGTAGTATGTGTCATGTGATGAATAAGATTGTTATGTGCGATAATTACTAACTTATTGGTCATATCTATAAATTTAAACACATACTAACTGTTATTGGATTGATTTTATGGTCCAACAGAGGTTCAGAAGTGTATCAGTGCTGCTGCTAAGAATTCTGGGGAGATGTTGGTTAAGGACTCTTTACCAGCAACTGTTGAAGTTGAAAAGGTTGAGGATTGCATTTCTGGGGAGCTGCTGGATAAGGATTCTTTACCAACTGTTGAAGTTGAAAAGGTTGGACATTGCATTTCTGAGAAGCTGTAAGCCTTGGTTAAAGATTCTTTAAGGTAATTGTGTTTTTTTCTATTATAATTTCTTATTATGATGACAGACTCCTTTTGACTCTTTAGAAAAGACTGGGATATCTTTCTACGATTGATGACTTGGGTAAAATATTCTATGGTTTATATCTTAAGGATATGCTTTTGAGTGAAAATGGGTTGTGCCGTCCTATCCAAACCTGTCTCATCTTTGTTTTTGGTTTATTTGTGAGATTGTTGCAACACATTAAGAAGCATACATAAGTTAGACACATGGACAACATAGAAATCATCTTCTAGGTTGCTCTTACAAACCGAAACCTTAAACTTCACATCCTAATCGGAGCTTATTTTGTCCTAAACCATTGATTTCATGGTGCCAATAATTCCTTGACATGTATCTGCCACTCTGCTGTGAATCTTCTCTACATTTATTACAGCGTGTTTTGGTCCTCACTGTTTGATTTTTATTCATCTCTGAGCATCCACCACATGAATAAGTTTATAAGTTTATAACAGGTTTTTCTTTTCGAATATGATTTAATAATATTACACATTTTAAAAGAAAACTATTTACTATTAAAAATTTACTTACCTCACACATTTCAAAATACAAAATAAATAATGTCTAAAAATTCTAATCCGAATCCATAATTAAAAAGAAAAACATTTAATGTTGACAATGGTTAGTAGTATATTTTTTCACTAATATCCCAACTATTTATGATACTAATACTTTTTATTTTTTATGTTGATCTTCAAAATTGACATTAAACATTTTACGATACAGGCTTCCTCCCAAAAAGTCCAGAGCTTGACGATGACATTCCTTCAAGTATCTACGGAGGCCAATATTTCCCTTACTTGTGAATCCAAAAGGAAAGTTTCAATGTTCCTTTTCCACTGCTCCAACTCCATAAGAACAAAAGCTCCTTCTCTAGATCCGGAACTATTCATATGTTGAATCTTAACTTATCATATGGTGTTTACGGCTTGGTGATAGAAGAGACTGTGATGGTAAAAATTGAGTTACATATATTTGATTGTGCATTCCACCGTCACAGCACAGTAGACGTTATTTATGGTGGCAGTGATCAAATAAACATCGCAACGAAAGAGTTTCAAGAAACTCGAAGGTTTTGAGATAAGTTTCGGTGAAGTTGATGAAATGAGAAGATGATGAAATGTGAAGAGTAATTGTTTTAAAGAGTTTTGAGAAAAAAAGTCTTCTTGAAACGGGAATCAAAATCGGAAACGGACTGACTCGGCATAGTTTTTATCATGTTAACAATGTCCTCAGTGTATAGTTTTTATCATGTTAACTATGTCCTCAGTGTACGGGAGGGGCTCAAGAAGGACAGTTATCTTTAATCTACATTTCCATCTGCTTCCACTTCCAGCTCATCTTTCACTCTTTTTGTTTTTAATTAATGTTTTATTAAATTAAATTAAATATTAATGAAATATATAATATTTAATCCGCCAAATATATTATGTATAAAATTATTCATCTTAATTTAGAAAAAAAACAATTAACGTATGCCTAACAAAAGTGACTGTTCAGTAACTTATTATTATATGTTTAATTTAGTAATATGTATTATAAAAAATTAAAGTTACTGTTAAAAAAATGAAGGTCACATAAAATGTCTAATTTTAAATTTAGCATCAATTTATCTACTGTCTTGTTATACAAAAATCTTAATAAAACCATGTTAGGCACTTGTTATAATATACTATCTTAACAATTTTATTTGTTATGATATACTTTATATATTATACTTTCTTAAATTAATTACCTCTACAAAATAGTATGGTGTTTAAAAAGAAAAACTCTTATATAGGATATGAATTCACATCAACATTATGACTGAAGGTTTCTTTTTTATTGTTTTCCTTACATCTTTATTTCCTATATTTAATCTAATTATATAATCTATTCTAACTCCGAACTCCCTTCTTCCTTTTTCTCATATCTTTTTCCTCACAGTATATTATTACAAAATTTAACGTAACCAGCTAAAGTTTGTTCTCACATTATCCAACTAGCTAAAGTTTGTTTGTGTTAAAATTTACTTTTGAAAACATATTCCAAATTCGAAAAAACATTCTTTAATAATCAAGTATAGTTCGTATCTTAATTCTTTCAAAATTTTAAATCAATATTTGTATTCATACAATTAGTTTTAAAATACATTAATAGAGACAAATAAGATTTTTGTGTGTGTTTGAGGATGTTATAACGATTTTGAACAGTTTAGATAAGAGAAACTAGTACTTAAGTCTTTTATACTAATATTATTAAGTTTATGAGTGCATGTCATTGATTGATTTCTAATGATTTGGTTTTGTGATAAATATGATTGATTGTGAATTATGTGTCGTGACTTGTTTGAATTATGATTTGTTAATTTGGATCATATTGCGTGTTTAAGAAAGTTATAATATGAGTAATTAGTTGAGTGGTACAAGTTTTCATTCGAGTGGTACAAGTTTTCATGCTTAAAACTGTTTTGAGAATATTTGGTACAATTGGTTGAGTGCTTAGTTTTATGAATGCTTTGGCGTTGAACAGTGGTGGGACACCGTTGAGTTCCAACTTTCATTGCAAGTTAGGAGCATGATGCTTGGCTTAGTGAGAAACTTCTGACAACACTCTAATGATGTATTAATTTCCTTTACAAAGAACTACACAACTTTCCTACTAAATATTAATTTTTTTTCTGAGGAAAACACATATTTCATGAATAATCACAACTTTGAGGTAATAAATAAGTGTGAAAACAAGTATTTTTCACACTTATCAACTTTCCCAAACTTCAATTATTTCATGTCCTCATGAAAACACAACCCAACACAATTGACAACTGAAAATTTTAAACAATAACTTTGCACACCAGAAAAAGTTACATAATGATAATACCCAAGATTTGCACATTTTTCTGTTAAAAGTCATTTTTGAGATTTCTATAGCTTTTAATTTGTTAGAAATAGAATAGTTTGGTGTACAAAAGATAAAAATAGGATTTTAATAACAACTTGGTTAATTTGCACTTTTTAGTTAAATAAAATTAGTTTTTAGAGAATTAGATTCTTTTTCTTCTTAAAAAAATATTTTAGAAAATAAAATAAAAATATTTCTTAAAATAGTTTTTTAATACATTTTTTTCCTTCAAATTTATTGGTCCTTGGATAACTATGCTTGACTGTTCTGAGCAGAAGCCTTGGACTGTTTTGAGTAGAAGTAGAACTGGGCTGGTGTGGTTTGGGCTCCAATTAATAAAGTTGTGCGATCGAGAATGTCGCTGGTCTGAACTGGCTGCCACATTTGGAATTAGGCTAAAAGTGCAATGGTTGATTGATTTAAAATTGAAGATTGGACTGTTGCTGGCTTATTTGGGCCGACACGCTGCTACTACGCTTGGAGTTGGTACTGATGCCGTTGGATAGGGCCTGCGTTTTACTACAATGTTGGCATTTGGAAGCCCTTTAGAAAGATAAATGAAACACAAAGTTTTGGCAGTTGGGGGTTGATTGCATTGCATATGTTGGGTCGCACTGGTTTGGGCCTGAACCTGGAAAAAAGGGGCTGATATGTTGCTGCCACACTTGGGATATGCCATTGATTGGGCCACTGAAATAGCAATGGGCCACTTGTGAAACGTTGATGTTGTGCGTTTTGAAAAGCAATTGGGCTATTGAATTTGGGTTTGCGTCTATTTTGGACGACATCGTTTTGAAGCTGCTCAGCCTTGAACAAATTGCATTAATGCTGAAACAATAATGTTGGGTCGCTGGGCTTGTTCCTTAAGTGAAACTGTGTGTTTTGCTACTGCTATGCTGGAAGCTTGGTCTACTGGAATGTAGTAATACATTGGACCAATGGGCTGTTTGGATCAGAAAGGGATTGCGCTCCTGCATATGACCGTTGAACGTTGATGTTGCACATAAGCATTGGGTTTCTACTCGACTATTGCTGCTGTAGATGTGAAAAAGGGCTAAACTTTAGTACAACGACGACATTTTGAATCTGCTGCCTTTGAAGGGGTCCGAAATTTGTGCTTGATTTGAAGAAAAACAATCATTCATGTTAGGTTCGAGCTATAGAGAAAAAAGAAAGGAAACCCAAGAAACTAGGGCTCCTGTGCGAGAAGGGAAGAGAGCTTTAGGGCTCTCGCCACTTACCCACTGGTGCGGTCTTGGCCAAAGATGGAAGAGGCGGACTAGTCCTGACTGGAGCTGACCAAAGAGAATGTGATAAGAGGGCTATGGAGCACGACAAAAGAAGAGGGTCGTTTGATTATCGAAGCTTCTCGAGCAAGTTTCTTTCTCCCTTTTTCATCTTTCATTTTTCTTTTCAGACCCTATATAAAGGGGTTTCTGCAATGTATATATTTTCTCGGACACACACTGTTTGTGCTTTGCAGTTTTCCATTTAGTTTTCAAGTGTAAATTTGTTACTAATGTAACCAATTACACTATTATAGTAATCGATTAAATTGCGTTTGTTATGAGAAAACTATAAATTAACGCATTGCACAATGCACACTTTTAATCATTCTAAACTTTCATATGTGATATTTTTGAATTGAGAAAAAAAAGTTACAAGTGTGCTGAGACACTCCAAGAAACAGGATATACAAAAGTTGATAATCTTGAAGGTTTCTTGAAGAACAAATTTAGGTTTTCACTGTTGATCAATTACTGCACTACTGAGGTGTACTCTTGACTGATCAGATTTTGTTTTTAGCAATCTCGGATTGTGGTGGTCTGTGTGCGTACGGCCAGGAAGAAGAGTGTGGAGTTCTTTGTAGTTTGAGGGTTGTCTCAAAGGGTGATTGTAGGAGAGGATTATTCTTGCTGCAAGGTTTTGTTGTTGACTATATTTGATTAGTGAGTTAGAGAGGTGGTTACACTTGAGAGCTGGTCTCTATAAAGCGTTGTTGTAAAAACTCATATCTTTATAGTGCAATTTGCTTTCAATCTCAGGTTGATTGAAAAGACACTGGAAGTAGGCATTGAGGCCAAACCAATATAAACCCTGTGTTTGTATTTCTTTCCTTATCTCTTTTACTTTCATTGCATGTGTTTTATTTCTCGGATTTCAAGAAAGATTAAAGATCATTTTAAGTTTTTTAAAGGATTGAAAAAGTAATTGTAGAGCTGTCAAAACGGGTAACCCGACCCGGCCCACCACGGGTTGGTCACTTAGTGAGCCAACCCAACCCGACTCATTTATTAGCAAGCCAGAAAAACTTGAACCTGGCCCGACCCACCACGGGTTGGTGGGTAAACGGGTTGGCTCACTAGCTCATTTAATTACATTTTTTTAAAATAAAAAAAATACAAACTTTCTGTAATTTAAAGTTAAACAAATTTCACTCCCAAAAAATTATGTTAAAGACAATTCAAAATAATAATAAAAAGTACAATATAATCCAAATTCAAAGATATAAAAAAAGAAACAGTACTCAACATCAACAAAAAATTAATAGTTTAATTTGTAACATAATTTCCGAAATTCAAAGATATCAAAAGCAGCTTGTTCAAATAATGTATACTCAAATTGTTTAAATAAAATGAACAAACTCTGATACAAGCATGTCAGAACAGGAAAAAAAATCATTCTGTGTCTTCAATTCTCCCACAACAAAAAAAAATTCGCAAACCCCTATTTTTGTCATTATAGGGTTTTTGAAAAAAAAAAAGAAAGAGAAGTGAGAAAACAAAAATGTGGAGAAAAGAGAAGAAAAAAAGGAAGGGTGTTTTACCTACTCCTTGAATAATTTTAGTGAGAGCACCGTCAAATGAGGGCAAGTACCGTGAGAGTGATTTGTGAGAGCAAATGTTACTTTTTTGGTATACAGAGTGAGTGAAGAGAGTGATTTGTGAGTACTGCATGAGCCGGGTCTAAATGAGCCAAGTTGAAATCTGACCCGCATATAGGTGGGTTGTATTTTTCAAACCCAACCCAGCCCGAACCTATGACGGGCCAGGTTGGCCCGCGGGTTGTGACCCATTTTGACGGCTCTAAGTAATTATTTTTATTGATCACCAATTCACCCCCCCCCCCCCTCCTCTATTGGTAAGGGAAGCAAGGCACTTCTTTTCTTACAAGTAGGTTTGTAGTATCCTAGAGGTGCAAATATATCTCTAGAGGGATACAGTGATTCTAATTTTGTTGGTTGCAAGCTTGACATAAAAAGTACTAGTGGTATTTGTCATTTACTCGGATGCCCATTAATTTCATGGCATTCGAAGAAACAAGCTTGTGTGGTTGTAGTTACCACACAAGTTGAGTATATTGTAGCTGGAAGCTGCTATGCTCAATCATTATGGATTAAGAGTCAAATGGAGGATTGTGGCATTTATTTAGAAAACATACCCTTAAAATGTGATAATACAAGTGCAATTAACTTAACGAAGAATCCTATACTGCATTCTAAAACAAAGCATATAGAAATAAGACATCATTTTATTAGAGATAATGTCTCAAAGTGTGAATGCAAAATTGAATTTATAGATATATTACACCAATGGGTTGACATATTTACAAAACCATTGCCAAAGGAAAGATTTAAAATATAATAAAATATGAACTAGGTATTCTAGATAAAAGTTATGCACTATGAGTTTGAAAAGCATTACGAAATTCCACATTGTTACATTTACATTATTGTGAATACTGTTAACATAAAACTGTTGTATATATCATAATCTTGAAATACTAACATAGTGCAATGTTGAGAAAGATACTTTTATAGGTTCCAATGTGAGCAAAACAAGTCTTATATTCATATACTCCGTTTTTTTACCATTTCTGCATATTTTAACAAATAAAATAGATTATATAATCTGTTAAATGACCATGACCATTAATGCAGTTTTTAATCTATTACACTGATAATACAATCAATTAAGTGTCTAAATCTAGTTTTCTAAGCATATAACTGCATTTTTGAGTTGTTGAACAAGTTTAAAATACCATTAAATATATGTTTAGAGTTAAAATCATGTTATATATCGCATACTACATAAATTCACTTTGAATCATTATACATAGTGCAACATGCATCATTTTTACTCCATTTACACACATATATCTCTGTTGTAGCTTTGCTAATTCATCTATTATACTTTTTGTTGCAAAATAGATGTCATTTATACAAAAATACTCAGTGCTTCATCTACATTTTGTACCTTATATGAGTTTTGAAAAATGACCTTGATATCAATTGCTATTTCATGTGAAATCAATATACTTGTTCTAATACATGTCAAAATTACTTTGATATACTACACTAAAATTATTACCTTGAGCTGATCTTTATTTTGATATTATTCATATATCACTCACACACTTTCATAATGCTTTAACTCTGTTTTATAGGCCATGAGAGGACAAAAAGTCTCCATTTATTATTTCTATTTGTATATTGAACTCTTTTGAGATCTGGTTTCTAAAAACTATACAATCTATTTACATATTTTTATGTATTTTAAATGTAATTTATTTTAATATTTCTTGTTTAATCAAATTTTATTCTTTTTAAATTTAAATTGATAATTATGTAAAATTTACTTCGTTGAAAAAAAATAAGTAGCAATTACCAGTGGCTAGGCACTAAATAATAATCATAAAAAATCGTATCAGGGCCTTTATATTATTTGATGCCAAGGTATTTAAGTGTTAATAAGATGTATTCAACTAGGATAATAATAAGTTTTTTTTTTCAGACGAAATTAAATAATGCAGCCTTCAAATAAGATTCTTTAAAACTTAAAAAAAAAATCCACATTAGTCTTCAAAAAATGTATAGATTTCGACATATTATTTTTAAGAAGAATTTGGGTAAAATTCATCTGAAATTTTAGTATGGTGTACAAATATCACATATGAACATTGCTACGTAAACTTTGATATTTGTACCACTTTCATTTTCATTTTTAGTATTAAGATCAAATTTCTTTTAATTTATTGTTCAAACCCAACAAAAAAAACGTGTGGAGGGATATATAGCACAGGAAGATGTAAGAATAAGAAACAAATAGCTATTAAAAGAGAGAAAAATAGAATTAGTTTTAGTTAATTTATTCAAATCCTATTAATTTTTTCATCAAGTAATTTTAAATGTTTTAAAATACGCGTGTAGCTTTTTCAAACCCCATAAATGAAAAACAAAATATTTTAAACTCTTATAATATAAAATCATCAAAAATTAATCTATTTAGGCGTGTTTAAATTATTTGAAAGTTGTTTTAACTTAACTAGCATTCTCATATTTCCATGCATGAAATGGAGAAGTAATAACTCTTTTTGTCAATATTTTACTTACACTAATACTCATACTATTACTTGGAAGTGGCATTTTATCATATTTTTATATCTTTATGGTCTAGTCTTCCCTTTTAAAAATATACCGTGATCGGGACTAGTAGTAAATTATCTTCATATTATAAGGAATAAAATGAAAAAAGAAAGACTAAAAAAATAGCAATAAAAATATATTTGAGCTGAAAACATAAGATATTGTTACTATTTACAGGACAAAAAACAGCACAAGGGGTCCTATGATGATTTGAATACGGGCTAGCAACCTGACGGAGGCCTGGCCCACACATTGAACGTCTTGTCTGGGAGGCCCGTGATATTTCGAAAGAAAGCCCAAGTGGCCCACCAAGCTTATATAAGAAAAAGACAGAAAGCCGCGTTTGGTAGCTTGGGTTCCATTTAAAGAAATTCATGTAAGAAGAGGGGTGAATACATATTTTTAATTTAATAACTTTTCGATTAGTAGGATAAATTTAGAGTTTTTTTATATTATTTAATATGTTTCGGTTCAAATTTTAATTTAAAATATAATTTAATATATAAAAAAATGAATGTAATTAAATTAAAAAGATTATATTTATTGATTTTTAAAATTAGAAATAAAAATAAATTTGAATTAATTGTTTGGGAAGCAGAAAATGGAAGTATTGTTGTTAGTTGCGATAAATAGAAAGTGTTGAATTAAGAAGGTTTGGAATGAAAAACTGGAATGTGGGGGCATAAAGATTGGTGTTGGAATGATTGTGAAAGGAAAATGTGATTGTTTGGATATGGGGAAGCAGTAGGGACGGGAAGGTTTGAAGGTAAGGGCTAAGCTCATTAACACAACTTCCTTCCAAACTTTCTCCTTTTTTCCTTTGCCTAAACTTTCTAATCCAAACCAATCTATGTCCGGTCCCTCATCTCACCATCTTTCACTTCACTTTTCTTCACCATATAGATGATAATAATAATGTTATCTATATACCTATTTTCATATGATATTAATAATATTGGTTGCAGCGGTTGAAGGAGGATAGAAATATAAGATTTGATGGAAGGAAGCATATATAGAGACAGTATCCGTTAAGTGATGGAGATGTTGGTAGGAGAGATACAGATACGGGTATGTAGGGCTTTGTATATTGTGTATCTCACTCATGCAATAACCAAAAACTTGTGTGGACCACAGTTGAAGCACGCAGCTTTAACTGATGCTAAAGACCCCCCAAAACAAGCAAAGCATCTCAAACGTGTAATTGGTAATGCCCAGACTTTCCACTACTTAAGAAGCAAGCTGTCCATAAAACCATCAAATCCTGCTACTATAATTCAAACACTTTCAATTACCATATTCTTACATAATCATCCCCTTTTCCCATGCACATTAAACCTTCTTAAATAAATGCAACACCTTCAACACTCGTCACTCATTCATCTTTTACTACTACAACTTACATGCCTGCTATCTCCACCAAAATATTATTTTTTAACTCAAAAACACTTATACATTTATGATTTTACATTTACCCCTCTCCCACCGTCAAGATTTAGTCTTCGCAAACACAAAAGAGGACATAACAAAATAATGCCTCTCAAACTTCACATAACTCACATGCAATAAAACAAAACATTAATTACAACAGTCCCTTTCCACGCTCAGACCCAGGTCATCATGAAGAAAGACCCAGCCACTAATAGAAACAAAACTGCTTCCGACTCAACCTCTTCCCCCTCCACAACTTAAGAAACTGTTACTCATTTCTAGCTCCATTGAGAAGACAACGTCAAACAAACTCAACACATATTCTACAGTCCAAGGTTACAAACTCCTGACAACTAAATCATTATCTAAAGTAATGTATATTAACCTTGCAAAGGTTAAACTAGTCCAATACTGTCACAGAAAGTCAAGAAATTAAGCTTAAAAAATTTGAAAATGCATGAGGGGAATGTTGAAATGAGGCACAGACTGGGACGAAGATTTTTTTTCACTTTTTTCAGTGCGCGGTGTTAGCGAAAGACATGAAAAACGGAAAATGCAGGTGAGTGAGAACGCGTACATTGATGCTACCGAGGAAGTTCCTGCTTCCTAGTTCCAATAACTGTCTTAGGATAGAGTTATCATATCATTATAGACAAACAAAATAGATGTCATATTAATCAATTAACCCTTCTCGTCACCTATATATATCTGATATCATCGTCATCATCATCATCCACCAGAAAAAAGAAAAAAGGTTCCAAAGGCGTCACCACCACCACCATTGTAACAAACTGCAAAAGAATTTTAAGACTAGAACGACATCATAAAAAAGACTGATTTTTTGAACTAAACAGAAAATTAAATTACCCAGCAGCAATAATAGCTTCATCTAATTAACCTTACCTACATCCTCAAACGCTAACACAATAAGAAGAGAAAGAAACCCTAACAATTTGGGTGGGTGGGCGAGCTAGAGAGTTGAACAAGTTTGAGCATCGGAATTTGCGCACTTTACTAGGGCTTCTTACCGAGAGTGTGCTTGTTGTTATGCATCCAAACCTTGAGAACGTGACGCTTCACCCCAGTTTCGTTGCAGAAGGCTTGGACCACACCCTCGTCGTGTTTCTGAATCCTCCACCCTAGTTTTTCAGCAAGTTCAAGCATTTTGTCCTTTTGCTCCTGCGTGAACTTTGTTCTGAACCGTTTCTTGGACCCCGTTCCTCCTGCACTCGGGTTCGAAATGTCCTCCTGGTCCTCCCGAGTGCTCTGCGTCCCACCGCCGCCTGATGTCGACGGCAGCGCCAGCGTCCCAGCCACGCGCGCCTGCCCCCCCACCTGAAGGTATCCAGTTGGGGTCCGGTAGTATGCCGCGAACTGAGGCGGCGGACCGTGGTGCAAGGGGTGGTGCGAAACCAAGTACGGGTCCCCAACGCCGACGGAGGCGCCGGCCCCATCGCTCTCCTTGCGGTGAAAGTTACGGTGGCAGCTGCAGGCTGCACACTTAAGCGCGTCGAGAGAACCCTCCGTCCCCGCTGCCATGAACTCGCCGCAGCCGTCGAGCGCGTGGCCGCCGATGCCTACAGCGTGATTCTTCAGACACTCTCTGTAGCGTGCCCTCCCAGCGCCGCCGTTGGTGGTGCTTCTGACCGGCTGAGCCGCCATAACTGCCTCCGGACCGAGCGGAAGCTTGACCCGGGTGGGGTCGTAAGCTGCGGCACCCATACACTGCTCCTCCTCTTGGTCCTCCTGATCCTCAAATTCCATTTGGAAAAATTGGCGAAAATCTTAAACTTGTGAGTACTATTAATGACAAGTGATGGGAAAATTTAAAAGGGGGTCTCAGTACTCTTCTCGCAGTGTTTCTCTCTCTTTGTTCTCTGCTCTCTCGTCGTGCTTTCTTTGTCCAAAGGTGTATTCCTTCATATACTTTTGCGGTTCTCTGTTTTCGGAGGACACGACAATTACAGCATAATATACAAAATTCTCTCTCTCTATTTGTCTCAAGATCTTCACCTTCCACCGGCTGTTCCGGTCACTCCGTAATTTGTTTTTCACCGCGAAAAGTTTTAACTTGGGGTGACAGTACTACTCTCTCTACTCCTGAGCACCATGAGCCCAGGACAAATGACAAAACGGATAAATTTTACTTCCACAATATATCTCTTTTTAATGCAAATCTTTACTATACATCTGAACTTGGTATTCGACTTTTCTTTTCTTTTTCTATCCACTCTACCTATATTTTTTCTTTCCTTTTCCTAATATGGATAACAACGTCCTCGTAAACCAGATATATAAAAGGTATACATTCAATTTTTCCAGATTCAAATCTTAGTTTAAGTAATTAATGAAAAACATCATTCTTTACCCTCCGCCTTTTAAATACATGATATTTTGACAACATTTTTTGACAACTTTTTTTTTCAATAGGACACGTGTCATCATTTTATTGGTCTGTTTAAAAAATATTTAAAACGGAACAATTACAAACTGCCACATATGAATTGTCCAAAAATTGTTAAAAAAGTATTGTTAAAAGAAGTTTTTCCTTTAAATACTCCTTATTAACATATTCTGTTTCAAAAATGTTGTTTTTGAATAAGTAAAAATTAAATAATCTTGTTTCAATTTAAAAGAAATATTGAAATTAATAGCAATGATAAACCTTACCAAATGTAGCATACCAAGTGCTGAATGTGTCTTAATCTTTTTAGATCGAACCAGTTCATACCATGATAAATACACTTTATATGTCAATTCATTAAACTATTTTTTATATAATAATAAATTGGTTCTAAGATAGTCGGTTTACCTACCAAATGCCGCGTAAACTTCAATAATATTACTATCACTTTTACATTTATTTGATATAGAACATAAGAATAAAATGGTGATAAAAGTGTAAGAGTAATAATATCATGACACACTTTTACATTTATTTGACACAGAATATAAGGATAAAATGGTCCAAAAAGTATAAAATTTTGTAATTTTTCAAGAAAGAAGAGAGTAAAATGCAAGTAAGAGTAGTGTCAAATGAACCTAAAATATTTAGGTGTGTCAAAAAATCATTCTCAAAGTGTAAATGTTTGTAGTTTTTCAAAACAAAATAAAAAGTAAGAATAGTGTCAAATGAATGTAAAAGATTTAGGTCTGTCAAAGAATCATTTTTCAAACAAGATTAATTCGATATTCAATTAAAAAATATTATTTGACATACCTAAATTTTTTTTACATTAATTTGATATTATGTTTTTCTACTTTTTATTATTTTATTTCTTAAAAAAAATACAAAAGTTTACACTTTTATAATTATTTTACCCTTATACTTTGTATCAAATGAATGTAAAAGTATCTGATGGTATCATTATTCTATTCAATTACATAAAATCCACTATTTTTTATATCTTTCTTCTTTTTCTTCATTGGTACTAAATGACATTCAGCTTCAGTCTTTTCACATTTTCATTTCCTCTTTTCGTTTATTCACCATAAAAAGTGGAAGACAACAAATCTCAAAGAGTGTGTGTATTATGTTACAAGGTTAATCATTAAAACATTTCTACATATTCGTTTACATATTACAGTGAAAATTCAACTATGCGGGCTCCACTATTTTTTTTTTATATCTTTTTTTTTTTTGTATCACTCACTACTATTCAACAACATAGGCTTCAATAACTTTTCCATCTCTTTTTTTCACAATTTTTCTCTCTTTTTGCCATAAGAAGAGTAAGACAATATCAAACTTGTTTCTTTAACATCCATCATATTTATTTATTTGCTATTAAACAACATAACTGACTCTCTCTCTCTCTTTTTTTTTTTTTTTATGTCTATCTTCACTTGGTTTTTTCACTATGAAAGGATAATGATAGTGACAAAATTAAGAATCATGTTCGTTTTGGTAGAAGGTCAATAATTTTAAACCTTTTTATGTTTTTATTTCTCATGAGAGTGAAAAATCAATAGGGTGGGATCCAATCTTTTTCTATAACTTTTCTCTCTAATTCCTTGTTTCTAAACAACACAAGCATGGTCGCTTTTTCACATATCCATCTTTTTTTTTTCTCATTTCCTTTTCATGAGTTGAGGATGATACTAAAAAGTTGGTATATGGTGAACAAATTAATACATTAATATTATGTTTTTCTTCACTTTGCATAAGATAGTGTGAATTGAATGCCACGTGATCCACAATTTTGTTATTATATCTTTCGTTTGTTTCATAGTTAGTAAACCAACATAAGTTTTGTCACTTTTTCACATTTCATTTCCTTCTTTTTCTTTTTACATCATGAGAATAGGAAGATAACAATACATATCAAGTACCAAACTAAACATTAATCGGTATCCAATACATAACTTTACCAATTTAATGATTTTACTTTAAATATAACCAAATCTGACAAAATCAATTCGTCAAAAGTGAAATTTAAAGTCACTTATATTAACTAGGAATGAAAAAGTATTTATACCCAAAATTTGTGATGGATAATTTACATTTTACAAGTATTTATTATTTATGGATAACAGATTATAAATATTTTAATATTCATAAATATGTTAAATAGATCGAGTGAAGGTATCTATTATCAACAAAAGTTTAAAATAAAAGTTTAATTTATATTTTATTAAATTAAATTTACTTAAAAGTAAAATTAATTTATATTTTATCTGATTAAAATTATTTTTTTTAATTTATATTATTTTTTATAATTTTATTTAGATTTGATTTTAAAATGTTATAGAATATATAATTTTTTAAATATCTGTAAGTATCCAATGGTATTTATGGGTATCCATGAATTTTTAAATATCAGTGTATTTTTTAAATTGGTATTTGATAAGTAGCAAAACATATAACAAATGATTTTTTTTTTTTGTGAATCGAATAACGAATCAACATTATCTTTATCTGACTCGACTTGTTGTGATTTTTATTATCAACTTATTTTATTTCTACTCGATAAGAAATCAATAATTTCTGATTAATAAATGACATTTTAATTATTTCTCATAAAAAGAGAAAGACAATACAAAATGGTTATTTTGATACAAAGAAAGTATAAACACATTTTTTTGGATGAGTTATGAGTTATTTTGGATATTAAAGTGTAATGGTAGCTCATTCATACAAAAACTTATGATTTATTTTGGATATGTATCCTGTATAACTGTAATATGATAAATTGACTAAGGCTTCTTAAAAATAATTATGATTAAAATGCCAAAATAAAACAATAATAAGACAAAAACAAAAGTGTATAATAACTAATTTAGTGAAGAAAAAAAAAGAACACACCTAAAATGTAATCGAAATAACAAAGTGGGAGACAGACAAAAATTAAGCGACGCGCTTAGCAAATGGCAAGACAAGAACTGAAACTGAGTACACGCATTGAGGTGGGTAGGAGGTGGCGCGTGGGTGGCGCGTGTAGGTAGCGGAGCTAAAGAAGATTGGTTTTTTGGTTCCCACATAGGAGGGATAAGTTGGGGCGGGCCCCCCGGCGGAGTGGAGTGGGTGTTGTTTATGAATGTTGTGAGTGTAGTGTATAGGGTTGTAGGTAAGAGGAACAACCATTGTACCTTTGCACACATTTAGATTGGATAATATTTTATCTTTTACTTTTATTTTTTCTTCTACTTTTTCATATCCCTACCTTTCTTTATTTCTTAGACTTTAAATTAAACTACACATCTATCATTTTTCCAAAGAACAAACAGAATTTGAGTGATAGCTACTAGGGTGGTAGTGCTAGAATGAATTATCAACATTACTATTATAATTCATTATTATTATTATTATTATTATTATTATTACACAACAAATAAAAATATGAAAAAAAATTATTTAACAAAATTTTTTTGACAAACTTAACAGTTTATGATTGATCTATTTTAAATATTTTTAAAATAAATTTAAAATTATTAAAAATAATTGTTAAAATATCACTGTCATATGTTGTCAGCATCAGAGGCAGCTGTTGCTACGTGCGGTCTTCTCCGACATGGGTCACGAGCTTTTGGCGGCATCATGCACTTTCTTTGCTAAACTAATTCAAAACAACAACTTAAGAGTTAAAACCTTAAAATAACCTCCTTATATGCATGGATTTAAGTTAATACATGTAACAGTTTGTAGATACTCATTTTTCTATTTTAAAGATTTTGCTACCGTTAATTTATTTTTCTTTTTTCACTATATTTAAAAATAAAACAAAACGTATCGCTACAAGTAAAAATAGATATAACTTTTTTAATCTTATGATATTAATTTTTTGTAAGTGTTAAATGGTGTTTAGTTTCAGTTTAAATGTTAACTTGAGACACCGTTTAACATTAAAAATAAGTTGATTTTATTGAATTAAAAGAATTATATTAATTTATTTTTATAGTTTAGAAATCAAAATAAATCATAATTTAACAAATTTTAATTTCACTTAGAAGTGAATTTTAGGCCTAACTCCTGTATATACGAATGTTAAAAATAGGTTTTAGGCTTAATTCAATCTCACAAAACTAACCTGTAAGGTAAAGTCTGCACCTCACTTATATATTATATATTATAAATTGGTCTTATCTCTAGTCGATGTGAGACTTCTAACAGTAAATTTAGGAAAAAAACATTATTAACCCTAAAAATGAAATAGTTTTAGTATAAATAAAAAGTTCAACAATTTAATAAAATAAAACTCAAACATAATTCAATTTTATAAATTATTTTATTTGATCAAGTGAATATGGATTAATTAAACTATAAAACGAATATTCAGAATCAAAATCCTTAATTTACCCGAGTATATGGTTTTGAGCTGGGGTTGGTACCGAAACTATCATGCTTGCAGCTGCTGCTGCTGCTTATGCTTCGATATATGAATCTTTTTTCAATTTAATTACAGTTAATATTATAAAGTTGATATAAATCTGTCTTACAAAAAAAAAAATTGATAATAAGATAGGAAAATAAAAGAAGAGAAGATAGGGAGAATTATTGTGTGTACTCTAGACAGATCTGTGATTTGTCTATTATGGTTTGAAATTTATTATAGTGATTTGTAATTTTGTTGAGAAGAAAAGCAGAGTGTTTGGAAAATGGGAAGTGTGGTGTGGGCAGTCTAATCACATAAAAATCTGGGAAGGAACCCCAATAATTGGATGAAATAGCATGCCCATAACTTTAATTTTTCATTTTATTCTTCTCCCAACTCACGCTAACTGCATCTCTTGTCGTTTCGTATAATCGCAAACTGGTTAAAATAGTGAAGCATTTGAACTTTCAACTCATTCACTCAGACACACTTTAGCCAAAATTAGATAAAGGAATAAAAACCTACTTTCTTCTAATCCTTTTACTACACCCTAATAACTCACCCATTACAAAACCAACTTCCTTTCCGCCATTTCCTTATCAAGAAAAACCCATCCTTAATAAGAAATTCTCTTTATAAACCTCTAAATTAACATCATAATACAACAAAGGAAAAACAAAAACCTTTTTTTTTTAGAGTCATTGGTGAAGTGGTAGATGGACTTCATCATGTGATGCTCCAAAAACAGCCAAAACGGACGGATAGACGTCTGATGGGACCTTCTGACACACGCACACAGAGAGTACTCAATCTCTTTGTCGTGTCGTGTATGGGTGTTTCACATTTTTTTTTTCTTATTTAATTAAATATGTTAATTATTACTTAACATATTCATAATGATAAATACTTAATACATATATGCTGCAGATTTGCGCTTTTGTTTTTCAAAGGAATCATCATTGCATGATAATAACCAATGGAATATTGTATATATAGCTTAAACATAGTTTATTTGTTAACTAAAAATGATGGTTTGATTGCTGTGCTCAGCGTTGGTGTTGTTTTGTGATATATATTTTGTTGTGTCAGCTGGCGGGAAACCGCAGATAGAACAAGACAGAATGAGAAACAATAAACTTTTTATGTGTACTGTGTCTGTGTCACCAACCACATCCATGAATCGAATCAAACCAAACCAAACCCTTTCTTCTCTTTCTTCTCTTTCTTCTCTTCCTTGCAGGCCAAAACACCGTTGGGTGACGCCACGAAAGCCCTTTCTCTCCGTTGAGGGAGAGTGAAAACGAAGAATAGGAAGAATGAAGAATGAAGAAGAAATGAAGTAGGGAACGGGAAAGTTGTGTCCGTTGAGGTAGGTTCACAGAGAGAGTGAAAGAGAGAGAAAAAGAGAGAATTGCGGGGAAAAGGGAAGTGGATAGTGACAAGACAAGAAAAAGAATGGGACGACCGTGATTTGCATTTCTATATTCTCTTGCAGCTTTTTTTTTTTCTCTCTCTCTCTCTCAGACTGCTTCCTCTATGTACGTACTAATAACACAAACACACACACTCTCACAGACATTCATACACATACATACGTATACACTGAAAACTGTGGCCCCCATGCCACAACAGAACCCCCAGCTTGCTTGTCGCACCACCATCACCTCCATCCATTCATTCACCAACAGTTCACTTTTTTCTTCACTTTTTCTCTGCAGTTTCTACTGTTTCTTTCTAACACACCATATCAAATATAATCATCTTCCATTTTTTAATTCGTATAATATATATACATAAATATGAATGAATGTTTGAAAGTCAGATACATGATTCTTCTTCTAGTGAGCTTGGCTTGCTACGCAAACACACAGTCCTGGGCACACATGTTATTTCCTTTTCCCCTCTGCATCTTTTTCACCAATTTGGGTTTTCTATCCTATACATATGTCCGCAAGCAAACCAGAAAAAACACTCATCACAAGTTAAGAATCATCATGCTCATCACTCCCATCTCCTCTCAGTTCGTCATCACACAGCCATGATTAGGACCACTTTTTTATTTAATTTTTTTATTTTATTTTATGTGCCTATAGATATATAATACACAGAAGTAAAGTGAGTAATCATCTTAACGTTTTGCTTTTACCCATTAATCCCAACAAAGGTTAAAGACTAACATTGATTTCAAAAACACTTTTGTTACTTCTTTAAGTCATGAAATATGTTTTATCCCTCGTAAATAATCACTAAAACACTATTTTTTTAGTGAAAAATAGTTATATAAACAATTTAATTATAGTATATATAATCAATTTAATTTAAAATGTTATGATAATTTTGTAAATATAGAAAAATATTTTAAATCGGTTATAATATGAATAGATAAGTTATAGAAACGATTGATCTAATACATATACTATATCAGTTAAATAAATAATCAATTTAATATGTTTTTTTCGTTATAAAACATGAAAACTTTTTTTTTTTTTTTTGAATTTCGTCTCTTCTCACGTTTTCATGATTTCTTATGAGAAAAATAACGAAATTCTCAGTTTTTCTCTCTACAACAGTCAACTTTCATGACCTCAGTCTCGATTCAATAGTTTTTACGAAGGTAGGATTTCGTTTCTCATTTTTTTTTTTGAGCGTGATCGATCTCATGCATGTTTTCTTTTTCACTTCAATCATTTCTTATTTTTTTAATTAGGCTTTTTGTTCGATTAGAATGTTTGGGTTTTCCCATGCATATATATTTTGTTGAATGGAGGCCGTAATACTATTAAAAGAAGCACTAAATTCGAAAACTTTGTTCGTCTAAACTTTTTTCAGTAAGAAGAGTTGCTTCCATTAACTATTCTCTCCAAAGTTCAAATTCTAATTTAAGTTATTTATTGTTTTTTTTATAATTCATTACATAATTCGGATTTACCATACACGCTTCTTTTTTCAGAATTAATAAAAATGTGTCCATTGATAAATTAATAAAACTTTAAAAAGTCTTAAAAAATAATAAAATTATCCATTTTTTTTTGACAAATATTAGTTGCTAGAATTTTGATAGAGAGTTGAACTCATCACTTTACTACTACACCACTTTATAATTTAAATATATATATATATATATATATATATATATATATATATATATATAGTAAATCAGTTGGTGAATGAATTGATATAGTATCTACATATTACATCAATTCTATCTTATAATTACTATAGCTTTATTATTACGCTTTTACAGTGTTTGAAATTTGAGAATGTGACATTGAGGTGATAAGTGTAGAACATAAATTATGTTAGGTGGAATAATGAGTGTGAAAATTTGGCAAGATTATGGATTGAGATAGACATGTTTGATGATGAAATGTATATGTGAACATCGCGTGGTTGAATGTTGGCTTTGATTTCATTTTATATGTTGTTGTAACTCCTTGGTGTTGATTTGTAGTTGCAATTATCTAATGTTGGGTCTAAGTACATAGAAAATATATCGAAAAATACATTGTAGAAATATGTACTGAAAACTACATTGTAGAAATATCTATTGGAGACAAATATATATTTATTTGTTGCCTCCTGAATACGGCCAGTGAGCTGTTTTGAAGTGGTCCAAAATTTGAGTAAAGTCTGAAATTATTTTGAATGGTTTGAATCCCGATAAAATAATACTTTGAAACAAAAGTGGGAAAAAATGAATTATACAAGAACAAATTTCTTTAAGTCTCACTAGAGTAAATTGCTCAAGATTTTCTAAAAGAAATTCACAATAATTAACGCACGAATGATGACAATATTCTAGCTATATATATAAAAGATTTATTTGTATCTTAAGAAACTAATGTTTAGAAGTGGAGTTTAACTAATATTAGAAGTGCACGCACTTGTATACACTTAAATGGCTTTATCTCTAGTCAATGTGAGACTAGACTTTTTAATGGGTGGCCCGATAGCGGGTGGAACAACATCAATCATGGCTCTAATACCATGTTAGAAGTGAAGTTTAAGCCCAACTCAATCCTACAAAACCAACTTGTAGGATGAGAATTGCACCCACTTATATACACTTAAATGGTCTTATCTTTAGTCGATGTGAAACTTCTAACAACTAAAAACAATAAAAATTATGAAATATGAAACAATTAGCCACACATTTATACCATTCACCATTATACAGGCGTTATAGATATAAAATCATGATATTTTAACAATTTTTTTTAATAACTTTTTAACAACAGGACACGTGTCATCATTTTATTAGTTTGTTTGAATATTTTTTTAAAAATTATTTGAAACCGACTAATCACAACCTGTGTTGTCAAAAAGTTGTAAAAGAAAAAATTGTTAAAAAAACTTTTTCCTACTTATAAACAGTTACATGAGACATCTTGGAGATATAAGTTTTAATATAAAAAAAATTTAAAATAAGACTTCGTTATACAATCGTACGTTTGATATTTAATTTTTTTCTCAGTTATTACAACATTTTTTTTATAATAATACTTTTGGAAACAATTTATTTGGTTCTATTTTGCTCTCTGATTTTATGGATGTATATGTAATAAGATGTATAAAATGGATGTGATGTGTTGTTTTATTGTAAAGGAAAGAATGGTGCTATATTTGGGGTGACAGAGTCAAATGGTTGCTCCACTTGCATCCAGCTTGCACCAAAATGGAAGATACCAGTGACCCTTCATCCATCCCTGAATGCATGATGACCACCATGTGTGAATTTATGACAATCGCATCATCATGTCCCTAAATTCTTTAATTTATGATTATCTAGATTCCACATTTTACTATGCATATTCTACCTCCTCATTCCTACCAACAAAATCCCTGGACTTCCTTTTCAACAATACCAACATAATTCATACAAGATTTTACTCATTAATTCTTACATAGTTTTAACTCTTCATTTTTAATCATCCGTAACTTTGTCGGATTTTCAGATTAGTTATTTGAGGTATATGTCATTTTGAACATTTTTTTTCACCAATAAAAAATATATTAATGGAAAACATTTGGAGTGTTCCAACTTTTTTTACAAAGAGGTTCGATCATTTTATAAAAAAGTCCAACCCTTTTACAAAAAATCCAAAAAGAAAGTTCAAACACTAAAAATAATGCACACAGGTACTTCGGATAGAAAAGTAAAAAACAGATAAGCACACTTTTGTGATAATAATCAACTAAAAAATGTTAGATCTTTTAGATTTTTCTTCCTATATTGAGCCATTAATTTGAGTTCTCCTTCTTCCATTCCTGCTACGCTTCAGATTTGTAGATTGAAATTTTAAAAATGTTTCACTTTAGTCAATTTGACTATAAGACTCTACTAATGCAACAAAGAACAAACACGTTAGACTAAATAGTCTTAGAAGAAGGTTAATTTGTGTATATGTAACCTCTGCGAAAATGTTTTTAAGAAAGAAACACATTATGCTTAAATGCTTACTTGGTCCGTATGTCAGGGGCAATTTTCAGTTTAATACTCGATTTTAAAAGTTTAGACATTTGGTTCCCATACTATCAAAATTGTATCAATTCAGTTCTATCTGTTTAACGCTGTTAAAATTGATAAGTTACTGTGGATGTGAGCTATGCAAAAAATGTAGACGTGACATTTAGTTGACCTAGAATCAGCTAACGTGGCACTCAACCGCAACGTGCCGATGAATGAGAAACGCTCCTCACTCTCCCTCCTCAAGAACATCAACATTGTGTTGTCTGACGCCAAACAGATCGACGTTTGAGACACCAAAACTTTGTCGAAGAAGCTCTTGGAGTTGCATTTGCACCACACCAGGAACATACCAATAGAGATCAGTTTTGTGGGAAAGCTTTAATTTTTCCACTAATACACTCCTCCCTTTTCATCACCCAAGGACATCACCCAATTTCTTCTTCCATTTTCATCACCCAAGGACATCATTTCATCACCTGTAATTCCAACACAATAAACACAACTCATCTACATTTTCACCCAATTTTCAACATCTTCCATGTTTAAAAAATGTACCAATTTAGACAATGAATATAGAAAAGATAGAATAACAAAGAAACCTTAATCAAGCAAATAAACTAAAAGATGCAATAAGCATGTTATATAAGGAAATTGAAAACATTGTTCCCTTAGCCCTGTATTGGGTGATCAACCCTCCTTTTCTTTAGCCTCGTCGAAGGGCTTATTCTTATAAGTCCAATTGTTCTAGGTCACTTAGGAGTAGAAAATCTTTTTAATGGCAAAATTGTAAAAGAACTTTGAACTTTAAAGTGGATAATACCTCATATGTGATAAAACATCATAACTACTATTAAATCTTATATGTATGAGTAATTTTTCGTATTGAAGATCTTACATTAACTAGAAATAAGACGAGTTTACAATATATAAATGGTTGCATACCTTACCATATCCAACAATTTTGTATCGTTAAGTTATGATTAAAATATATTTTTTAAGATGCTATTAAAGTCCTCCGAAGTTATCCTAATAATATTTATTGTTTGTTATGCTTATTTTGTCATTTGTTAGATTATGCACAAAAACAGATTAATAATTAATGAACATTCAAACCCTTTAATTGATTGAGCAATTCTCAATATCCCTAAGATGAGTATACAAAAGTTTACTTGGATTAGCCATTGGAAATAATGTAGATGATTGTAAAGCAGCTTAGGTTCTCTTTTGATTTTCTCTTCTAATAGGGATGAAGAAAAAGAAATAGGAATAATATGTATGCGCGAATAGATGAGGACCATAAAACCTTTTATGTAACCTTTGTCGATTACTTTTTCTTATGTTTCAATATTTGTAATTTGGCCCCTCAACAAATTAAAATATTGGTTATGATCTTTACATAGTAAATCCTTCATGACATATATGCCCTTAGTTATAGATTTAATTAATTAGATGACTTTAATAAATTGGCTAATAAAATATATTGATCATAACATATTTAATTATGTATCATATATATATATATATATATATATATATATATATATATTGTCCTCACAATCCTTATAAATGTGTTAGATTTTATGAAACAAAATATGTTCAAAAGACAATGTATGCATACACAAAACCAAACATAGAAAACAAAAACACATAAATGTGACTAACTCCTACTAAACCAAAGATTCCTAAAAATGTAAAACATTCGTATGAGCAACATGCTCTTGAAAAACCTTAGGTGGAAGTCTTTTAGTAAGAGGATCTATTATCTTGAAATTTGTACCTAAGTATTCTATGTTTGTACCCTTTCTTTAACAACTAAGAACTTGATGTCAATGTGTTTTGACTTCTCAAGCTCTTATTGTTGTCAGAATAATGTATAGTTGAATTGTTGTCACAATATAACTTAAGTGGTCTTTTTTAATTCCTTCAACAATGCGCAACCTTGTGACAAAATTCCTCAATCATATTTCTAGATTTGATGCATCATAGTATGCTACAAGTTCTACGGTGGATGAAATCGTAAGGATTTTCTTGGCACTATGTCCAGAAACCACACCACCAGCTAGCATTAAAATGTGACTTTAAGTGATCTCAAACCATATTGATATCATGTAAAATATGAGTCAAAATATCAAATGGTCTCCATTTGGTCTGACCTCTTATATTTAAGCATATAACTCTTTGTTCTCTATAAATACCTTATCACTCTTTTCGCTGCTTTCGAATGATCGATTCTTAGATTGCTTAAATATTTTCCTAATACCCAACTATGTGTGTTTTATCTTGACGTGTACATACTTGGGCAGACATCAAACTCCCTACAATTAATGCATAGGGAATCTTCTGCATTTTTAAGTTTTCAAATTTCCTTTTGGACATTGATTGAAACTGAACTTGTCTCCCTTAACAACTAGAGTATTCTTAGATTTTGATTCTTGCATGCCAAACCTTTTAAGCACCTTTTCAATTAAGTTCATTTGTGATAATCCTAGAATACCTTGGGATCCATCTCTGTGCACCTGAATTCCTAATACAAAGGAGGTGTCACCAAGATCTTTCATTTCAAAATTTCTATATAGAAATATTTTGGTTCCATGCTACATATTTATATTGTTGGTGGCAATCAATATGTCATCAATATACAAGACGAAAAAAATATACTTGCTCCCACTTAATTTCTTATACACACAATCATCAACAATATTCATCTTGAAACTAAATGAGAGAATTACATGATGAATATTGTGATACCAATGACAAGATGTCTGATTTAGTTCATAAATTAATTTTTTCAATTTGCAAACCTTATCTTTTAGATCTCTTAACTTAGTTTTCTAGTTATACAATATAAATTGTCTCATAATTTTGACATTGCAAAATGTCATCTTAACATCTATTTGATGAAACTCTAAATCATAATGTAAATAAGAGTTATGATTATTCTTAATTAAATATATTTACTTAATTTTTACTCAATTATTTTATTCTTAGTGTTTGATTCAATTTTTTTTCATCCTATATTTACATGCGTGTTGATTGAGACGAATTGAGAGCATGTTAACACAAATCGATTTTCATTTATATTTTGTTAAAATATATTCCGATCAAAATTTCGAGAGCGAATGATAAGGTATTCTTTTAATAAATTTCTTTAATTTGATTATTTAAAAAAAATAACCCTTTCAAACATTTGAAAAAGAAAACCAAAAGTATCGCGATGTGGATGAATGTAATTTAATTTTTAGTCTATTTTTGCAAGAGAATTTTACAGAAGATTTTTTAAAAGAAAAAGAAAATGCTTGAATGGTACCACTGCCCCACTTGATAAATAATTGCATATAATTATTTTAAACCATGTGATTATTTACCCAACTCATCCCCAGACACGCAGAGAAATAACCGGAAAAAAGTGTAAAAGGAAGTTGTTTTTGGTAACTGCCACTTTCAAATCTTATTATATATTCTGAAAACGAATTCACAAAATAAAATAAACAAATAAAAGCTTCCTTCCACCAAAGGGATAAATTAAGAGGTTTAATCAGAGCAAATACTAGGTATCCATCAAACTCCTCTTAATAAAATAACTTTATATTATTAATTATTGTTGGGACGATGTTTTTATTATTATTTTTATAGAGATAGAAGATTCACCACCTCCAATCATTACTCCACCTCAAGTGTAAATTAAGGTTTTATTACGAGCTTATGTCTTCTCATCCTAACTTTGTTTCAATTTGCGGAATTATTTTTTAAAATATAGACATGGAAGATTTATCGCCAATAACAATAACAATTTGTGAGTATTTTTTTTTTCCTTTATATGTTATTTAAGTTTTTTATTTTTATTGGTGTGAAATTTTCAATTTATATTTAGATTTATTTTAATAAATAATTTTAAATTTAATTTAATTTTATAAAATTAGCATGTAATTAGATGATATGATAAGTTCAACAAATAACAAATTTTGTTAGAATAAGCTTTAAAAGTGTTTTTATTATACTTAAAAGTTTCATTGCTTAGGAGTCGAGACTTAAGATAACTTGAATACTTTTTTTTTCTTTCTAACCTCCAAGATACTTTTTTAGGACAAAATCGTGATAGATAAGATTCTAAATGAATAATACTTTAAATATATGGTAGTTATACTGTATGGTCCGAGGACCCTAGATGATAAGAAAGAATGGACAGTCCAAAGCATTAACTATCCCAGACGAAACGAAACAAGTACATGGCTCGTCTGGCTAGGCATGCGAAGATGCCAAACGACCAAATTCATTAGCAAATTCCTTTCAAGAGACATTTAGAAGCGGGGTTAAAAGTAAGTATCAATTAGTGTAATGGGCTGAGATTGGACCGTGATTAAGGTTTCAGTAATCTTAAGCCCATCTTAAAAATTATAAATAGAGGTCAACCGTAAGAGGTAGGTGTCACATTTATTGTAAATTTAATATTGTGCTCTGTCTTACGAATCATTTACTTACTAAGCATCAAAGTACCTTTGGCAGATACCCCCAATCAGTTTGGAGTAAGGATGAAGAAGTTGGACGAAGGACAAGATTAATTATTCGGATGAACAAGAGTGAAAATGTGAAAGTGTTTTTGTAAAAGTCGTTTGACCTTATACTCAAAACAATAATTGATCTAATGAAGTCAATTAACAGGCTTGGGATTGAAACAAAAAGAATCTAATACCATTTTGAAAAATGTTTCAATGTTAGAAAACCAATTTGTATAATTGGTTAATGTACTATAAATTCATGTTATTATTGGTGATTTAAAATTTATGAAAACTATAATTTTATATTAACATAATAATTAATATAAAAATTGTTGTGATAAAACATCAAATAATTTTATAATTGATGTAAAAAAATATTGAATGGTGTAATATTTTATGTTAAATATTATATAGGAATATTGAACTAATGGGCCCAAAAATGATAGCAAGTTTAGACATAACATATAGGGAGGCTAAAACCGAAGACATAAACAATATAATGGCCTAGAAAGTTAAGGTTGATAGAGCACACCGACATCACTTAGCACGAACTCGTTAGAAATTTCGTAGGGAAGCAAACTATCGAATGATTTGAGGGAAGAACTTTGAGAAGAAAAGCAATGATTTAATGGAACAGTGGAATTGCATACTTTTGAGGTATGACAATGCCATAATAAACTGGTTTAAATGGTTGTGCCAACTGTTCTGTACGATAAAAACACTATCACACTGTTCCACTTCAAATCAGATACTATCCATAGATGATACAGAGGTACACATATATTCCCTCAGCCATACTGCACTACTTTCGTTCAGATAAAACTAACACTCATACTTACGTACCAATTTAATCACACAAAATCAAATTTATATTTATTTTCTTTTACGTAAAATTACATAAAATATTAAATGCAAAATGCAAATAGTAGAATTTTGGACATGAAGTAGGAATGTTAAAATACTATAGGCTAATTATTTGTACCACAGAGCATTAAGTTAAACCGATTTTAAAGCAACGTCAGAAGGTAATGATTCATAGAGCCATTTGATGAATTGAAGCTAAATTTTCTTTGAATCATGTTTTTGGGGCAGTTGATGATTAACTTAAATCGTTACTTTGCATGCTTTTCCTAAAATAATTGCTTTGCTTTGGTTCCACTTTTTGCTTGCAGCTTTAATTTCACCTAAAGATGGAACTGTAAAGCGTAATCTTACGAAATGACATTCCCGCGTGCAAATCAAATATATATATATATATATATATATATATATATATATATATATATATATATATATATATATATATATATATATATATATATATAAGTGGCTTGTCTATGACTGCTTTATGCACAATTACATGGATTCCTAAATTAGGACATTCACTGTCTAATAATTACCAACATTAACAATTATATTACATTCAGGAATGATAAGATAATATATGTTTATATTTATTTGAGTTATATGGAAAAAATAGTTATAAAAAAAATAAACTTTTGTTTTTAAAAAAAGTAAGAAAAATTATATCAAATGAATATAAAAAAATTGTTTGTGTCCAAGTATATTTTTTTGTATCAAATTTGATAAGGCAATGTTTAAAAATAACACAATAAAATTTCTGGTCTAACATAAATCATGAGGTAAAATCTTATTGAAATTAAAGAATATGAATTACATCACACTTTATTCCCGTCTAAATAATATCATCTTAATTATATCACACTTTATTTATTCAATCCCACAAAATCAATTTATAAAATAAAATTTACATTCAACTATATACTATGAATTGATTTTAATTTTAGTTGACGTGGGATTTCCAACAACTATGAAGTTTGTTTTGATTTTATGTGTATTTAATAGTGTTGTTTGGACAGGAAAATTACTAAGAGTAATGATTATGTATTATGTTTTGTTACAGGAGTATGAGATTGGAAGAAAGCATGGATTACGGGCCTTTGAAATAATATATGGGCATAGTAGATTGTGGTCCACCTGGGGTATAGGCCAAGACCCAACAACTTCTTGAGATGATAAATTCCAATTAAGCATTTAAGACACGTCACCGCCAGGCCCTAAACACCGGCCTATAGATACTACCAAATGCCAGTCACATAATTAATTTAAGTAAAATGAATTAAAGTAATTAATTAGAAGGTTAAGAAAGAAGAAATGTAATGATGAGTGAGTGCCCCCACTTCTTAGTGAATGTCTCACTCTTAAATAAACGTCTTTTTGACATTGGGAGCTAATTATAGAGATAATTGATAGTGAACGGTGCATGGTGCTTCCAAACGTCAACCACTTTCAATGTCTTTCGACTAAGTTTATGGAAGATCATATCATATGTTATAGAAATTTAGAAAAATAAAATGATTTTTTTACTTTCTTCTCCATTATTCACATGTCACAAGAAGATAGCTGTGGAGCAAAAACTTCATTCAATTAATGTGTTAATTCCTATTAGATACCTAAGTCCAACTTATTTTATTACACTGGATCCATCATTACTTAAATTATTTAATTAATTATCGATTTGTATGATCGAGGTTAACTCTTTTTCGTGATAAGTTTATTTGACTTTAAGTATATATCAAAGTTTTTCTTTCATTTCACATTATCTACCGTTGGATCAACTATGTTAAATTTAGTATTTAGTAATATTAATGATAAATATGTAATAATGTAACTAATTTACCACTATATCTTCAACTTTTATTTATTAATTTTGAAATGAGTTTTAAATTAATACCAATTTAATTATCATACAACTGCTAATAATTTTGCTTAGATTGATCATAATTGTCCTTAGCATTAATTTTATTTAACTCGATCGCTTGATTAATCAATCGAATTTTTTAGTTTTAAATTAATAAAACCGTTGGGTCTTAAACTGAACGTGATAATATACAAAAATGTTTTCATTATTTACCAATTTAAAAATAAAAAGTTGAAAAATAATAATGTTATCTGCGGCTTTCTTTATTTATACACAGACCCACAATTCAAGCTTTTATTCATAAGCAACAAATTTATGGATAAAAATGAAACTAGCAAGAAAATTTATTTCTGAATATGCATTTGTAGACAGTTCAAGCATTGCCAATTTCTTTCCACCTAAACTTTACTCTCTCTTGTCAAATCATTGTAACACAAAAATTCATTAAAAAATATATTCAAGTTGTATTAGAAATTCTGCAACACTGAATCCAAGTAAATATAACTTTCACTTTTAGATGTTTTTACTTTGTATTTTTCTGTTAAGTTATTTAATCTCTTGCAATATTTGAATTATTTTATTCTCTATTTATATTTTTGTGCATTTATGTTCATATATTTTTATATTTATATATATATTTTTATATTGTTTTAAACAATTATATATATCAATTGTACTCTCTCCTTATCATTTAATAAGAAATAAAATATTTTTATTCTTTCTTCTTTTGTAACATACTTCTTTCTTCTTTTGTAACATGGTATCAGAAGAAAATTAATTATTGATCACGTTCTCCCGCAACCAATTCTCTTACTACCAAAAATCTTCATCTTCTACCTCTTGTTCTTGACTTTCCTACAATTTCTTCTCCTTCAATAGCTTCTGCAGTTGTTTCTTCTTCTAATAATTCTCAGGCGCAGTCACATTCCTCAACTATGGGACTTTCTCAAGAGCAAATTCAAGGTCTATATATTGGCACTTCTTCCTCAATCTAATCCCACAGTCACACATTCTACTGGTCTAGTGAGTTCTCATAATGTTTCCACTTCTTCTCAAGATCAAGGTAATATCTCTTCCCAATGGATTCTAGACACAGGTGCTACTGATCATATATCTAGTTCTTTATCTCATTTTATTTATTATCATAAAATCTCACCAATTGCAATTTCTCTACCCAACAAGAACTCTTCATTTGCTCATTTTTCTCGCACAGTTTCTCTTGGCCCACACCTTATCTTACATAATGTCTTGTTTGTTCCTAATTTTTCAGTCAATCTTATTTCGGTCACAAAGTTAACTAAATCTCTATCTTGTAAAATTATCATTTCTGAATTTTCATGTTAAATACAGGACAAGTCAACCCTACAGATGATTGGGAAAGCTGAAGAAAGAGATGACTTGTATGTCATGATAGTTCCTGCATCCCCACCCCTTGCTTCACCAACTACTATTTCTCCTGAAAATTCTATTGCTTGTTCTACAATAAGACCTGACTCTACAGATATTTGACACTCTAGACTAGGGCATCCTTCTTCTTCTTGTTATACCAAATTACGCACAATGTATGCCACTTTACCTGATACAAAATTCACTCCTTGTGATACTTGTCACTATTCTAAGCAAAGAAAATTGTCTTTTCAATTAAGTACTACTGTTTCAAAAGCTCCTTTTGATTTAATCCATGTTAATATTTGGGGGCCATATTGTACTTCTTCTGTTGATGGTTTCAAATATTTCTTAACTATAGTGGACGATATGTCTAGATTCACATGGATTAAATTGATGGCAAGTAAGTCTGATACAAGATCACATCTTATTGGCTTTGTTTCTTATATCAAAACTCAATTTGACATTAATGTAAAAGCTGTTAGATCAGATAATGGTAATGAGTTTGCAATGACAAATTTTTATAGACAAAAAAGGATACAACATCAATTATCTTGTGTTGAAACACCTCAACAAAATGGAATTGTTGAGAGAAAAAATCAACACATTCTCAATGTTGCTAGATCTTTAATGTTTCAATCCCATTTGCCACTAGTTTTCTGGTCTTTTGCTGTTCATTATGCTGTGCAACTCATTAATATTTTACCTTCCACAGTTTTTGGCATATTTTTCTCTATCTCAGTTGTTACACAATGTTAAACCTGACATTACTTACTTGCGAGTTTTTGGCTCACTTTGCTATGCTTCAACTCTTCAAGCACA